>NC_087375.1:9515352-10115352 GCF_031761385.1 Necator americanus
AAAAGGGATATCGGTGCACAGATGAATGAAAAAACTATGGAATTGACTTTCGTTTTTTCCCGAAAACACTCATCATTTGCGAGAGGAAAAGTGTTTCTGCACTCAATCTTCCTAAAAATGGCCACATCCGAAGAGTGCCCGAAGTTTTTATCTAGAACTCTTTAATCTTTCTCTGAAGTGTGCTTTACGAAATGAAGAAGCTACCGCTTCCCGCCCTAAGGTATTTGCCTCATCGTTCTGAGACTTCATCAGTCGATGAGCCCTCTTTCCTAATTAACAATATCGTTCCTTTTACTCGACGCTCAGATATTTAATTTAAAATTGATAAGCAAATGTGAAAACATTGGTTTAGTACATGGTACTCTAGATAGAAGCAATAAATCAGAATCAGGTGCTAATTTTTGTTTGAGAAAAGTCCAACCATTGTCAATTTCATTAAATACCATCTGTGCCAGGCATTCAAGATCGCCTATGAACAGAACACTATAACAAAAGCAGTGAGTTTTTCAAAACAGTTTGATACTTTTTTCGAGTTTTTTTCGAATTTAATGCAATAGTTTCTTCCCTATTTTGCTGCTATGAAGGTGTTTCTGATCAGCAGTACGATTTGGTAAATTTCCGGAACATTCTGCTGGAACGGCCAGCAGAGTATAAACTTCTCATAACACCAAAAGAAAAACAGATTTAGATGAGAAAATCTACGACAAGTCCGTAACGAATAGTTATCAGCCAAAAAATGCTTCTCCACTAGAATTTATTCTGACAGTTGCGTCCTTGTTTCGCCGTTGAGTTTAACTTTTATAATACTTTGAATTTTCGTAACAGAGCTGTAGAGTTACCAGCGATAGAAACTTATTCTCTGTAGGGGCAGTGAGGAAGCGTGAGGTGTGGATAAGAGGCTCTCCAACTACAAGTTCCCAAATTCACAGTAGTAATGACTTGTAACACAATTAATACTGCGATCCAGTGTGTACCTTTTATGTAGTCCACCAAAAAGAGAATTGAGCGTCATTGCACTTGTACTCGAGGAATCCCTCCAATTTATTCAAAAGACTAAAGTTAGACGTAATCACAGTCTTTTTTCTCCCTCAAATGTCTCTTCATTGACTTGGATCCTGAATTAAGAAAAAAAGGAAATTGAAAAACTCAAAGTACATGCGATGGAAATGAAGAGTTCTCCCTTTCTTAACGTGAGAAGGTCCAGATGTTTTTACATGCATTATCATCGCAAATGGGATTGCATTTACTGTGAGCTGTGGCTTACGAAATGTACAAACTACTGCTTACTTTGGTAAAGTATGTTTCTCAGTGTTTTGTAACTGCTTCCGCCTGCTCCTCCTCTTCCTTTCAGTTTGAAATCGATGACATAAAAAGAAAAAATTGGTGGGTTAAGTGGATATGGTGAGAATGTAAAGCGTCATCGAGCCATTCCACATCTGTCTTTCACTACCATCCTTACAAGCTAAGTCACATCTCTGCACCTTAACGAGCGCAGATGCAGTAATTATTTCCGGTTAACGAAAAGTGGATCACTATACTGAGCAGTAAATTTTTCATTGTATAGACCAATTATTCTTTCTGAATTTCGTCCAACAGCTTCTTCCTTATTATGGCTGCAAAGAGGGTGTTCCTCATCAGCAGCTCAGTTTGGTAACTTTTCGTAACATTCCTTTAAATCACAACCCATACAGTGCCAATCTCTTATAACAGCAGAGGAAGATAGCAGGTTGAAAAGAGAAAACCTGCAATAGTGGACCCGTAACTCATAATTACCAGCTTGAAAAAGCTTCTCCATCATAATTCCTTCCCAATGTTGGCTTCTTTTTTTGCCACTCAGTTTAGCTTTATAACACTTCAAACACGTGCATGTTCTTAACTCATAGTTTCGACTTAGTGCAAACGAGTGAATCTTGCCAACAGCTATAGGGTTTCCAACAAACAGAACTGAATCCGCTGTAGGGCCAGTGGTAGAGAGTGGGGTGAAGATAAGAGGGCCTACAGCAACAAGTTTGCAAATTCGCAGCAGTGTAAAGAATAAAGGATAAAGTGTCTAGCGTTAATAAATCCGCTTGGGATGCGCCACGCCATCCACTTCAATTCTGAATAGTTTAAGTTTTATCATGGTGGAACTACCCAAAACAGTGACTTGCGGAGGCTAGCTGATGTGCCAGGTTCTTTTATACTCCCAGAGAGGTCCAGAACCAATTTATCGATCGTACGAGGATAAAACAGCAGGACCATTAGTAACTTTCCAGATCTGCCGAAGACGATTACAACTGGAAGGGGAGAGCGGAGTCAGGAAGTGGAGGAATTCGTGAGGATCAGCCAAAATTCCAGTCTGTTTTTCCTGCATAAATTTCTTGAAAAAACACATTCAATAGAAGGATAAAAGAATGAAGTGCACGGCGTCGGTGAATTCTTGTGGGTATGCGCATAGGAATTCGACTCCAATCCAGAATTGTTCGAGGTTCATAAAAGTTCGTGCCGGTTTTCAGTGACTTCCGAGGTAGAGTCCATGAATCAAGACAGTCTTTTTATCCTCCTAAACGAGTCGGTTACCAGTTTCCTAAACCCAGAGGGGCGAACGTGGTTGACCCTGAGGAGGATCTGAACCACTGATCGATCGTGCAGGTATGGCGGAACCGCTTAGCAAATGCGCTACGCTCGCCGCTTCGCAGCAGTAATCTACTGTAATGCAATCAATGTGATGCAATGACGTGAACAGTTGAGCGCCTTTTATGTTAACCTCCATAACAAATTTCAGCAAAATTTGGAATAATTTATTGGTTCACTTTTTTAGAATCTCTTTTTTTAATACGGGTTGTTGTTGAACCTATGCTCTAATAATCGACATTTGCATTAGCTAACTGTTAGGTTCTACCTATGGATAAAATTGTTTTTTGGCACAAATATTAGGGGCCCTTAATTTAATCTGGATCCACAGAAGACCTTAGCAAATTCGAAGTTGTTGCCGAATTGGTGAACTCTTCAATGTTTTGGAATAAACAAAATATCCATTTGTAGAAAAATTTCAACTCATCGCTCACTCTCTAATAAACTCTAAATAAAACTCTAACAATCCTCTAGCTGATCTATCCTGAGAAATTTGAGATTGTGGGAAGGATGAGAATTATTCACTTTGACATGCTGAAATATTCTTGAAATTCCTCACATCTTTTGTTAGGATGCGCTCAAGTTGCTGAAAAATTCTTACGTTAGCAATACTCTCGTACGTGTGCAGGGTCCATAAACCACTTTTCTAACACGTGGTTCCTAGAATCCCCAAACCTCTACTTTTGACCTTTTTAACTGCCCAAGTGGGCGAAAAAGAATTCTGTCCTGAAAACACGTGTACATTTCAGTGGTACTCATCCCTCCTGGTATATTGTTGGAGGAAAAGTCCATCGAGCCCATCCGGATATTCAAATTCAAATTGATTCTTGACATATATTCAACGGCTCCAAGAGTGCATGGCTTTCGATTTGTTGGCTGTGTTGCAATTTTTAATGTGAATGTAATATTTAGTTTTCTGCTTTGAGATAGGTGTTTTTGAGACCTTTGAAGGATTTTCCCCAAACAAAATAAAAAACCAATGTAATCTTTCTTCCACCTTTTTCATTTCTATCAGCAAAACTGTGCAGGTTTGTGAACTGGTTTTTTCGCGAAGTTCTTTGTAAATCACGATTGCAAATCAGAAAATGTCCTTTGAATCAACTCTCTCAACTGTGAGAAATATGTTTGCTTGCAAGAATTTCTAAAAAAAATAATTGTACATTCTTAATAGAAATTACCTGATCTTGCTTGGACGAACTGTAGGTGTGAGGAATGGAGTAAAGAAAAAATTGTAATGGGCTGGAGAAGGGAAAAAAATCTTTGTATTAATTGCAGTAAGTGTTATTAGATCACGGTGGTCATGTGGTGCGTGCGTGATGTTTTGTTCTCGGTTCTCTTTCAGTAAATCACCTGTTCTCTGTTCGCAAATTGATTTGTTTGCAGTTTGATTAAGTAAATAATTCTATTTTCGCCTGGAACAGAGTCTTACTTTGAAACCGGGACAACACGAAGTTGACGATGTTGGGATCGCTTCACGATTGGATTACACGACTACAGGCGAAGGACCTAGCTCCATTCCTTCTAACTGCTCTCAAAAAACGGTGTTTCCAATTGAATTTTCCTACGAGGTACTTAACAACGTGTCAAATATGCAACGGCAGGGACGTAATTAAAGGCATCACCCCACGAATCTGAGGTGGTGCAGATTTCAGGTGGAGTATTCCTATACGGGATGGGAGACTACGGAGAGGGAGGTGGTTCCGTCCATTTCTTGCTAATTGCCGTAAAAAAACGGCCCGGAAGATGCGGTGCCGCAGAAGACTGGCGCGCTCCAATCGAACCTCTTGTACAAAATGTTGCGCCAAAACGAATGAAGCCGTATCTTCCGGGCCGTTTTTTACGGCAATTAGGAAGAAATGTACGGAATCACCCCCCTCTCCGTAGTCTCCCATCCTGTATACGAATACTCCACCTGAAATCTGCTCCACCTCAGATTCGTGGGGTGATGCCTTTAAGTCATTTATTTAATCCATTCTAATCGAATCATCAAAGAAAAGTAAGAGTAAAATAGCGGAATAATATTCTGCGTATTCTCAGCTTCTAACCTTCTAAATTCCGAAAGTAGATTAGGATCAGAATTGTTTGTAGGGTCGAAGCACCAAATTGGCTCGGCTAGCCTCTCCAAGTAATTGAATCGGTTGCACAAGCGCCCGTTAATTTTAATTGATTCTGAATTCAATACTTTATCCCTTTTTCGATTTCGATATATTCGATACTTGTTTTGAAATTTCTCTTAGCCGGCCATTACTGTTGGTCTCTTAGAAGTTCTCAACTTGGAATCTGTAAAAGAAACATATTCGCAAGCCATATGAAATTGACTATAATTCTTGACCTCCTGAAAGGAGCTTTTCACAAGCTTGGAAATGGTAGTTTCTGTACGTGGGAATGGCTAACTCTTAGTAATTCTGTATAAAACGTTTAAGCCTCCGTGTACCCGTGTCCCAACTTGTTACGCAATGAAGCGTGGGTGGTCTGCAACACGCCATTAAATGTTGGGCAGATTTTACTGCTTATTTGTGGTAAATAATTGCATTTCAGACGTTTGAACGCAACGGTTCTGCCATCATTCTATGGCTTAATAAGTTGCATCGTCAAAGAGATTGGATCACACAAGTCATCTGCCTCACGTTTCTCTCTAAATTAATTGAGGAAGTTGAATTTGTTGTGGTCAAGCCCGTATCCTCATTCATTCGAGACTTGAGATTGGAAGATTAGACTAATCACAGCCTTTTTGCCCTCATTAACCCTGCTTCATTGATTTTCGAAGAAATTCAGAAAAAAAAATGTCGAAGTACACATGTGAAAAGCAGAGTCTTTATCCGTTGATATTTTTAGGAATCATCCTCATTATAACGATAAAAGATGCAGGTGTATTTATAGGCTTCCTCTTTGTAAATGTAGTTGCAACCAAACCGTTTCCAATCTTTTTCCTGTAATTGATCTTAACTTTTGCGAAGACGTGAGGATTTTGAAATGTAGAAGCTACTGCTCACCTTTACTTTAGTGTCTTTTCCCAATTCGGTGAGGAATTCTTCTGTCGGTGTCTCGTTTTCCTCTTCGCCCTTTTTGCTAAATTTGCAAAAAAATGGTGGCTACTTCACTCTGGAATTAGTTCAAAAAAGAAAAGACTGGTAGAATACGTGAAGTTGAAAAGATATGTGTCTGCGTGTTTGAGCCATCTCAGCGACCTATCAGATGTGTCGTTCAATCCCAACCATCCAAGGTATTCCAGGTAACAGTTGTATTCCTTAACAAACAGACGTGCTGGCAGTTAAGATTCCATATAAAAGAAAGTGAAATGGGACATTTTGTTGAGCAGTAATTTATCATGGCACTAACCGGTTTGCTGTCTTCCTTCATGTTTGCTTGAACTCCGTCCGACAACGTTTTTCTTAACTTTTCGCCAAGAGGAGGTGCTACACTAGGCAACTCTTTCTCACAATTTGGTAATTTATCAGAACATTCCATCACAGACACAGCCAGGGCAATCTAAATTTCCCATAATACCAAGAAGAAGTCGTCACGCGTAGAAGAAAGAACTTACAACAATAAGAGCGTAACGCATAGCTATCGAAATGCTTGTAGACCTTCGGGGTTCTGCCTAAAAAGTCCTTTGAGACATCCTTAGCTCAGCAAAGGAAGAACTCACGAAAATGTCGTAACAAGATGGTTCTAATCGCTGTGCGTTTGCTGCACTCCTCGTTAATTTATACTGTCTACTCTTCAGCTGAACAGACGCTGTGCTAACAAATCGAATTCATGAGCAAAAAAAAAAAAAAAAAATAAGGCCTTCGACAGTACCCTTCATGCATATGTGAACTAATTTTTACATGCGACTAAGCGTATGGTAGGTGTGGATTTGATGGAGAAGATGATTTTGACAAAACCAATGTACATTAAACAATCCTGCGGATCATAGAGCTAAATGAAAGGGGCAAGACCAATGCTGACTCCCATATCTAAGCTCGTAGTATTCTGGTGCACAATCTTACACAATCTTTCTTCTCATTTAGTTCATCATGGAAGTGATTACGTTACCAACATCCTGAAGAGCGTTTTTTTTTCATTCTGCAGTCTACATATTTCTTATTTTCGACTGAATGGGTTCCTCAGGTTCAATTACAAAACCAAAAAGAAACATCTTTTTTTTTCCTCAAATAGTCTGAATCTATTATACTTACGTTGGGAAATATTAATCGTTATACTCAACCATTATTGATTCCACTGAGTGATTTATTGGAAGGAACACATTTTTAGTCAATTATCGTTCACCTTATCAAGACCTCTCCCCTGCAGACCCTTCCATACTGGGTCCCACCTATCGGACTGAGTATGCGTATGCCCTATACAATGGTTCTACAAGATCATGTTTGTTAGTGGGAAAGTTTTGAAAGGTCAGCTCAACGCACTCAGAAATTAGGATGCTGTGAATGACTGTCAAAGTGTTACCGCTCAGATTCTCTCAATATTTCCTGGCTCGTAAGTAATCATATCTCATAATCTAAAACATCGAAAAGGAGTGTAACTGATGTGTAACTGTAGTCAAACCATTTCTTGGTGGTGGCTGTCTATGTTGTAAGTTTTCCCAAGGTATTTTCTATCTGCAAACTAAGCTTGGTTTGAAGACAGAGTTCGAATTCATTTTTATGCTTGAGATATTGCCAAAAATTAAAACTACAGACAGAACATTTACGGATCAAAGCAAAAATTACAAGGAACGTATTGCGCAATCCAGCCCACTCAAGACGCAGACTTTTTGTGCACACGATTGAAAGCAGCATATGTTTAGACAACGGTGGCGACTCAAAAACTACTTCCGGCATGAGACAATCCATTTCTTTTTGCTCAAGAATGGAGCTCTCTTTCATTTAATCAGGACGCCACGTATGAGGATACGTAAAATCAGATTTTTGTACAAACAAATCCTTGCGGCCTTCACAGTAATGAGCTCATCAAGTTCCTGCTTGTGGTTTCAAAATCTTCCTATGTTTCTCAATCACATCTCGTGTCCTTACGATACTGTCAGTTATATGTAAATTTGACATATGTTTCCAAGGTTGTCTTACATCGCCATCAAAAATAAACAAATGACAGCAGATCCGTGCGGTTCTTCCGTACAGGTATTATCGGGCCTCCCCGTCAATGCCTGTCCGGAAGAAGAGCAGCCCAGCAAAGTGACCTAATTACAACCCAGGGTTCGGCTGCTGTCTCACAGTATGAGGATTTTTGAATCATTCCCAGCACAGTTGGAGACATTATCCATGACTCCGCTAAATGGTGTGGTTTCCTCACAAACTACAGAACAAGCGATGCCAGTCATGCTACACGACTCTTAAGCGAAGCATTCGATTGTGCATTTGCAAACAGCATTTTGTTATGTGCTGTTTCTATGATCTCGAAAGTAGTGGCATTACTAGGTTAATGGACATAAAAAAGACTCCATTGAGGATCACCTAAACTTCGGGAATTCGTGTCTTCCACTAGGCACTCGTCTCCTTGAGACACCGCGGTCTGGTGATGGGTGTGCAGCAAGTTAATGCGCAGCCAAGACGCACAGGAGAAATAGATTCCTAAATGAAATAGATTCCTAAATTATGTGATTCCCGAATAGAATTCGGAGATAACGTCGCAAATTCAGCTTTAAGTTTCTTTTCGATAAATTTAACTCGGATTAAAATGTTCTTGGTCTCCGTTGTAGGCCATACCTGCTAGGTCTTAATTGCTTTTTTTTAATATAAATTCTTCTACTCTGGAGTAAGCTTTGAGAACAGTGAACTCCTTATTCATTCCAATCTGATCAATCTGCATTAATGAGAGAAGCCGACTTGATCGATCTGAACGAGTTGTTTGCAAATGCATGCTGAAAATCCCACTCTTTTCATCATTACATTGTGCAAAATCAAAGCGTCTACGAAACTCAGTGCTTTTCTGGAAGATAACACCTCGACATCACCGATAAAGTGTATCGGTGATGTCCAGGTAGAATTCCACCATCTCCTAGAAATAGTCGAGGTTCAAGTCGTCCTCACTACCAAGCCAGTCTTTCGACCTTCTGCTGTCGCTGATCAGCTGAGAACTGTATGAAATTTCTAGTAATTTTATGCATTCGCCTCGTTTAGTCTCAACTAGCGTCCAACTAAAACACATTCCAGTTAGATGTTATAATGTTAGTAAGAATTTGTTCCCCCTATAGATTTAAAGCTGCATTATTAATCTGGCACTGGGATGAGAAAGCGGAAGAATATTACAGGGTCGGCCAGGACCAATCGTCCAGCTAATTCAACATTTCAGCCATAGTTGATGGAGGAGAAATTTTAGTAAATGCATAAGAGCGAAATTCGCTGATTCGGCCTAGATAGGAATGGGAAAAAACTTTCAAATATTTAGACTTTTGTACGTAGTGTGTCCTGTTCCTAACCTCATCGCGCCTCCGCACGACTTGAATCGATAAGTAGGGGCCCGTTGCCGGCACTGGGGTTTCTGCCCTGATTTCTTTATTTCTTTTTTTTTGCCATTTCTTCATCTTTTAACTGTAATCGAATTGAATGCCCGTGAGCCATGTGCAAAAGAATATCTTCTGCTACCTCATGGTATCAGTCGGGTCTCGAAGATTTGAAGCTAGATACCGTCGTGTGGCTAGAATTGACGCAGTTGGCATCATCAGGTGGGATCATTGTTAGCTTCACTCGCAGTGCAGCAATGAGTGATGTTTGGCGATGGTCCTGGCCGATCTCGATAGTTGCGCTCCTCCTTCCATACTTCCTTCGCTCCGTAACCGCCTTCCTAACTGCACTGAATTTCAGGTCGTGCTGCCACTGTTCTGAACATTTTACTTACTTAGCTTACTTAGATGGTTCGCCTTCACTGGACGTGCGGGCACCAGCATCTTTTCCATTCGTTTCGTTCCCTCGCCATTGTCATCCAAGATGTTCTCAAGCTTCGTGGGTGACGTTGACGAGGTCCTTAAGCAGTATTAAGCTGAGCTCTCAGCTGGTCCATCTGTGTAGCGAATACATCACCCCATCTCGTTGGCGGTCTCCCTCGGGGGCGTTTAGCGTCCCTTGGGATCTACTCTAGCGTTCTTTTAGTCCATCTATCGTCGATTCTTCTCATGATGTGACCGGCCCATCTATGTTTTGCTTTGGATACATATTCCGCTGGGTCGCGAAGACGGGACATTCCTCTTAAGTCGGAGCTACGAAGACCGGCAAGGTGTTGTGTGCGCCGGTTAAATTTCAGGAGACATCTCTCAAGGGCTCTGTGGGTAGTAAGTAGCTTCCTAGACGTGGCCGCGGTGTCTGCCCACGTCTCCGCTGCGTAACAGAGTGCTGGAAGGACTTTCAAGTCGAACAGATGGGCAAGAAGATCTTGGTCCGTCAGTTGGTCCGTAGCTTCCCTGACGGCTGCGAATGCTGCCCATGCTGCTCTCATTCTTCTATTCAGTTCTTCCTTCAAGTCGTTTTCCATGTTCATAGAACGTCCGAGGTATACGTATGACGAAGTTTCCACGATTTGGGAGCCTTCAAGTTGTACTCCTCCGTCCTCGCAGTAGGCGTTCTTCATGAACTGTGCCTTCTTTCTGTTTATTCGCAGTCCAGTTTTCTTCCCTGCTTCGTTCAATTCATTGAGCATCATTTCTGCTTCATTGGTACTGCTCGAAAAGAGAACGATGTCGTCCGCGAAACGAAGGTTTGAAAGAAATCTTCCATCAACACGTATGCCCCTTTCTTCCCAGGATAGTGATTTCATTATCCATTGCAATGCAGCCGTGACCAGCTTCGGCGATATAGTATCGCCTTGTCGTACTCCCTTTCCAATGGGTATGGTGAGAGGGCTGTGGAAAAGCTGTATCCTAGTCGTGCATCGATCGACAATTGGCTAATGTCCTCACATTCGACGCGTCCACACCTTGATCGACCAGCGCTGACAGTATTGCATTCGTTTCTACGCTGTCAAAAGCTTTCTCATAGTCGACGATGGTTAGAACAAGGGGCAGGCGGTATTCGCGGCAAACCTCCATGACTCTCGACACGGTCTGGATGTGATCCAAGCAGCTGAACCCCTGGTGGAATCCAGCTTGTTCTTCCTGAGGCTGGGCTTCATCCAGCGTCCTATTGATGATCTTGGTGAATACTTTGTATAATACGCTCAGCAAGGATATCGGACGGTAGTTCCGAAAGTCCTCTCGGTCACCTTTCTTATGGATAAGAACCGTTCGCGAGGTCTTCCACTGGTCTGAAATCCTTTCTTTCTGAAGGTAGGATGTCATATGCGCTGCTAAGATTACATGAAGCGGATGGCCACCAGCTCGAAGAAAGTCTGCTGATATAAAGTCAGGTCCGGGGGCTGTGCCAGGTTTCATGCTCTTGATAGCGACTCGTACTTCCGAAGGGAGAATCCGTGGTGGAGCTTCGCCAGTGGGGATGATTGGGCTTGACACAGGAGTTGATGAACGGAAAAGGTTCGAGTAGAATCTCTCCGTAATGATTTCCATCTCACGACGAGATGACGTGCGAGTCCCGTCTTCGCTCAGCAAGGTTGCTAGCGGAATATTATATTCGCGGAGATCCCTGCGGCACTTCTTTAGACTCGTTCTTCTTTGTGCTGCTTCCAGAATCTTCTTCTGCCTGCACTTCAAAAGATCCTCCTGCAACGCTTTTCTGCAGCTAGTGTTTGCTACTAACCGCTCAATGTGCGATGCATTCGGATCAAGCCTCAAAGCCCTTCTTCTTTCCAACAATTCCTTGGTGGTCTTCAAAATTCGATCCAAGTTTGTCGTGCGCGGCTTCGAGGCACGTTCAGCACAAGCTCGTAATACTCTGAGCAGCATCTCGTAGTCCACATTTGGGTCTTCCTCGATGTGCCAGTCACCTTGGGACAAGAAGTCCTCGAGTACGCAATCGTCGTAGACGACTTATTTTCTCCTTCGTTGCCGATAGCAGATGTTCTTTTCCATCGTGTGGCTAAGTCGTATTTTGGCACGAAGAAGACGGTGATCAGAACCACTACAAAAGGATGGTACTACTGAGACGTCAAGTAGACACCACCTCTGGTTGGTGAGTATGTGATCGATCTCGGCACGAGTCGCGCCATTGGGCGATTCCCTTTTCCACCGACGATGATCTTTTTTCATGAAAAGAGAGTTCCCATGAAAGAGACGAGCGGCGGACAACAGCCCGGCGAGACGATTGCCATTTTCATTCCGGTCCCCTAGTCCAAATCTTCCAATCCTGTATTCCTCTTCTGTGGCCTTTCCTTGTTTTGCGTTGAAGTCTCCGACAACGAATTTGTAGAAGGACTTCTCGTTGCGGACTACTTCCTCCAGTTCCTCGTAAAACGCGTCCAATTCGGATTCATCAGCTGCTGATGTTGGTGAGTAGCAGTTGATGATAATGATGGATTTTTGGCGCAGAGGGCGGAGGCGAAGAAATGACAGACGAGGTGACAGGATCTCGTGAGAATCGACGAGATGGACGACAGATGGGTGCACAACAAAACCAACACCGCCTACATTTCGCGACGGAACCTTCTCTCCACGAATGACGAGTGTACCGTCATTCATCTGTCGTACGTCGCTCCTTCTGCACTTGGTCTCCTGCAGAGCAATCACGTGAAATTTGATACGCTCTGCAGCTCCGAGAAGGGCATGCAGGTCAGCAACTGTGGAAAGTGTTCTCGCGTTGTAAGTACACAGTCCGAGACAGTCTCCATGGCGAGTCGTGCGTGTGTCGCCTTGGTCCAGAATCAATGACGTCCTGAGCAACCTGAGATTTGGTCGCCTCTCACCGGTCGCCATACCGTCCGACGTCTGAGACGCCCAGTGTGCAGGGTACTGAGGCAGTGAATATGCTGGAGTGGCAAAAAGGCTTTTCCCCAAACTAAGCAGCCATGCCACGGCGAGCTTAGCTTTCACCACAGGTCATCGCCCAACCTATATGGATCAGGGAACCATCTTGCGACATTTTGCCAAGACGGTGGTGAATCTTAGCAGTGGTTTACTCTTAGCTAGGCTTCCAATTCCGAGAAGTCGGAATGTCGGATGTGTCGAACTCCTTCTCAGCTTGGGAGACCTTGTGGGAGGACGAACCTCAGCTGTGCATCGCGGTTCGACGCCGAGTGTCACCTCCACGCCACTATGAGGCGGTAAACCGTTAATTTTTCTACTGTTTTGTTTTCTTTCCCTGTAGATATTAAAGATAATCGTCTATTTTTTTAAAAGATAACCAACTTCTTTTTAGCTGCTTAGCTATGTTAATTCAAGCAGCTGGCACCAGAAATTACTAGAATTTTCCTGTGATATGAGAAGTGCGACATGAACAACACGGCTAAATCGCATCACAAGATCCACTGCAATCCGTCGGAACGCTTGGTAATGAGCAGAAATTAATTTACAAGATGCCAATTGATAGTTAATAAGCCGCTAATTTCATGAATGTCTTCAGAACTGAGAGATAACATTTTTAAGGTGATAACCACTTTGAATTTATCCTTCGTAGATGCGTCGACACTAAGTAAATATCCATTTGCAAAGGATGTGGAATTGCTTCTTCCAAACCAACTCGAAATCTCATGGTCTGTCAAGGGAAACCCAGAAATGGTAGTCGGAAACGAATATTTCTGACAAACTATCCTCTCTCGTGACTTCTACAAAGAAAACACTATCAAATGGATATACACATGTCCACACGAAACATGGGAACATTGTCACTGTGTAACCTCCATGAAATACTAGTTCCTTCATATCCCAAGAACAAGAGAATCCTCAACAACACAAAGTTAGTAGAATTCGTGAAAAAAATTTGGTCCTTTAAATCAGCAGGAATCAGGAATGATACAGCGGTAAGTGTCTCCAAGAATTCAATGATAGAAGTTACTTTGATATAGATGAAGGACATTACATTGTTTATCTAGCATTCAAGGGAGAGCACTCAGACCTCCCCGATAACTTCAACTCAACTCCTTCTCAGCAGAAATGTGAACATATTGAACAAAACACAGAATTGTTGCAAAAATACCGTAGTACAATAACGAACAAAATTAGACGAGGAATTATAGGAGTGGAAGATACCGAGGGTACAACCAATCCTCTCACCTGCCGTTATCTTCCTCATCATGGAGTCTTATCAGAAAATAGTAAGAACACCAACCTTTGATGTGTCTATGAGAGCTCTGCAAAAACAAAAGTGAGCCTGATTGGGGTTCTCTAAAAGATGAACTTTTTCTTTCATAAGTACCCGGTGTTCTTTTACGTGTTCGCTTTATAAAAATACTGACAACAGGAGATAATGAAAGGGCGCATGGTTGGACTTGATAAGAATAGCAGAAACTTCACTTGATTTTTGTGGCTGAGAAATCAGACCTCAGGGGTGTGAAAGAAAACATAGTTACATACGTCCTCAACAGAGTAGCATTCGGACTTATTACTCCACAATTTCTCCTAGCAGGTACGATACAGTACCATTTCATCAGTTGCATTTTACCACTAGCTCAGTAGATCCTACGATACATCTATGTCGACAATATCTTAGTGGAATCCGAAAGGAGCAGAAATTCCTAACTGGTGTAAGAGAAAACAAATCAAATATTCAAACAAGCAACTATGAACGAACGAGAATTTGCTACCAACGATACAAAATTCAATGACTTTGTCCAACAAAGTAAGTACCAGATGATAAACTATCAAAAGTACTTGGCTTAAAATTGGCTGTGTTCCATGTATTCCGCGAGCGTGTAAAAGTTGTTGAACTGTCATGGAACACATTCGCACAAGGCAAGGAACTAAAAAGACCCCTAAAAGCATATCACGCCCCTTAAAAACCTGTCTAAATGGTAGAGCTTGGATTCGGAATACTTAACCTCAATATAAACGTTGCAAAAATAGAACACATTAGAATGCACGATTGACTGTAGTTTGTGTAGCAAATAAGCTGGTGACATTGCGTGCACCGCAACACCTTGATGACCAGCTGATTTCAAAAATTTTGTTCAGTTTCCAAAAAAACCAAAAATTCTTGGAGCTGCTTATTGTTCTACTGTATCCATGGGATACGCCAAAATCTAATTCTGAAGTAGTCGTGTGTGACTCTCTGATCAGCTAATATAAATACAATTTTGATCTGTGATTAATAAAATATATTTACATCTAAGATTTAAGACTCAGGTAAAAATTAGATAAATTTTAGCGTATCACGCGGATATATATATATATATATATATATATATATATATATATATATAGAACAATAAGCTCGAAGAGTTTGTTCAGGCTTCTCTTCAAAAATTGAGCAAGATTTCTGAACTAAGCAACTCATCACGGTGTTGTGGAGCATGCATTAGCACTAGCATATTTGGTATACAAGCTACAGTCAATCGCCCATTCTAATGTATTCTATTTTCGCGGTATCATTGTTGTTCACAAATTCCTAGATTGAATGCTCGTGATTTGCGTTAGTTCCTCGCCTTTTGTCGTGCCCCTGGTCGCTCCGAGTAGGAGCGATTGAGCGCAGCGACTAAGCATTAGCTGTTAACACTCAAGAATTTAAACTTAAAATGTAATAACCAGTACCAAATTTAAAGAAGACTCCCTCTTACAAGAAATTTATTCTCTACCTGCAATGCACAAGATATGTGTCACAAAATGGACGGGATCTTGATCAGGCCAAACAGATTTTCTATTTTCATCACTTCCTTAACTAATTCCTGCTACGCAACGTTCGTCTTGCAATCCGTTGACATCCAATGTAGTGCTCATGGATGCATCATCAAGCTGTCTATCTATCATCACTGCCATTCGATCGCACCTGCCGGGACACTATGTTATCATTACCTCCCAAGAACATATATTACTTTTACAACCCCGTCTATCCTAGGGAGAAGACGTTCCGTTGCGACCACCACACTCGATTGCAAGGATGCTAACAGGACTATCGGTTCTGTCCGCTTCAAAGTGTTACAGCACGTTGCGGTAACTAATCGGCCACTCTTCTCGTCTAATCGTCGTCACTGCCTGTAAACCACGCGGTAAAACCTACAGGTAGACCCGACTCTGCCCCGATCTGGACCTCACTATTGTTATACAAGGGAGAACTGCAATATCGAGGAGAAAAGCACACTGTACTGGAGAACAGTACCACAGTCCACTGTCGCATGACAGCGGAACTCACTGCCGTTTGAGAAGAAGCATATCGTATTCTCATGGTTGACAAAATCGGAAAAGCAGCCCTTATTTGCAGAGAATGCGAAACTTCAAGAAAAAAAGAACAATAACTTTGTGACTCCATCATTCCAGGGAATGAGCATTTGTGTCTACTCAAATGTAGCATCCTTAATAAATAGAAGAATGACTGAGGAGCAAAGATGAGCATGAGTGCTTCATGATCGTTAAGCTTTTCTTGAGCATCCACTGTTGCTATTTATCAAAAACGCAGACACGGGGGAGCTGGAAAAACAGAGTGCCGAGGATTGGTTAAGGTTGTTCCCGTCGACCCATAAATGTTTCTATATGTACATATCATTTTGGTCATATTTTTAAATTGTGTCCATATCTCATACAGGAAAACGAATTTCTGCCAATAATGGAACTTCTATAAACATTTACAAAAAAAAAACGCATTAAACTGCTTTGGAGCGCAGCTATCGCTGCCACCGCGAAACGTTTGTGTCACAGTTACAAGCAACTAAATATTTTTTTTTCTAAACTCTCAATCTCAAGGAGTTCACAATAGTTCTCCCGATGCGTGACCAAATCTATCCTAGCCTGAGACATCGTAAGGTTACATTTAAAATTATCTCACCATCACGGCATCTCTTCGAAGCGGATGGAGTGACAGAACAGTTCTGTGATGACGAGATATTGGTCGTCTTATCAATACCTCGAGATCTAAAATCGAGCTACCAAATAGTTGCTTAGTAAGATTCGTTGCTAATCTGACCGACATTCACTTGAAACACCTCCTTTGTGACCAACTTGGTAATGATTGGTTGAGCTTAACAAATAGCATGTTCTGTAGCAGATAAATCCAAGTTGTACATCATTTGAGGATGAATGTGCCTCCCTTACATTTTCCTATTCTAAAGTGAGAAAGTTGGTAAAAAATAGGGAGCTATAGGCTTGAGAATGAAAGAAAGGGCGTTGAGGGATGTTAATCATTATCGCCCTTGCTCTAAGAAGGTACGATCTTCTGTGTGGAAGTTCTCTAAGCATATTTAGAAATCCTCGACTTCTTTTTCGCATCTTGGTGTTGGAGCGTAAGCGACGAATACAGTCAAAACTGGTTTTGATTCACATCTTCTCAACCGTGAATTTCCGAGTCGCCTTGTCTACCTTTTTTGTTTTTTGCAGTTTTATGCGTTTTTTTTGTAACTTTTATCGATAATCCATTATTGGTAGAAATTCGTTTTCCTGTATGAGATATGGGCACAATTTAAAAATATGATCAAAATGATATGTACATATAGAAACATTTATAGTTCATATGTGTTAATAGTTCATATAACATATGAAAACAACTTTAACCAGTCCTCGCCACTCTGTCCCTCCAACTCGCCGTGTCTGCATTTTTGATAACAAGCAATTGTGGATGCTCAAGAAAAGCTTAAGGCTCTGGTCCAATCTGGTTCTATATGTAGTACATGCAGATATTTTGTATGCAGTTATGATTTGATGTCAGCTGTTTATCTCATTTTTATATTAGACAAACATGCTAAGTAATGAGGAGAACAAAAGGATAATTTTTATAAGTCAGAATGAAGTGGGCTTGAAGACACTGCAGCAGTATTGAAGAAGCATTCGCTTCTAGAGGGGCCAACGGATGTATCGTAAGGTAGTTTATTAAATTTCAACGGGACCTTCGGAGATGAAAAGGGAACGCAGAAGCCGACCCACGGAAATTGAAAATCAAGTGTGTGCCAACAAAGCTTGTAACTTTTCGGATCACAGGAAGAGGAGGACACGGAGGAATTGGAATAAATGCCTAGATGGTCGAAGAATTCAGAAGACGTCACTCCATTTTTCTTTCTTGCATCTCAACCCCTTTATAGCGGGCAAATTTACAATGTTTATGGTGACCAAACAGAATAAGTTAGTAGTAGAGAGTTTGCCTGAGGAGTCAATATTTCGATTAGCTTTCAGGCGTGGGCTAGGCGGCCAGAAGCTACGCCGCATATGTCTAGTGTGTATACGCACATATAACTTTAACTATAAAAATAGGTGTAGGACTTGATGTAGCATTGCAAGCTTCTGCATGTGATCGCTTCGACTTTTCAGAGCTAAACTTGTTAATTAATGCATAGTAATAAATTTCACGTCAATATTGGAACAGAATTTACCAACCCCAAAAGAATGAAAGGCTTGGTTTGTAGGGGGGTAAATCCGAAAATTGATCGTGCAGCATCAATGGAAACACTGGCCCACTGCGCATAGCTTGCAATTACTCAAATGTTTTGGCCTCAAGCAATTTTTGTTCCCCATAACAGGTTACCACAGAATTTCATACATGTATATGTTGTATAAATGAAAAAATAGTTCCAACGATTATGTAGAGGCGATCAATTATTATCTAAGATGCGTGAAGTTTGAGTGCAACCATTAGGATTTTCTACATGATGAAAAATGACTTTAACTATAAAAATAGGTGTAGGACTTGATGTAGCATGATTGAAAATTTTAAACCAAGAAACATCTCTCATCTGGATTATCCAACTTGGAAATCAGTCAAATTCGCTTTCTCTCATTAGTACGGATCTATAGATTGGGATAGAAGATTTTTCGAAAATGAACTGAGAATTGAATTCGAAAAGATATTTCTGAGTTTTTTCAATAAAAAACAAAATCTACTTCTGCTGTGTCTTAGCTACATACATAGCTACATACAGATAGCTGTCACTATCTTAGCACGCGAATCAGACGTTCTAGCGCGAAAAACATTGGAAACGTCTTATATCACGGCCAAAAGTCCCATCATGAATCGTAAGGAAGAATGCTGTGACCAACGAGCTGGCGCCATATCAGGACCTTTGCGGGTTTTGACCTACGGGGTCAGAGGCGGGGGCATCGTTACTAGTTAATACTAGCGGCGCAACTCTCACAACTGGTGGTCCGCTAACATCACGATTTCGTGGCTATCAAGGTGCACTGGTCTGCTTTTCTGACGTTGCTTTTAAATAATCTGTTTGCTAAATCATATCTTGTGGAGTGACGAGGCGTTTGAGAGATAAATTACAGTGTCTTTGATTTCTCCAGGCTCTGAAGAAGGGCGACAACGCTGGAAGCCAGAATAAAGATCAATACAATCTAGGTTCTGACTTAAAAATTTAGAGACTCGGTATACAATCGGACTTTGTAAGTAGCTAAGTACACACGAAGTAGATTTTGTTTTTTATTGAAAAAACTCAGAAATATCTTCTCGAATTCAATTCTTAGTTCATTTTCGAAAAATCTTCTATCCCAATCTATAGATCCGTACAAATGAGAGAAAGCAAATTTGACTGATTTCCAAGTTGGATAATCCAGATGAGAGATGTTTCTTGGTTTAAAATTTTCAATCATGCTACATCAAGTCCTACACCTATTTTTATAGTTAAAGTTATATGTAATCATGTAGAAAATCCTAGTGCTTGTACTCAAACTTCATGCATTTTAGAGAATAATTGATCGCCTCTACATAATCTGTCGCAAACCAATTTTTCGATTTATACGAGCTTATACATTTGGAACAATGGTAAGCTGTTTTGTGGAACAAAAATTGCTCGAGGCCAGAGACATTTGAGTAAATGCAGAGCAATGCGCAGAAGGAGTCCTACAATTTAGCTGGCGACAATTTTGGATTTACCCCTGAGATCAACAAACTTTTGATTGGATTGTTTGCAATAGTGAAGTGGAATTTATTACTAGGCCATTACTTTGCAATTGATATTTCTAAAGAATGCAAAAAAGGTGTAGAAGTTTGCAATGCTACATAATCCTACACCTATTTTTATATTAAAGTTATATGTGCTTATGCAAACTAGACATTGGAACCTTTTTTCCATGCCCATGTTGTGTGTGATAGCTTATTCGAAGATATTATTCGGAAACCAATTAAGTGCACCAAAAACCTTGTGAACCCAAAAATGGGAAGAGTCATGCAAGAAAAAAACCGTGACTGCGAATTGACCATCTAGGCATTTATTCCAATTCTTCCGTGCCTCCTTTTTCTGTGACCGAAAAGGTTATATGATTTAATTGGCGTGTAATGAATCGAATAGCGACGTCTGCATTGGTCTTCCTAAAGAATGCACAAAAGGTGTGATTTGCAACTAATGCTTGAATTTTTTTCATGCTTTTAAAAGACAGAAACCTTTTTTGCACCTGGGAAGAAAGGAGAAGGAAGAGTATGGAGAAGAACATTAACCGGTGAATGTTGAATCGGATGAACTATGTTGCACGAATGAACTATGTCGTCCATCTCACTATAAAACCAACATATGTTCAGAAATTTGTCATGCCTGAGAAACTGATTGGATCATAAAAAACTCAAATTCTTCTCTGCTCTGATATTGCGGGTTCTTCCATTTAATCAGGATTCCATGTACACAGAGAAGTACATTTCCATGCACACAAATCTCAACACTCCTGCCTCGATGGCAGAAAGATCATTGAATTATTTTTTGTTTGTTCGAAAAATGATACCAGTTAGATCTCAAACCGTTCCCATTTTCATGCCATCGTCATTTCCGCAACGACGACATTAGCCAGAGAATGCGCGTGGCTTCCTTACGTAGAAGAGAAGATTCTCAGAATTCACCTGTAAGCAGGCGCTACAAGTCCTATCATCTGCAAGCTCCACTTTTAAGTAAATTTCAGTTAGGTATGGATCAAACATAAGGACTGACACTATGTTCCTCAAAACCTGTTTTGATCTAATTCTGTCGCGACCGGGCAAAGTCTAAATACTCCTAAATTTTTCTTACTTACTTTCTCAATCCCAATATGAAAGATGAAAGAAAGATTAGAATATGTAAGGAAGGCATATTCATTTTCTAAAGATGTAGAACTTGAACTTATTTGCTGTGGGACATGACGCTTGTTAAGCCCAACCACTCATTACCAAGTTGATCACAAGAGGGTTGTCGGAACAACGATGTTTCAGGTGAATATAGGTTATACATCGAATTAGCAAGGAAACTTACCTGTCTACTAACTAGTGTATTGTAGGATTTAGTTGTAGATGTACAGATCAGATGACCAATCCCTCGGATCATTTTTCAACATCACAAAGATGTTCTGTTACTCAATCCGCTTCGAAAAGATGCCGTGGTGGGAAGAAGATTAAAATGTGCTCTCATGATTTCTCAGGCCAAAATAGATGTGAACACGCATCGGGAGTGTTGTTGTGGAGTCCTCCAAATCCAGAACTAAAAAAGTACTATTCACTTGCTTGTGACAGTTACGCAGTCGGTTCGCGGTGACCGCGATTGCTGCGTTGCAAAGCGGTTGAATGCGTTTTTCTGTGTGTAACGAAATTTCACTATGGGCAGAATTTCGTTTTCATGTTTGCAAAATAGGCACAGCTTAAAAATATGGTCGAAGCGATATGAATAGGGACATATATTGATTGATAGAAACAACTTAAACCAGTCTTTGTTGGTTCAACTCAACCAACTCTGTTCATCAAACTCAAACTCTTCTATTTATTCAGGACGCCACATTTGAATATACACGAATTCTCATTCGCCTACCTCAATAATGAAGTCATCAAACTACTGTTCTTTTTTTCAAAGTTGCAATAAAGGCAGTTCCCCAATTTCTTCCAATCGTGAGAGTTTGATATTTGTGTGGTTGTCTTAGATTGTCGTGGTATACAAATGGACTGTATTCGACGCAGAACAAGGACATGTATGCTTAAATTTTAAAATCTTAATAAACTCATTCATTTTGCTGTCATCTAATGTTTTTCAAGAAATGCAACGTTGGTGATGATGATCGCTTTGAGAAAATGCTTGCCTGGAGTCAAGCGAAACTCCTTCACACATCAACTTCATCACTATTCTAATCCTGTATGCATGAATTTCGGGTACGTTTGATGGTCTGCAAGCTAGAACCAATTATAGTCTTCATTCACCTAAGAGAAAGATGAATAAAAAACAATAATAAGTTATTCGGTTACGTAATGTGGTACACGTGCATGAATAGCAACAGATAAGCTAACTTGAAATTAGCAAAAAAATAGATGTGTAGATAAATATTGATAAAGATAAATAGATTTAAAAAAATAGACGGAAACTTAAATGCCTTCTTGACAACAGCATTTAGTTATTAAGATTAAAGCACTGTTGTTAGTTTTCTAGCATAATGTTGATCATACTAAAAAGGAACCAGTGATTTCAGCAAGCAGTTCACAAGCAATAATTTTAATGGATTATTTCTGCAATTAAATCACACAGAAATCATTCGATTGTCTTTGTCAGCTCACATTTAACAGACAAGTGTTCAATCGAAGATAGATCAAAATCAACGACATAAAAATGACCAAACCTATTTTCAAACATTTAGTTCCATTGTGAATGCCCGAATTTGTTCTCTCCGTGGTAGAGCAATCACATGTGTATAAACTAAAAATGTGACCATCACACTTTATAAACAGAAGGAAATCTGTCTTTGAACAAACAAACCCAGAGGTTTTGGACGTGATCAATTCGCCAGTGCTCCGCTACAGAATATCCTACGTGGGCCAGCTGACGTATCAAGTCAATGCCCTAGCACCTGGTTTCGCACCATCATCCATACTTTCGCACTACTTGGAACTGGTCCCATTGCGTTGTAGTTTTTAAGTGTTTCGAAAGAGGTAATGCAGAATGAGAAAACTAGCTAGTATTTTTTTGTAGAAATTTTTTTAATGGGTTTTAACCAGATAGTTACTGGGAATTTGAGAAAAAAAAAGTCAAACTGTGACTAAAATCACATCTCAAAACTTATGTCTGCGTTCTTGTGCTGTTCCACGTTCATCGACTGTCACTCTTTTAAATCATGATCAATTAATATTCTAGATAAGCACTTCAAGGAGGGCCTAATTCTTTTAAGTAACGGCTTCACAGTGGCTCTGTGCATCCATGCACAACTTGAGAAATTTCAAAGAAACTTGATCATTTCATTATTTTAGAGTTCGTCTGAGAGGCTATGTGAATAGAAACATATGACACTGTGTTCATAAATACGTGGCCTCCTGAGCCCCCTTAGTGAAAGAAGCTATTAGATTAGAGCGAAACATTTGTCTAAACATTCATTGTCTGTTCATCACCATCTGTTCCTCAACTCATATGTTCAAAAATTCCGAACCTGAAAGTGTTGTACTCTTCAATATATCATTCATACTACTTAAAGGCATCACCCCACGAGTCTGAGGTGGTGCAGATTTTATTTTTATAAGGGATATATCTTATAAGGGATAGGGAGTATTCTTATAAGGGATAGTAGATTATGGAGAGGAGGGTGATTCCGTCCATTTCTTCTTTATTGCCGTATCTTCCGGGCCGAAGCCGTATCTTCCGGGCCGTGTTGACGCACTATTTTCCACAGTTAGGAAAAAATGGACGGAATCACTCTCCTCCCCATAATCTACTATGCCGTATACAAATACTCCACCTGAAATCCGTACCACCTCAGATTTGTGGAGTGATACCTTCATAGTATAGTGGAGAAAGTTTTCGTCCATCTGATCGATATTGGCTTGAAATTGCATTTTTTCCTCATTATCACTTTTTAGTTATCGACAAAGCAATACACAGGGTTCTGGAGCTTATGCACCTTGAAGAAAGAAAGAACCTTGAAAGAACTAGGTGGGAAAAACAAGAAATAAATAGCATGAAGGACGAACGGAAAAAGACTTGGAAATATTACTGACCTTGTCATTCGTTTTTCCATAACAAATCTGGCTCAAACAAAATATGCTAATAATAATATATTATTCGATAAAGAGCGCGTGAAGCGCAGTCGGTAAGAGGCCTGCTGTACTGCAGTTTGCCGCGGCAGCACATTCGACGACTCGAAGCTGCCCTAGTGAAAACCGTATTTTTCATACCTCTGAGATCGATGAATAGTTGAAGACTTTTCCGTTAAGATTAAAGTACTGGCATGATAAATGGGCTAGCCCTTGCAAGACGCTGTGCATTGCGCAAGACATTAGACTAGAGAAAGTTACGTCAGTCTCAAAGATCTATTACAGGCACCAATTTCTGGTAACTTCCGAACGGTTTGAACAACACCTGTTCAAACAGTAAAACTATGCCTCTACTAGTATAAATTGACTGGAAAGTGAAGCAAAAGCCCACTGTGAAAGTCGAATAAAACCAACTTCGCTGAACGTCCTCGTAAGTTCTTCTTTGATTATGCAGTATTTTAGAGAAATTTTCAGCTAAGGCTTCTGTGAGCAGCAAAAACTCGTTCATATACTGTTACAGTCGCAACTGATTTGTACTTAGAAGAATAGAATTCTTAGCTATGGCAATTTTACATATCCTTTTAAAGTCATCCTTATTCGAACTCACGCTAGATAATTAGTGTTCAGTATGAATATAAAGTCTTTGCTGATGTGATGGCTTATCATCGGATTGCAGGAAGAACTTTGGGCACTTTGGGAAGTGGTAAAAGAAATGTTGAAAACAGAGAATTAGTTTGGCCTAATCAAGAACCTGCTCATGCTGTGACATATACCTTGTGTTTCGCAAGCAGAGAAGAAAGTTCTTGTCGGAGAGAGTGGTCTTTAAATTTGGTGCTGATCAATAGATTTCAAGCTTGAACTCTCTAGTGTTTAACTTAGTGCACAAGGTTTTATGATGTTTTCCGCTCCAAATGACTCCTTGTTGGTTGCTGCTTCCCATTCATTCCAATTTTAACACGTGTTCTCCATGTTCTTTCTCACACTTCTAGAAGGAGCCCATCTCCTTCTAGAAATGTCAGAAATGAACAATAAGCAGAAATTTTCTTCAATTACCTAACCTTTTAACGTGCACACACACCTTCGAAATACCTGGCTAGATGCATGCCACAGAAGAATAGAAATAGAAATAGGAGAATATAGAATTAAAATCAGTGATGAAGAGAAATCAGCTCCACTCTTTAGCCAGCATTCTCTAGTGCATTTATTCTTTAAAACATAAACTGAATGCCAATTCCTTGTACTCTTAGCCAGAGTGTTATCTATTATTATAGAGTTCACCGCCAAATTAACAGAACATGTACCAGTGGGCGCCACTTTTTGTGAGTTGTTTCCGCGTATAATTTTCTTCTCGTTGTACATTCAAGAGAATTTCAGTTGATGCTAGCTTTCTGTCGTTTGGGAAACTTCCTAGAAGTTCCTTCATGCCCTGAAAATGACGAATTCACCCTAAACAGCACGATTAGGGAACAGTTATATAAACGGATTTTAAAGCAGAAACCATCGTTGGTGGGTTTGCAGAACTCTTGCTTATTTCTGTTACCGAGGAGATGTTATTCCCCTAATATACGGGGCAATGTTCAACAACGTATTCGCATTTTAGGAATATGGTTGCGATCTGGAGTTAATGGGAGGATTGGCCCTTGACGACCCCAACAAGAACATGGAATTTCTCAAATCCAAGAAAGTTCTCACTTACTACGTGTAAGAAATTTTTGTTATTATCCTACTTTTTCACCTATTCGTGCATACGGTCGGTCAAGTGAATTTTTCACAATACCAGTGGCACCAATGGAAGCGTTTTAGTCTTCGCTGTGTGAAGGGTTTCCCTTTCTTTTCATTTTTTTATCTACATCTAAGTCGCACTGATTTTTTTTTGTTTCAAATTTAGTTCCGGGCAGAACGGTGAAAATCTCAAAAGGGCAATCAGACAATTTGTAGGTAAATATAGAAACGAGATTAAGAAGGTGAGTACCGTCTTTTATGTTCATGCATATTTTTTCTGATCTGCTAATTTCAGCTGGAAAAGGAAGAGAACTTTGGATGCAACTACATTAATGCAGATGATAAACACCAATTTATTTGTATTTTTGAGTGAAGGGAACGTTTTTCTCAACTCTTCAAATAAATTTGACTTTCATCCGCACTGACTAGTTGTCGATCACTCCAGAATTAGAGTGTATTTCTCCTTCCTTTTCCGAAATGATAATAAGTCCGTCCTATCTGCAGATCTATTGAATGCTGCTTTTGAATAGAGGAGCGAGAATATTCTCAGGAAAATGCGCAGTGTTTGCATTTTTGTTTGTGCAAGAAACACACAATATGAAACAGTCGCATGTTCACTAAGTTGATTTTTTACGATGCACAAAATGGGCAATGCAACGCACCCATACTTCCTTTTTCTTCTTCGATTTTCTTCCAATACACGCCAATTCATACGTTATTGTTTTCGAATTTTTGTCTGCACACATTAATTTTCCTCTTTTGTATGACCAAGAACTAATCGTGCAAGATTTTATTACGAACAAGCAAATTCTAGAAATTTATGCTTTTCACAGGTTCTCCTCTTCTGGTTACAGTGGGGTTCCTTCTAGTCTTCTATTTTAGCCTTAGCTTCAATATAAGTAAGCCAGTATCAAGAATGCACGATTTCTGATCTTCCGGGCTGTATTTTCCATGTGACAGAGTCTTCCGCGCATAGATAGGATGTTTTCAGAAGGTCTGAACAATTTTAATTAAACAAATTAAGAAAAACAAATTGAGTCTTTCTTCTGAAAGTGATCTTCCGTTCCCATCTATGAACTTCCCTTAATCGCTCATTCGTTAGTTCATTGCAAATCCAGATTGGAGAATGCGCTCTGATGCACTATTATGGTCAACAAAAAATATTAGACGAAGTTAAAATTTTCAAGTGTTTTTAGTGAGCCATGTCTGACGATGCAAACATAACATCGGGTGGTACTACACGGCAATTTCAAGGTGACATCACAAGAGGAGAAATCGAAAATGATCCGGTCTTATCACGGTGAGGCGGCTCAAACGATCCCCAAGCCTGGATTTACGGCCACAAAGCTTTTGCTGTATGTTACGGTTGTGCTGCTGTTGCTGTCCACCAATACAACTGGACTTTGGAGAGGCTTGTGAAAATAGGGTGGCCATGCTTTTTGTCAAAAAAGAACGAGAACTTCTTGATTACTCCTATCTATGTTTATTTCATCGCTGAAATAAAGTGAAATAACGCTCAGATTTAACATTTTACTTTACCTGATGGATGAACTTGTAAAGTTCATCGGAAAATAATCGGACACAGTCAACAGAAGTTACTCCTTTTTTGAAATAGCCTATGTGTGTACTAGCAAGTCCTTTTTGCAGAGCATGCTATCACGGTACTAGAAGTACCACGAAATTTACGATGTTGGGGTCTCTCCAAGAAAATATAGAGCTTCGAATGTAAGTCACGTGCTAGAGGATTTTTCCTGCGACAGCCATTAACACTCTGCCACATGTGAAGATGCGTTGTTAGGTTCATTTGTTGTTCTATTTCAAGCGATTCGTTAGAGTATTCCGACTTGAATAGCGGATATAAACTTGAAGTGATCCTAAATTTAAGCCGAACGCGTCGCTGTGAACCAAACCAGTCGGTCAACATTATACATTTCATCATTCTTTAGAATTTTTGAAATTCATCAAGGTAAGTTGTTACTGTGAGTTCGTGGTCAATAACCGGTGTGGAAATGGTCAGTGAAACACCTGTCAACTAATCACTTTCTACTCAAGATGTGAAGGCACTTCGATAGTTGCACAGTAACTTCAGTACCTGAAGTTAATTAATCTTTCTTTGTAGCACATCATCATGGACGAGAATAGAGAGGTCCGACAGGATAAAACAATCTTACCGAAAACATTCGCGATCACTCTCCAGAATGCAATGTAAAACAGGAATATGAAAACTTGGGCAGTGAAAAGTGATGGTCGGGCTTCGCTGATGATCTCGTTCTGATAACATTACTTTTCAATAGCGTTAGTAAGTAAAGTACCGTATTCCGTACCGTACGCATTAATCTTCAGTCTTTGTTCTGTCAAGAAAGCTCAACTTTTTTTGCAATAATTGACAACGACACAATTGTTCAGCAAATCGGCGACGTCTAGTTTTCAAACGATAATATTCCAGTTTCTCATAGGTTTACCTATCTGCAAACTGAATTTGCTTTGAATGGAGAGTTTGAATATATTTTTTGTTCGAGATGTTTTTAGGATGTAAATCCGCAATCACAATAGGGGAAAGAACATTTACTGATAAATGTTAAATCATATGTACAATGTCGCTCAAACTGCTCTGCCAATTCGCCCCACCTCCTCTTATTGGGATGTACTGATAAAAGAAAAATATGTTGAGACATTTGTAGTGCTTGAAAAACTGTTTGGATCACGAAAAACGATTATTCTTCTTTACCCTAATGTTGCGTCTTCTTTTACTCAACCAGGATGCCATGTATGAATACTTGCAAAAGTGCATTCTTATGCGCGAAAACCCTCCCACTGCTACCTCGGTAACAACAGGATCATTGAATTTTTTGTTAGTCGGACAAATGATATCAATTCGATATCGTCTTATGCCCATTTCCATGCCACAACGACGACATTCGCCTAGGAAATGCGCGTGGCTTCCATTCTCTAAGTTGCTTATTTTATATTCCTCTTAGATAGGCCCACCTATCCACAATATTGTGAAACAATTAGAATTAAAAAGAAAAGTTAATCGCGTATCAAAAATTAAAAGAAGTGTATCACGAAACTGGCGATGTTGTGTTCTCTCTGAGCGAATACCGAGCTCGAATTTTAGATTACGAATATGAGCGTGGCTCCGCCCAACTTCGCATAATCGTCACAAAAAACGGAGCCTTACTTCCTACGTACGTTGGAACACGCTACCTTTATGAATATTCCAGTCCCTTCGTTGCAATCTATTCAGTGGTTTTACCCGAGAAGGCTGCTAAGGATACCTTATTATTTTTCGACCGATCGCTCGTAGGGCACGTGCAAAAAGATAGCGAGTTAAATCGTACCTCGTAGTAACAAACACCATTTTCTTAACGATTAAGTGGAATCGAGAGGAAGCATGCTCCTCTGCTCGTGATCAACGCCCTGAACTCTGTATTTGCCCATAGAGACCGTCATTTTCTTGATACGCTGCCTATAGGAATATGAGATAAGCGTAAGGAACTAGAAGTGCTTTTTAAGATCGTCTAGGACCAACTCTGCGTAATTCGATACCACAATCGTTTTTCTGAGAAGAGAAGTTTTAGTATATCTTCAAATACGTTGTAGATAATAATGGAAAGAAATGTCTTCAAAACATTCAATTTTTGTACGTAGTGTTTCCTCTTTTAAACTTTGTCGTGCCTCCGAAGGACTTCAGTAGAACCAACCACTACGGTTCTGCCGTATATCTCTTCCTGCTGCACTTCCAACGGTCGAGCAACACGTATTCCCGGCACTTGTGTTCCTTGATTTCGTTGTAGATTTTTTTTTGTATCTTTCAACTGTAAACGATTTGGCGGGCAGATGAATTATACAGGAAAGTGAATCCGCTGCTTCCATATTTTTAACAGTTTGAGGAGTGTGGCTGGAGCCGGAGCATTGCAAAACAATTCTGCTATAACGCTTGTAACACTGCTAGTATCTTGTATTTAGCCATGTGTCCTCTCTATATAGTGAAACCGTCGAATTGGAGCGACCTGAATCTTGGTGCACTTGCGTAAGCAGAATGGTAGAGCTAACGGTTGGGATCGAGGTGGGACCATCGCTGGCTCCACTTTGGACTAAACGATGAGTGCTGATAGCTGGGATACCTCTCGTTTTTAACCGCTACGGGTCTTTTCCCCCTCTACCAACTTCCGTCAAAAAATCAGCGCCGTAGAACTTTATCGCAAAGTGGCGGAATTCATGGAAGTGAACAAAATTAAATTTTAAAACATTACTCGAATTCGAAAGCAAATGAGTTGGTGATTTCAAATGAACTTCAAGGATTTGGTCTTGACAAATGTGCGGCTTGAAAACAAGCAAAGTTTCTGCAACTTTCATTAATTACTTCACATCTCCGCAATACTGGCATTGGCATACCCCTGGAATACGTATCTCCATGGAAGGAAAAGGTGTTCATAGGATTTGCGCTAATTTGTGGAAATCAGACAAAATGTTTATTAAAGTTGTCATCAGGAAATTACTTAGACAATTCGGATACCCCAAATTGTATGTGGGTTCGGAATAACCATTCTCTTCGGAAATTGATGAAAAGTTGATAGGAAGGCATATCTTCCTAGTTGTAGAATATTTGCTCGGAAACTTTCCAAGTGAACAATTTGTTGCTGAAGATAGTTAAAAATGTAAGTATCTAGCTTTGGAGGTGTCTACTTTTTTAAATGTTGCAAACTTACAATTCTGCTACATCTAGCTATTTCCTCCAATATTTGTGCAGTTTTCAACGACTCAGAATGATTTAAGACTTTGCTTCTTTAAGGAAATGTGGTTTAGGAGCTAACATTATATGACAACTGTTTGGGGTTTTGAATTGAGCAAATTGGAGAAGATTCCGACTGTTTTCACACAAGTGAAATTTCTGATGCCTTTGTGAATTTTTTCCGTACTTGAAATAGCCAGTCAGTTCTTGCAGAGAGACGATATTCCGAATGGTGTTAAATTCACTTCAGCTTACAACGTTCAAAATTTCAACACTGACTCCGCGCACCTACGTATATAGCACTATTTAGCTGGAATGGTTATCGCGGCCCAGGCATACTCCGTCAGAAATCTCACACCTACGCTAGGTGAGTCCTTTAGCGACTCCGTGTCCCAGAGAAACTATTTTATTTGAATATAATTAAACCGTGACGACAATTCTACACAGCTCTCCTTTATGAAAACAGCAGTGATAATTTGAATTGTCCAAGAAGGAAAATTGATAGGTAAGAATCTTGGTCTAGTAGGACTAGGTCGTCATAGATGCTTAGCTTCCTGGATCCGAACGGTCGTAACCGGGATTAGACCACCAATGTCCCATTCTCCTCGAAAGCGACAATTTTGCACGTGCAAAACGGTAGATATGTTTTGGATTAGCTAGAACAGAAAATGAAGCCAATGTAAGCTCTTCCATTTACCACATCAGCCGATTGAGGTCTGTGGGTGCCAAAATCTGGTATGCAGGGTGCGGAGAAGGTATTGATAGTAAAACCAACCTCTACTACGACGCCATAAATTGACAAAGGATAAAGTATCTAGCGTTAATCAATCCGCTTGGGTTGCACCACAACGCTCAGTTCAATTCAGAATCGTTTGAGATTTGCGGACGAGGGATTTGCTTATACAGTGATTTGCGGAGGATAGCCGCTGCGCCAAGTCAGTGTTTTTATCGTCACTGGCAATTTTGGTACCAATCTCTTACTACCCCGCGCTACACCCGCCTCTATGTCGCCATGTATACAATTATTACAATAATTTTTGTCAACCAAGATTAAAAACTTTGTAATTCTATCATACATTTTCGATTTGCCTCCCCTTTCCCTTGATACACTCGCGGAAACTGCGCACGAAGACGACAGTTTGAAAGGATCGTCTAGCAATGCCAATTTCTTGAGCAATCTTTCTCATTGATGGCTTGGGGTTCCTTTATATTCGTTTTCGGATCTTTCCGAGATTTCCTCTTGCTGTATAAGGACAGCCAGAACAAGCACGATTAAAAGCATCACCCCACAATTCTGATGTGGCACGGATTTCAAGTGGAGTATTGGTGTACGGGATCGCAGATTATGGAGAGGTGGGTGGGTGGGTGATTCCGTCCATTCTTTTGCTAACTGGCGTAAAAAACGGAACGGAAGATGCGGCGTCGAGCGTAATGACGCGCTATTTTCTACAAGGAGTTCGATTGGAGCGCGCCAGCCTTCTACATGCGCAGCATCTTCCGGGGCGCTTTTCAACGCCATTCAGGAAGACATGGACGGAACCACCCTCCTCTCTATAATCCACTATCCCGTATACGAATACTCCTCCTGAAATCCGTACACCTCAGATTCGTGGGGTGATGCCTTTAACTGAGCATCCAGTAATTTTGAAAAGTTTGATTGATCGATACACTATTATAGGTGGAACTAAAAGTTTTCGGGCAATCTTCTTTGGCTTCATTCCAGCATGATGCAGGTCCACGAGTGAACTGCGTTTTCGATTCAAAACAAGCTTATTACCAATAACCCAGAAAAACTTACTGACAATACAATGTTGAGAATGTATAGAGAAAATATACACAAGAAATAACCTACACAATTTAAAAACCACACAAAAACACCAAGACACAAATTATCGATACTTTTCCTGCACGCTGTACAGTTAAGCAAGCCACTTTCTTCCAATGTAAATTTGTTTAGCTTAACCATAGCGAATCCCTGCAGCTTAGAACACCGTGGTCACGCTGCTCTCCTAATAAGAGACTATCAGCACAAGAAATTGCTAAAATTCCCTTAATAATTGAAGAACTGCGAAATGTAAGTGGGAACAACATACGGAAAAAGATACAACTTGTTGGAAAATCACTAGGTGTCTGCAGATACTATTACTTACTCACTTAGATGGCCCGTCTTCACTAGACGTGCGAGCATCAGCATCTCTTCCTCTCGTTTCGTTCTCTCGCCATTGTCATCCAAGATGTTCTCAAGTTTCGTGAGTAAAGTTGGAGAGGTCCTTGCGTATTCAACTGAGCTCTCAGCTGGTCCATCTGTGTAGCGAACACGTCACGCCATCTCGTTGGCGGTCTCCCTCGAGGGCGTTTAGCATCTATTGGGACCCACTCTAGCGTTCTTTTAGTCCATATATCGTCCATTCCTCTCATAATGTGAACGGCCCATCTATGTATGTTTTGCTTCCGACACATATTCCACCGGGTCGCGAAAAGGGGACATTTTTCTTAAGTCGCTGCGAAGACCGGCTAGTTGTTGTGTGCGCCAGTAAAACTTCAGAAGGCATCTCTCAAAGGCTCTGTGGGTAGTAAGTAGCTTACTAGACATGGCAGCGGTGTCTGCCTACGTCTCCGCTGCGAAACAAAATGCTGGGAGAACTGTCGAGTCGAACAGATGGGCACGAAGATCTTGGTTCGTCAGTTGGTCCAAAGCTTCCCTGACGGCTGCGAATGTTGCCCATGCTGCTCTCATTCTTCTATTCAGTTCTTTCTTCAAGTCGTTTTCCATGTTCATAGAACGTCCGAGATTTACGTATGACGAAGTTTCCACGATTTGGGAGCCTTCAAGTTTTGCTCCTCCGTCCTTGCAGTAGGCGTTCTTCATGAACTGTGTCTTCTTTCTGTTTATTCGCAGTGCTATTCTCTTTTTTGCTTCGTTCAATTCGTTGAGCATCGTTTCTGCTTCATTGGTACTGCTCGAAAAGAGAACGATGTTGTCCGCGAAACGAAGGATCGAGACAAATCTTCCATCAACACGTATTCCCCTTTCTTCCCAGGAAAGTGATTTCATTATCCATTCCAATGCTGAAGTGAACAGCTTCGGCGATATAGGATCGCCTTGTCATACCCCCTTTCCAATGGGTATCTTGAGAGGGCGATGGAAAGGCTGTATCCTAGTAGTGCTTCGATCGTAGCAATTAGCTAATGTCCTCACATACGACGCGTCCACACCTTGATCGACCAGCGCTGACAGTATTGCATTCGACTATTATTACTTCAGCAGATACTATTAAGTATAATGAAATGATTGTGTCAATTTCGTTAAAGGATTAGATGAATAGATAGTACACAGTAAATGCATGTAGGGCGGGTGTAGTGTGGCGGTTAGAGGTCCCGCTTCCTGCACAGTCGATCGGAATTTCGAAGCCGCCCTAGTGCTCACCAAGCCTTTCATCCCTCCGTTGTCGATAAAGTGGTACCAGACTAGTCTGCGAGGATAAAAACACTGACTTGACACATCGGCTAGCCACCGCAAGTCATTGTATAGGCCAGTTACACGTTCGTAAACCTCAAACGATTCTGAGTTGAAGTGAACGTGGAGGCGCATCCCAAGTGGATTGATTAACGCCAGAAACTTTATCCTTTATCCTTATCCTTATAGTAAATGCAATAAGTTCTTCAAGGCAGTTTGATGCTCTTCTTTGGTACTTTTTTCAAATTTAATCCAATAGTTTCCTCCCTTATTCGCTGCTATAAGGGTATTTTTAATCAGCAGTGCTGTTTAGTTTTCGGGACGTTCTGTCAAAATCATCCAACAGAGTCAAAAATTTTTATAACACCAATAGAAAAACACAGGTTTAGATGAGAAAACATATAACAAGAAGTCTGTAACGCGCTGCTAGCGGGCAAAAAATGGTTCTTCATTAGAACTTATTCTGACAGTTCCCTCCGAGTTTCGCCGCTCAGTCTAGCCTCTATAATACTTAGAACTTAATCCCTGTAGAACTAATGAAGAAGAGTGAGGTGTGGATAAAGAGCTCTCTAATCACAAGTTCGCAAGTTCACAGCAGTGATGATCTGTAACACAGTAAGTGCTGTGATCCAGTTTGTGTATTTTATGTATTTCACCACAACGAATCCCGTTGCCGAATCTTGAATTTTCCAATCTTTGAGAATAAACGAAATTTCCATTTGTAGGAAATGGTGGGGAAAACGTCCAACTCACCGTGCCCACAATAGCCTTGGTAGAATCCTCGCTATTAATATTAATCAGTCGCTTGTATATCCCAATTTGTACTTGAAATTGCTCAGTTTTAAATTCTGGAATGTTTTAAGTTGGTAGAGTGATTGTGCGCGGAATCAGTAAACCGCATTTAACTACAAGTAGGCGCTGCTAAGACCTTTGAAGAAAACAAAGTTGACGGAAAAATATTTCACTCAAGACCAAATGGTTTTCAAAAATTTTCATCTTCCATTGATGCTCGTCTTAATCTCGCTGTACTGTCACCGAAAATGTCCAGATGTTTCTTCCGAATATTGACTTTGTTCTCGACATATGCAAGATAGCTTCAAAAATGCACTATTTCCGGTCTGTTAGCTGTGCTATACTTTTTACTTACGCAGTTTTCCTGCGCTCTGGATTATGCATTTGGAAACTTTTAAGCATTCTTTTAAAACAAGCTTAATGAAAAGAAATAGAGTCTTTCTTCTACCTTTTTGTCCCCATCAATGAACCTTTTTGATTTTGTAAATTTGTACCTTCGCAAAATTTTTTGTAAATCGAGGATAAAAAATGTACCCTCACCGATGATTATGGACATCGAGAAAAACTTGAGCTTCCAAAAACCTCTTTCTAAGAAAGTACTCGTACACTGTCATAAAACAACTTACTCATACCTAAACAAACTTCTAATGTACGAAATGCGGTAAAAAAGTGTTGCAGAAGATTGAAAATTTCGGCAACTAATTCTATTAAATGTGAGACGGATTACGCTACTTACTGACAGTCCTGTGCCGTATTAGCGTCCCGTCTCTTCCCAAACTCAGTGTTTGCTGTTTGGGCGTTGGAGTCAAACGAATTTTTATATTGCATACTCTGCAGCTGAACAGGCATTGTGCTGATAAATCAGAATTCATGAGCGAATAAGGTCTTCTTCATTCATAAAGGATAAAGGATAAAGTGTCTGACGTTAATCAATTCGCTTGCGATGTGCCCCCGCGTTCACTTCAATTCAGAATCGTTCGAGGTTTACGAACGTGTAAGTGGCCGAGACAATGAACTGTGGTGGCTAGCCGATGTGTCACTTCACTGTCTTTATAATCCCACACAAGTGTGGTACCAACTTATCGGCCCCGGGGGGATGAGAGACTTGGTGAGCACTAGGGCAGATTCGAAACTCCTATCGATCTTGCAGTTACCTCTAACCGACTGCGCTACACCTGCCCCATCCTTTCTTTCAGTTAACTAGTTTTTACGTATGATTAAGCGTATTCTAGTTGTAGATTTAACGAAGACGGTAATATTAGCATAACTAATGCATGTCAAACTATCCTACAAGATCATGGACCTAAACCAAGGGGGTAAGACAAGTTTTACTTTCGCTTGTAGCATGTACACAATCGCTTATTCTCGTAGGACTTATTATCAAAGCAGAGAAGATAAAATCAGGAACATCTCAAAGACCGTTCTCCTTGATTCTGCAGTCTACGTATTTCTTATTTTTATTCAGTGGTTCCTTCTGTTCTAATTAGAATACCGAAGAGGGGCATCGTCTTTTCCGAATTGGCTAAACTTACATATTTTGAAAAATAGTAATCATTAAACTCAACCAGTCTCTATATACTTGGGAACAGGTGATTAGAAAGTACACAGCCAATCGTAGATCACCTTATAAAGTCCTCTTCTCTACGTACTGACTCTACGAAGGAGCAGCACACAAAGATTGCACTAAGCATATGCGTATGCGACATGGGGTAGATCTACTGGATCAAACTTGTCACAGTGAAATTCTGTCAGATCAGCTGCACACTTCGAAATGCCGATCCTGTGAAGAACTACTAAAATATCACCGCTCCGAGCAATATCTCCAAGCTCATAGGCAATAATATCTTATTATCTAAAACTTTGAAAGGAAATCTAACTGATGTGTAACTGTGATCTGCCTTCGCTAGGAATCTTTAAAACGGGGTGCGATGGGTCTTGACTGCTTACTGTTAGCAATCCTGATCTCTGTTCCACACACGTACGCTGTCGAACATCTTTAAACGGCACTACGAAATTTTGATATTGAGAGAACACAGATGTAGAGACAGTTTTTGCTTCGAAATGTAAGAGTGAATTCTTAGTAAGGAGAGTAGCGACCAACCATCAGCCTCTGTCGAAGACCTCAATAATGCTGAAAAAAGCATTGGAGAAATTCGTTTCACAATGTGAGAGCTATTTTTTTCCGATGTCGAGGATATTTTCAGGCAGAAATATCACGTCACATGAGCTCTAAAGAAGCTGTTGGACACACCTTTACTAAGATGACAGGCACAAGTATGTCTGCACCTATCAGTCTAAAGAGATTGTGTCCTGCCTCAAAATGCCAGCAGATGTTCCTCTTGGTCTAGTTGCGACTTTCAGTAGTAATCATGGAATTTTCTCAACTAGGTAGTCTGACGGTCTGTAGCAAAACGACGCCGGCAAGTAGGCGGGTGGATAATATCCCGAATTCTACTGAGGATGAAGCATTCAGATATCCTCATGCTGTAGGACCGCTGCAAAAACACGAAAAAGGGCCTTGAGCTTGAAAATTCTTCCGGGCTTCTCTTTTTCCTTCTAAGTATGCTGTCGAACTCCGCTGCCAGTTAACGGGGCCACATGAATCGATTGTCATCGATGTTATTTCGATGACAGTCGATTCATGTGGCCCCGTTAACTGAAATACAGTGTAAGAACACTGCATAAATGTATCCATTTTAATAACGGACAGTGTAATCAGGAGCCATGGTGATATTGCGAAATATAGGAAAAATTCAGAAAACAAAGGAGTTCTGTGACTTCAAAGGACTTTGAAGGATTCGTACACATTGCAATGCACTTTACTTCCTTTTGTGGGCGGAGTCCTGATTGGATGAAAAGACCGATCCAAACAGTTTTTGAGTAGTCGCAGTTGTCCAAACATTTGGTGCTTTCAATCATCATAAAAAGTGTATCGTATATCAAAATAAGTGAATAACAAAAAAAAACGATGATCCCTAGGACAAGGAAAAGCACATTTCGCGATGGACGCAAAATATCGATCACATTGTCAAAGAGAAAAACATCCCAAAAAGTGTATCTATAAGAAAGTGAAGATGTGCGTTAATTGGGGGGCTGGATTGCGCAACACAACCCAAGCATAATAATTTTTGCTTCGACCGCTGAATGTCCTCTTCCTTGACCTTGGGATCATTGCTTTAGATTCTGCCAATATCTGAGACGCAAAAATCTCTCTGTCTTCAAAGCAAACTCAGTTTGCAGTCTGTTGGAAAATACATTCGAGGGATTTGCAAAGTAGAGTTTGCCACCATTGGGAAATGATTGGATCACAATTGTGCATCGATTTTTGCAATTTTTATCAATGAGGAATCACAACAAACACTAAAAACGTAAGGAAATTGATCTGAGTGATAGTATTTTAATGAATTTTTCTTAGAAATACTTGTATTAAAATGAGCTTAGCTAATAAAACTTCAGCTATGATATCTGGGGGATCTATTTTGCAAGACCAAAACATTCCGCCTACGATTGAATGGAGTCATTGCGTAGGGAAGAGATTTTGATAATGTGATCGATATTTGCCGTTACATACGGTTAACCACTCCCAAATCGAAAATGACTGGTGGAGGTTGACGACTACTACTTTTCGAGGTAAGTTTAGTCAATTTGGGGGCGAGGAGCCTCTTTGGTGGACCGAGAAAACCGGTGAGTGGAAGTAAAGCACATGTAGGGTGTAGAATGGACGTAAAGGCTCTTCGAAATGTTGCTGACTTGCTGACCTGATCATCTGTGTTTCGATGATGACGCAACACGAAGGAGCGATGTGTGCATGCTACAGAATAGTACAAGCCTAGCTAACGAATCTGCTTTGACTTGTGTCTACGATCCTGCAGAAGAGTTAGGTGTGCATTAGTTTCGTTGATATATCGCCTTCATCAAATGCACAACTGCCGTAAGCTCAGTCACATGTAAAGTCAATGTGTGACGTTTTGAACAGTAGAACGGCTTATTTGCTCAGAACTTCTCACTTATTAGCGCAACGTTTGTTCAAACTGTTGAATCTGCAGTATAAATGCCCAGAAATGTGAAGCACCGAGAAGAACCCTCTCCTGAACGTAGGTTTCGTAGGCCCTTCTCTTTCTGAACAAACGATATTCCAAAGAAGTTTTCAGGCAGAACTTCGTTCCTGTACAGGCATTTTCAAGCTGACTGCAATGCATTACGCACTTATTGTTGTAGGTTCTTTCTTCTACACGTGACGACTTCTTCTCTTTACTATGGGAAATTTAGGTTGTCCTGGCTGCGACTTTGATGGAATGTTCTGTCGCGTTACCGGACTGTGGCATAGAGATGCCTAGTGTAGTACCTCCTCTTGACAACAGTACAAGGAAGAGATTGTCGGACGCAGTTCACGAAAAAATGAAGGGCGACCTGGTTAGTAGTTCAGAAACTATTATTCAACGTCATGTTCCGTTTCACTTTTCGATGTTTGGAAAATAGTGTCCAGCACCACTGTTTGTTAAGGAATACAACTGTTACCTGGAATACCTTGGATGGTTGGCATTGAACGACCCATCTGACAGTGAGCTGGGATGGCTTCCATATGAAGACACACACCTTCTCAATTTCAGGTACTCAACCAATCTTTTCATTTCAGAATAATTCCAAATTGAAATATCCAGTTTTTCTTTGCTAATTTAGCAAGATGGGCGACGAAGAAAACAAACCGACAGAAGAATTCGTCACCGAATTGGGAAAAGACACTAAAGTAACGGTGAGCAGTAGCTTCTACATCTCATAATCCTCACGCCTTCGCTATCGTTAAGATCAATTCCAGGGAAAATCATGGAAACTGTTTGGTTGCAACTACATGTACAAAGAAGGAGAGCATAAATACATGTGCGTCTTCTATAACTATTAGGAAAATGAATACTGAGAGTGTCATTGGATAAAGACTTCTTCACTTCTCTCATGTGTACTTCGACATTGTTTTTTCTGGATTTCCTTCAAAATAAATGAAGCGGCACTAATGAGGTGCAAAAAGGGCTGTGTTTAGTTTAATCTTCCAATCTGAAGTCTCGAATGAATGAGGCATTAGCACGATCACGCTCAACTTCCTCATCTAATCTAGAAAGAAGCATCTGGAACACCACTTATTTTACCTTGTCTCCCTAACGATGCAACCTATTAGAAAGCTATAACTTTATAACAACTTTCAATTGCGGTCTAAATAAGACCAAATAGTTTTTAATAATAGTACACAATTATCTTCTTAAACAAATTCTTGCATGCAACTGTATTTCTCACTGTCGATGGCCGTGAGTCAAAGTACATTTCCTGACTCGCAATCCCTTGAGAGAGAACCAATTCAGAAGCTTGGAAAGTTTCATAGTTTTTCTTTTTTTTTAGGACAGAACTTTTTTCGTCCAATTGGATAGTGAAATGGGTCAAAATGAGAGACTTCAAATCTCCGCGAGTCACTGTTTCGGGTAGTTACACGATGATAAAACTTAAACTATTCAGAATTAAAGTGGACGTAGTGGCGCATCCCAAGCACATTCATTGACGCCAATTACCATATATCCTTGGGTCAGCTGGAAATTTGCAAACTTGTTGCCGTAGGTCCTCTTATCTACACGTCACGCTCAACCATTGGCCCTAGAGGGGATTCAGTTCTGTTGGTCGCAACACTATAGGTAATGCGAAAATTTACTCGTTTGCACTAAGACGAAACCATATATTAATTTATTTTATTAACATGCACACGTTTAACGTATTATAAAGCTAGACTGAACGGCAAAAAAGAAACCAAGAGTCGAAAGGAATAATGGGGAAGAAGCGTTTTCAAGCTGGTAACTATGCATTAAGAACCTATTGTTGTAGGTTTTCCCTTCTTAACCTGCCATCTTCCTCTGCTATTATAAGAGATTTGCACTGTAGGGGCTGTGATTTTAAAGGAACCTTATGAAGAGTTACCAGACTGACAAATGACACCCACCCCCTTAGCAGCTAAGAAAGGAGGGGACTGCTGGACGAAATTCGGGTGGTTCGAAATCGGTTTGGTAAATTCCGGATATGTTCTAGGTATATAGTTTGTTGCCTCGTCGAGGAAAGAGGAAAAATACACGATTTCTCCTTCTCCCAGATTAAGAAAGGGAATGGAACGTCATTGCGATTGTACTTGAGAAATGCCCCCGATTCATTCAAAAGAATAGGGTTGAACCTAATCATAGTGTTTTTCCTCCTTGAAATATCTCTTCATGGACTTTGAGATAAACTCAGAAAAATATCTAAAAAAATCAAAGCATATGGGCCAGAAAAGAAGGGGTCATCTTTATTCATAGGAGAGGATTCAGTTGTGGTTTCATGCATTATCTTAGCAAATGAGATTGCATCCAAAGTGCCTGAGGATTCCCCTAGAATTGTTCGTTACGTTTACCATGAAGTGTGGTCAATGAAATGCACAAGCTATTGCTTATCGCTGTTAGATATATATGTCTCTCACTGTTTTGTAGCTGCTTCTGGCTGCTCCTTCTCTTTCTTCCTGTTTGAAATTGAAAAACTCGAATGGAAATATTGGTGAAATAAATGAAGATATAAGGATATAAATCATCTTCGAGCCATTTCATATCTATGCCGCCTTCTTTCAGTACAATTCTTACAGGCTATGTCACATCCGCACTCCTTAATGAGCAGAGATTCTGCAGTAATTTCCAATGAACGAAAAATGGAACACTACACTCAGCAGTGAAGTTTTTGTGGTTACAGGCCATTTATTCTTCCTGAATTTCATCCAGCAGTTTCTTCTTTACATGGCTGCTAAGGAGGTTCTCACGTCGCAGAACAGTCTGGTAACTTTTCATAAGGTTCCTTTAAAACCACAGCCCCTACAGTGCAAATCTCTTATAACAGCAGAGGAAAATGGCTGGTTAAGAAGTGAAAACCTACAACAATAGGTTCTTAATGCATAGTTACCAGCTTGAAAACGCTTTTCCACCAAAATTCCTTCCGAATCTTGGCTTTTTTTTGCCGTTCAGTCTAGCTTTATAATACTTTAAACGTGTGCATGTAAATAAAATAAATTAATATATGATTTCGACTTAGTGCAAACGAGTAAATTTTCGCATTACCTATAGTGTTGCGACAAACAGAACTGAGTCCCCTCTACAGCCAATGGTTGAGCGTGACGTGTAGATAAGAGGACCTACAGCAACAAGTTCGCAAATTTCCAGCTGACCCAAGGATAAAAGATAGAGTAATTGGCGTTAATGAATGCGCTTGGGATGCGCCACTACGTCCAATTTAATTCTGAATAGTTTAAGTTTTATCATGGTGTAACTACCCGAAACAGTGACTCGCGGAGGTTTGAAGTCTCTAATTTTGCTACCCACTACCCAATTGGACGAAAAAAGTTCTGTCCTAAAAAAAATGAAAAACTCTATGAAACTGCCCAAGCTTCTGAATTGGTTCTCTCTCAAGGGATTGCGAGTCAGGAAATGTACTTTGACTCACGGCCGTCGACACTGAGAAATACACTTGCTTGCAAGAATTTGTTTTAGAGGATAATTGTGCACTATTATTAAAAACTATTTGGTCTTATTTAGATCGCAATTGAAAGTTGTTGTAAAATTATGGCTTTCTAGCAAGTTGCATCGTTAGGGAGACAAGGTAAAATAAGTGATGTTCCAGATGCTTCTTTCTAGATTAGATGAGGAAGTTGAGCGCTATCGTGCTAATGCCTCATCCACTCGAGACTTCAGATTGGAAGATTAAGCTCAACACAGCCCTTTTTGCACCTCATTAGTGCCGCTTCATTGATTTTGAAGGAAATTCAGAAAAAACAATGTCGAAGTACACATGAGAGAAGTGAAGATGTCTTTATCCAATGATACTTTCAGTAATCATTTTCCTAATAGTTATAGAAGACGCACATGTATTTATGCTCTCCTTCTTTGTACATGTAGTTGCAACCAAACAGTTTCCATGATTTTCCCTGGAATTGATCTTAACGATAGCGAAGGCGTGAGGATTATGAGATGTAGAAGCTACTGCTCACCGTTACTTTAGTGTCTTTTCCCAACTCGGTGACGAATTCTTCTGTCGGTTTGTTTCCTTCGTCACCCTTCTTGCTAAATTCACAAAAAAAAACTGGACATTTCAATTTGGAATTAATCTGAAATGAAAAGATTGGTTGAGTACCTGAAGTTGAGAAGGTATGTGTCTTCATATGGAAGCCATCCCAGCTCACTGTCAGATGGGTCGTTCAATGCCAACCATCCAAGGTATTCCAGGTGACAGTTGTATTCCTTAACAAACAGAGGTGCTGGACACTATTTTCCAAACATCGAAAAGTGAAACGGAACATGACGTTGAATAGTAGTATCTGAACTACTAACCAATTCGCCACCCTGTGCTTTTCCGTGAACTGCGTCCGATAATCTCGTCCTTGTACTGCTGTCAAGAGGAGGTACTACACTAGGCATCTCTTTGCCACAGTCCGGTAACGCGACAGAACATTCCATCAAAGTCACAGCCAGGGCAACCTAAATTTCCCATAATACCGAGAAGAAGTCGTCACGTGTAGAAGAAAGAACCTACAACAATAAGTGCGTAATGCATTGCAGTCAGCTTGAAAATGCCTGTACAGGAACGAAGTTCTGCCTGAAAACTTCTTTGGAATATCGTTTGTTCAGAAAGAGAAGGGCCTACGAAACCTACGTTCAGGAGAGGGTTCTTCTCGGTGCTTCACATTTCTGGGCATTTATACTGCAGATTCAACAGTTTGAACAAACGTTGCGCTAATAAGTGAGAAGTTCTGCGCAAATAAGCCGTTCTACTGTTCAAAACGTCACACATTGACTTTACATGTGACTGAGCTTACGGCAGTTGTGCATTTGATGAAGGCGATATATCAACGAAACTAATGCACACCTAACTCTTCTGCAGGATCGTAGACACAAGTCAAAGCAGATTCGTTAGCTAGGCTTGTACTATTCTGTAGCATGCACACATCGCTCCTTCGTGTTGGGTCATCATCGAAACACAGATGATCAGGTCAGCAAGTCAGCAACATTTCGAAGAGCCTTTACGTCCATTCTGCACCCTACATGTGCTTTACTTCCACTCACCGGTTTTCTCGGTCCACCAAAGAGGCTCCTCGCCCCCAAATTGACTAAACTTACCTCGAAAAGTAGTAGTCGTTAACCTACTCCAGTCATTTTCGATTTGGGAGTGGTTAACCGTATGTAACGGCAAATATCGATCACATTATCAAAACCTCTTCCCTACGCAATGACTCCATTCATTCGCAAGCGGAATGTTTTGGTCTTGCAAAATAGATCCCCCAAATATCATAGCTGAAGTTTTATCAGCTAAGCTCATTTTAATGCAAGTATTTCTAAGAAAAATTCATTAAAACACTACCACTCAAATCAATTTCCTTGCGTTTTTAGTGTTTGTTGTGATTCCTCATTATCTTAATAAAAAAATGCAAAAGTCGATGCATAATTGTGATCCAATCATTTCCCAATGGTGGCAAACTCTACTTTGCAAATCCCTCGAATGTATTTTCCAACAGACTGCAAACTGAGTTTGCTTTGAAGACAGAGAGATTTTTGCGTCTCAGATATTGGCAGAATCTAAAGCAATGATCCCAAGGTCAAGGAAGAGGACATTCAGCGGTCGAAGCAAAAATTATTATGCTTGGGTTGTGTTGCGCAATCCAGCCCCCCAATTAACGCACATCTTCACTTTCTGAGATACACTTTTTGGGATGTTTTTCTCTTTGACAATGTGATCGATATTTTGCGTCCATCGCGAAATGTGCTTTTCCTTGTCCTAGGGATCATCGTTTTTTTTTGTTATTCACTTATTTTGATATACGATACACTTTTTATGATGATTGAAAGCACCAAATGTTTGGACAACTGCGACTACTCAAAAACTGTTTGGATCGGTCTTTTCATCCAATCAGGACTCCGCCCACAAAAGGAAGTAAAGTGCATTGCAATGTGTACGAATCCTTCAAAGTCCTTTGAAGTCACAGAACTCCTTTGTTTTCTGAATTTTTCCTATATTTCGCAATATCACCATGGCTCCTGATTACACTGTCCGTTATTAAAATGGATACATTTATGCAGTGTTCTTACACTGTATTTCAGTTAACGGGGCCACATGAATCGACTGTCATCGAAATAACATCGATGACAATCGATTCATGTGGCCCCGTTAACTGGCAGCGGAGTTCGACAGCATACTTAGAAGGAAAAAGAGAAGCCCGGAAGAATTTTCAAGCTCAAGGCCCGTTTTCGTGTTTTTGCAGCGGTCCTACAGCATGAGGATATCTGAATGCTTCATCCTCAGTAGAATTCGAGATATTATCCACCCGCCTACTTGCCGGCGTCGTTTTGCTACAGACCGTCAGACTGCCTTGCTAAGAAAATTCCATGATTACTACTGAAAGTCGTAACTAGGCCAAGAGGAACATCTCCTGGCATTTTGAGGCGAGACACAATCTTCTCAGACTGATAGGTGCAGACATACTTGTGCCTGTCATTCTAGTAAAAGTGCGTCCAACAGCTTCTCTGGAGCCCATGTGACGTGATATTTCTGCCTGAAAATATCCTCGGCATCGGAAAAAATACCTCTCACTTTGTGAACGAGTTTCTCCAATGCTTTTTTCAGCATTATTGAGGTCTTCGACAGAGCCTGAAGGTTGCTCGCTACTCTCCTTACTAAGAATTCACTCTTACATTTCAAAGTAAAAACTGTCTCTACATCTGTATTCTCTCAATATCAAAATTTCGTAGTGCCGTTTAAAGATGTTCGACAGCGTACGTGTGTGGAACAGAGATCAGGATTGCTAACAGTAAGCAGTCAAGACCCATCGCACCCCGTTTTAAAGATTCCTAGCGAAGGCAGATCACAGTTACACATCAGTTAGATTTCCTTTCAAAGTTTTAGATAATAAGATATTATTGCCTATGAGCTTGGAGATATTGCTCGGAGCGGTGATATTTTAGTAGTTCTTCACAGGATCGGCATTTCGAAGTGTGCAGCTGATCTGACAGAATTTCACTGTGACAAGTTTGATCCAGTAGATCTACCCCATGTCGCATACGCATATGCTTAGTGCAATCTTTGTGTGCTGCTCCTTCGTAGAGTCAGTACGTAGAGAAGAGGACTTTATAAGGTGATCTACGATTGGCTGTGTACTTTCTAATCACCTGTTCCCAAGTATATAGAGACTGGTTGAGTTTAATGATTACTATTTTTCAAAATATGTAAGTTTAGCCAATTCGGAAAAGACGATGCCCCTCTTCGGTATTCTAATTAGAACAGAAGGAACCACTGAATAAAAATAAGAAATACGTAGACTGCAGAATCAAGGAGAACGGTCTTTGAGATGTTCCTGATTTTATCTTCTCTGCTTTGATGATAAGTCCTACGAGAATAAAAGATTGTGTACCTGGTACAGAATACCACGAGAATAAGCAGCAAAACAAAACTGGTCTCACCCCCTTTGTTTAGGTCCATGATCTTCTAGGATAGTTTGACATGCATTAGTTATGCTAATATTACTGTCTTCGTTAAATCTACAACTAGAATACGCTTAATCATACGTAAAAACTAGTTAACTGAAAGAAACGATGGGGCAGGTGTAGCGCAGTCGGTTAGAGGATATCTGCAAGATCGATCTAGGTTCGAATCTGCCCTAGTGCTCACCACGTCTTTCATTCCTCCGAAGCCGATAAGTTGGTACCAGACTTGTGTGGGAGGATAAAGACACTGACTTGACACATCGGCTAGCCACCACAGTTCATTGTCTCGGCCACTTACACGTTCGTAAACCTCGAACGATTCTGAATTGAAGTGAACGCGGGGGCACATCGCAAGCGAATTGATTAACGTCAGACACTTTATCCTTTATCCTTTATGAATGAAGAAGACCTTATTCGCTCATGAATTCTGATTTATCAGCACAATGCCTGTTCAGCTGCAGAGTATGCAATATAAAAATTCGTTTGACTCCAACGCCCAAACAGCAAACACTGAGTTTGGGAAGAGACGGGACGCTAATACGGCACAGGACTGTCAGTAAGTAGCGTAATCCGTCTCACATTTAATAGAATTAGTTGCCGAAATTTTCAATCTTCTGCAACACTTTTTTACCGCATTTCGTACATTAGAAGTTTGTTTAGGTATGAGTAAGTTGTTTTATGACAGTGTACGAGTACTTTCTTAGAAAGAGGTTGTTGAAAGCTCAAGTTTTTCTCGGTGTCTATAATCATCAGTGAGGGGACATTTTTTATCCTTCATTTACAAAAAATTTTGCGAAGGTACAAATTTACAAAATCAAAAAGGTTCATTGATGGGGAGGAAAAAATAAAAGAAAGACTCTATTTCTTTTCATTAAGCTTTTTTTAAAAGAATGTTTAAAAGTTTCCAAATGCATAATCCAGAGCGCAGGAAAATTGCGTAATTAAAAAGTATGGCAGAGCTAACAGATCGGAAATAGTGCATTTTTGAAGCTATCTTACATATGTCGGGAAAAAAGTCAATATTCGGAAGAAACATCTGGACATTTTCGGTGACAGTACAGCGTTATTACGAGCATCAATGGAAGGCGAAAATTTCTGAAAACCATCTGGTCTTGAGTGAAATATTTTTCCGTCAACTTCGTTATCTTCGAAGGTCTTAGCAGCGCCTACTTGTAGTTAAATGCGGTTTATTGATTCCGCGCACAATCATTCTACCAACTTAGAACAATCCACAACTTAAAACTGAGCAATTACAAGTACAAATTGGGATATAAAAGCGACTGATTAGTATTTATAGCGAGGATTCTACCAATGCTATTATGAGCACGGTGAGTTGAACGTTTTCCCCACCATTTCCTACAAATGGACATTTCGCTTATTCTCAAAGATTGGAAAATTCAAGATTCGGCAACGGGATTCGTTGTGGTGAAATACATAAAATACACAAACTGGATCACAGCACTTATTGTGTTACAGATCATCACTGCTGTGAAACTTGCGAACTTGTTGTTAGAGAGCTCTTTATCCACACCTCACTCTTCTTCATTAGTTCTACAGGGATTAGACTTTCCAAAATTTTAAGTATTCTAGAAGCTAGACTGAGCGGCGAAACGAGGAGGGAACTGTCAGAATAAGTTCTAATGAAGAAGCATTTTCTGGCCGAAAGCAACGCGTTACGGACTTCTTGTTATAGGTTTTCTCATCAAAACCTTCTATTGATGTAATAGAAAATTTAGACTCTGTTGGATGATTTTGACAGAATGTTCCGAAAACTAAACTCTACAGCTGATTAAAAACACCCTTACAGCAGCGAATCAGGGAAGAAACTATTGGATTAAATTTGAAAAAAAGTACCAAGGAAGAGCTTCAAACTGCCTTGAAAAACTTACTGCATTTACTATATACTATCTATTCATCTAATCTTTTAACGAAATTGACACAATAATTTGCTTATACTTAATAGTATCTGCTGAAGTAATAATAGTCGAATGCAATACTGTCAGCGCTGGTCGATCAAAGTGTGGACGCGTCGTATGTGAGGACATCAGCCAATTGCTACGACGATGCACGACTATGATACAGCTTTTCCACCGCCTTCTCACCATACCCATTGGAAAGAGGGTACGACAAGTTCATGCTATATCGTCGAAGCTGTTCACGGCTGCATTGCAGTGGGTAATGAAATCGCTTTCCTGGGAAGAAAGGGGCATACGTGTTGATGGAAGACTTCTCTCGAACCTTTGTCTCGCGGACGACATCTTTCTCTTTCCGAGCAGTACCAATGAGCAGAAATGATGCTCAACGAATTGAACGAAGCAAAAAAGAGAATAGCACTGCGAATAAACAGAAAGAAGACACAGTTCATGAAGAACGCCTACTGCGAGGGCGGAGGAGTAAAACTTGAAGGCTCCCAAATCGTGGAAACTTCGTCATACGTATACCTCAGACGTTCTATGAACATATGAAACGACTTGAAGGAAGAACTGAATAGAAGAATGAGAGCAGCATGGGCAGCATTTGCAGCCGTCAGGGAAGCTACGGTCCAACTGACGGACCAAGATCTTCTTACCCATCTGTTCGACTCGACAGTTCTTCCATCGCTCTGTTATGCAGCGGAGACGTGGCAGCAGTGCCACGTCTAGGAAGCTACTTACTACCCATAGAGCCCTTGAGAGATGCCTTCTGAAGTTTAACCGGCGCACACAACACCTAGCCGGTCTTCCCACCTCCGACTTAAGAGGAATGTCCCGATATCGCGACCCGGCGGATTATGTGTCGGAAGCAAAACGTACATAGATGGACCGGTCAAATTATGAGAGGAATGGACGATAGATGGACTAAAAGAACGCTAGAGTGGGTCCCAATAGATGCTAAACGCAATTGAGGGAGACCGCCAACGAGATGGCGTGACGTGTTCGCTACACGGATGGAAAAGGTGAGAGCTCAGCTGGATGCGGCTTAAGAAACTCGTCAACGTCACTCACGAGTCTTGAGAACATCTTGGATGACAATGGCGAGGGAACGAAACGAGAGGAAGAGATGCTGGGTCTAGTGAAGACGGGCCATCTAAGTGAGTAAGTAATAGTATCTGCAGACACCTAATGATTTTCCAACAAGTTGTATCTTTTTCCGTAAGTTGTTTCCATTTACATTTCGCAGCTCTTCACTTATTAAGGGAATTTTAGCAGTTTTTTGTGCTGCCAGTCTCTTCTTAGGAGAGCATCTCAACCACGGTGCTCCAAGCTGAAGGGATTCGCCATGGTTAAGCTAAACAAATTTATGTTGGACGAAAGTGGCTCAAGAGGAGTATCCGTATACGGGATAGTAGATAATGGAGAGGGAGGTGGTTCCGTTCATGTCTTCCAGCTGCCAGCTGACGTGTCAAGGCAATGTTCTTGTCCCTCGTCATGTACCATCTACCATACGTTACTTTAAAGACATCACCCCACGAATCTGAGGTGGTGCAGATTTCAGGTGGAGTATTCGTATACGGACTGGAAGACTATGGAGAGGGAGGTGATTCCGTCCATTTCTTCCTAATTGCCGTAAAAAACGGCCAGGAAAATGCGGCTCGTGCTGAAGGCCTGCGTGCTCCAATCGATCTCCTTGTAGAAAATAGCACGTCATAATGCTCGACGCCGCATCTTCCGTTCCGTTTTTTACGCCAGTTAGTAAAAGAATGGACAGAATCACCCACCTGATCTACGATCCCGCATACCAATACTCCACTTGAAATCCATACCACCTCAGATTGATGGGGTGACGCCTTTAATCGTGCTTGTTCTGGCTACTCTTGTACAGAGGGAAGAAATCTCGGAAAGACCCGAAAACGAAGTCAAAGAAGCCCGAAGCGGTCACTGAGAAAGATTTCTTAAGAAATTGGCATTAATAGACAAAGACCTCAATAAGCTGATGTGATAAATGGAAGGGTTTACATTGGCTTCATTTTCTGTTCGTGTTAATCCAAAACATATCTACCTTTTTCACGTGCAAATTTGGCGCTTTCGAGGAAGGAGGACATTGGTGGTTCAATTCCGGTTACGTCCTTTCGGATCCAGAAAGCTAAGCATCTATGACGACCTAGTCCTACTAGATCCTGAGACTTACCTATCAATTTTCCTTCTTGAACAATTCAAATTATCACTGCTGTTTTCATAAAGGAGAACTGTGTAGAATTGTCGTCACGGTTTATTTATATTCAAATAAAATAGTTTCCGTGTGACACGGAATCGCTAAAGGACTCACCTAACGGAGGTGTGAGATTTCTGACGGAGTATGCCTGCGCCGCGATGACCATTCCGCCTAAATAGTGCTAAATACATAAGTGGGCGGAGTCAGTGTTGAAATTTTGAACGTTGTAAGCTGATGTGAATTTAACACCATTCGGAATATCGTCTCTCTGCAAGAACTGACAGGCTATTTTAAGTACGGAAAAAATTCACAAAGGCATCAGAAATTTCTCTTGTGTGAAAATAGTCGGAATCTTCTTCAATTTGCTCACTCTTAAATCACAGCCAGTTGTCATGTTAATATTAATGATAATGTTTAATATTAATAATGATATTTAATGTTAGCGCATAAACCACATCTCGTAAAAAGAAGGAAATTCTTAGATCATTCTGAGCCATTGAAAACTTCTCAAATATTGGAAGAAATAACGAGATATAGCCGAATTGTAGGTTTTGCAACATTGAAAAAACTTTACACCCCAAAGCTAGATACTCACATTATGAACTATTGTCAAGAACAAGTTGACCACTGGGAAAGTTTTCGAGCAAATTCTCTACAATTCTCTTCGGAAATTGATGTAAAGTTAATAGGCAGGAAGGTATGCCTTCCTATTAACTTTACATCAATTTCCGAAGAGAATGGATACTCCGAACCCAGATGCAATGTGGGCATCGACGTGAAATCTCTTCGAAATGTTGCTGAACTGATCATCTGTGTTTCGATGATGACCCAACACGGAGGAGCGATGTGTGCATGCTACAGAATGCCACCAGCTTAGATAACGAATCTGTTTTGACTTATGTCTACGATCCTGCAGAAGTGTTAGGTGTGCATTAGTTTCGTTGATATATCGCCTTCATCAAATGCACAACTGCCGTAAGCTCAGTCACATGTAAAGTCAATGTGTGACGTTTTGAACCATATAACGGCTTATTTGCTCAGAACTTCCCACTTATTAGCGCAACGTTTGTTCAAACTGTAGAATCTGCAGTATAAATGCCTAAGAGTGTGAAGCACCGAGAAGAAGCCTCTTCTGAACGTAGGGTTAGTAGGCTCTTCTCTTTATGAGCAAACAATATTCCAAAGAAGTTTTCAGGCAGAACTTCGTTCCTGTACAGGCATTTTCAAGCAGACTGCAATGCATTACGCACTTATTGTTGTAGGTTCTTTCTTCTACACGTGACGACTTCTTCTCGGTATTATGGGAAATTTAGGTTGCCCTGGCTGTGACTTTGATGGAATGTTTTGCCGCGTTACCGGACTGTGGCAAGGAGATGCCTAGTGTAGCACCTCCTCTTGACAGCAGTACAAGGAAGAGCTTGTCGGAGGGAGTTCTCGAAAAAGCACAGGGTGGCGAATTGGTTAGTAGTACAGAAACTGCTAACCAATTCGCGTCACGTTCCGTTTCACCTTTCGATGTTTGGAAAATAGTGTCCAGCACCTCTGTTTGTTAAGGAATACAACTGTTACCTGGAATACCTTGGATGGTTGGCATTGAACGACCCATCTGACAGTGAGCTGGGATGGCTTCCATATGAAGACACATACCTTCTCAACTTCAGGTACTCAACCAATCTTTTCATTTCAGATTAATTCCAAATTGAAATGTCCAGTTTTTTTTTTGTGAATTTAGCAAGAAGGGTGACAAAGGAAACAAACCGACAGAAGAATTCGTCACCGAGTTGGGAAAAGACACTAAAGTAACGGTGAGCAGTAGCTTCTACATCTCATAATCCTCACGCCTTCGCAAACGTTAAGATCAATTCCAGCAAAAACCTTGGAAACGGTTTGGTTGCAACTACATGTACAAAGAAGGAGAGCATAAATACATGTGCGTCTTCTATAACTATTAGGAAAATGATTACTGAAAGTATCACTGGATAAAGACTTCTTCACTTCTCTCATGTGTACTTCGACATTGTTTTTTTCTGAATTTCCTTCAAAATCAATGAAACGGCACTAATGAGGGGCAAAAAGGGCTGTGTTGAGTCTAGACCTCCAATCTGAAGTCTCCAATGAATGTGGCATTAGCACGATCACGCTCAACTTCCTCATCTAATCTAGAAAGAAGCATCTGGAACATCACTTATTTTACCTTGTCTCCCTAACGATGCAACTTACTAGAAAACCATAATACAAAGGCAAATCCGTCACCGTCTAACGTCTGGAATGCATGTATTTAAAGGCATCACCCCACGAATCTGAGGTGGTACGGATTTCAGGTGGAGTGTTCGTATACGGGATGGGAGACCATGGAGGGGGGGGGGAGGGGGTGATTCTGTCCATTTCTTCCTAATTGCCGTAAAAAACGGCCCGAAAGATACGGCTTCAGGCGTTCTTGCGCGCTATTTTGTACAGGGAGTTCGACTGGAGCGCGCCAGTCTTGTGCGGCGCCGCATCTTCCGGGACGTTTTTACGGCAATTAGGAAGAAATGGACGGAATCACCCCCTTCTCCATAGTCTCCCATCCCGCCTACGAATACTCCACCTGAAGTTCGTACCACCTCAGATTCGTGGAGTGATGCCTTTAATTCAATAAGCAGTTAAATTTGCCCAACACTCATGAGCTCGTTGCAAATTACCCACGCTTCGTTGAGTAACAAGTTGGGGCACGGGTACACGAAGACCTAAACGTCCTTATTCACAATTACTAAGATTAATTGAGAGAGATCACGTAAATACTCGTGAATTAAAATATTATACTTTATAATTCGTAGACAGGTTCCACCATTGGCAATTTTTTGAAATGCTGCCTTTACGAGGTTAAGAATTTTTGTCAATTTTATATAGTCTGGGAATGAGTTCTAAGGGACCAACAGTGATAGCTGGCTAAGAGAAATTTCAAAAAAGTGAAACAAGTGATAAAGTATCAAATTCAGAATCATTTAAAATTTAAGGACGCTTTTGCGACCTACTTTTGAAACAATGACTTGGAGAGGGTGGCCGATGAATTAATTCGGCGCTTCGACCCTCGAAACAATTCTGACTTCAGTTTGGAAAGTTTTGGAATTCAGAAGATTAGAAGCTGAGGATACGCAGAAAACATTCCGCTGCATTAGTCAGACTTTTTTTGATGATTCGTTTATAATGGAATAAATAAATAAAATTAATCACGTCTCTGCGGTTGCAGGTTGACTCGCTGTCAAGTACCTCGTGAGAAAATTCGATTGGAAATGTAGTTTCCCACACCGTTTTTTGACAGCAATTAGGAAGAATTGAGCTAGATCCTCCGTACCCATTTAAAAGTAAGACCCTGCTCTACGCCAAAATAGAATAATGTGTTTGATCCCATCGTTCAAACAGAGAAGTGTGAGGTATTGAAAAGGCAACTGAAAACTGCAACGTATCACATTAACCATCGGTGATTAATGTGATCTAATAACACTTAGTGCAATTAGTTAATAAAATTCTCTATTCTTCCCTAATGCATGCAAAATAATTTTTCACCTCATTCTACACACCTGCATATGGTTTGAATAAGATCAAGTACGTAGTTCTCAATAACAGCATATAATTATTTTCTAAAACAAATCCTTGCAAGCAACTGTATATCTCACTGTCGATTGCCGTTAGTCAAAGAACATCTTCTGACTCGCAATCCTGATTTACAAGGAACTTTGAGAGAAAACCAATTCACAAACTTGGACAGTTTCGTAGAGTTTTTCACTTTTTCAGGACAGAACGTTTTTTTGGGTAGTTAAATAGGTCAACATTAGAGGATACTTTGAAGATTCTACGAACTTCGTGTGAGAAAACGTGGTTTATGGACACTGCGCACGCAAGAGAGTATTGCTAACGTAAGAATTTTTCAGCAACTCAAACGCATCCCAGTGAAAGATGTGATGAATTTTATGAGCAATTCAGCCTGTCGAAATCAGTAATCCCCACTTTTCCCACAATCTCAAATTCCAGAACTTCAGCGGGAGGATTATTAGAGTTTTGTGAGCGATGAGTTGAAATTGTTTTACAAATAGATACTTTGTTTATTCCAAAACATTGAAGAGTTCACCAATTCGGCAATAATTGCAGATTTGGTGACGCTTTTTGTGAATTCAGATTAAATTAAGGGCCTCTGACATTTTTTAATTGTGAAAACGCCGCGAAAAATCCAAGCACAGTTTTATCCATAGGTTGATGCTAACGAATGTCTGCTGCAAATGTCGCTGGAATGTGTTAAGTTGGACAACATAAAAGGCGCTCAACTGATCACGTCATTGCATCGCATTGATTGCATTAAAGTACATTGCAGCTGCGAAGGGGCGAGAGTAGCGCATTTGCTGAGCGGTTCCGCAGTACGATCCTGCACGATGGATCAGTGGTTCAGATCCTCCCCAGGGTCAACCAAGACGTTCGCCCCTCTGGGTTTAAGAAACTGGTAACCGACTCCTTTAGGAGGATAAAAAGACTGTCTTGATTCATTGAAAAAAAAAACTGAAAAGCAGCACGAACTTTTATGAAGCTCAAACAATTCTGGATTGGTGTCGAACGCCTATGCGCATCTCCATAGGAATTCACCAACGCCTTCATCCTTTTATCCTTCTATTGAGTGTGTTCTTTCGAGAAATTTATGCAGGAAAAGCAGACTGGGATTTTGCCTGATCCTCACGAATTCCTCCACTTTCCGACTCCACCCTTCCCTCCGAATTGTAATCGTCTTCGTCAAATTTGCGAACGTGTTGCTGCAGGTCCTCTTATCTACACCACACGCTCTACCACTAGCCCTACAGGTACCCTATAGGTAATGCGAAAATTCACTCGTTTGCACTAAGTCGAAACTATACATTAATTTATTTTATTAACATGCACGCGTTTAAAGTATTATAAAGCTAGACTGAATGGCAAAAAAACCAAGATTCGGAAGGAATTATGGTGGAAAAGCGTTTTCAAGCTGGTAGTTATGGATTACGGACCTATTGTTGGAGGTTTTATCTTCTTAACCTGCAATTTTCCTCTGGTGTTATAAAAGATTTACACTGTATGCGCCGGGATTTTAAAGGAATGTTATGAAAAGTTACCAGATTGACCTACTAACAAATAACACCCACTCCTTTAGCAGCCAAATAAAGGGGGAACTGCTGGATGAAATTCGGGAAGAATAAATGGCCCGTACCATAAAAAACTTTACTGCTTGGTATAGTGTTCCACTGTTCGTTCATTGGAAATTACTGCACGATCTCTGCTCATCAAGGAGTACGGATGTGACGTAGCTCACAATTTTCTAAGAACTACTTCGTACTAACATTATAACATTTTAACTAAAATGTGTTTTAGTTGGACGCTAATTGCAATTAAGTGGAACAACTCCTTAAAAGCACCAGAAATTCGAAGAAATACTTCAAAATTACTATGTTTCAAAAAAGTTGTTTTGTACCACGTTCCACAAACGCACTTCAATAATTACAGTTCTGGAAGAAGCGTTGTGTGTAACGAAGTGATTACGGGTTCAAGTAACGTATGGTAGATGGGTACATGATGAGGGACAAGAACATTGACTTGACCCGTCAGCTGACCCTCGTCGGATGTTCTGTGGGAGAACAGCTGCGATTTGATCACGGCCAAACATTGTAGGTTTGTTTTGTTCAAATTTTCGTGAATTCGTTTCGATTTTCGAACCGAATTTCCGTGGAATTGAATTTTCTGCTTTTCATAAAGTGTGGTGTTCACATCTTTAGTTCATACACATGTATTGTTCCATCATGGAGAGAGACAAATTCTCACATCCTCTATAGAACTATGTTTTGTTTTGTTTGTTGTAAAAGTTTAAGTGTATGTTTTAAAAGAGGCATGATCATTTTTATGTCTGCCTTTTTCGACTGATCTTTGATTGAACAATTTCTGTTGAATGTATGCCGTGAAAGATATAGTCGGATTTTTCCACTGTAGAAATCTGCAGTAATCGCCAAAGACATCAGTAGCACCAACTGATGAGTTTATTCAATGACATAATCTAAAATGTACTTCATTGATCCAAGAATAAATAACAGCTTGTATGTTTGGTTCTCATTAGCTCTATTACCTCGAAAATGCACATCTGGATCGTCGAGGGTTGAAGGGGACGTCTATAATCCATATGCTCTCGATATTTTTATTTTCCCGTAATTATACATCCATTTTCATGGAAATTTCAAACCAGTTTATCTGTTACAATTCGAACACGTGTTCATACGTATCTCCTGACCTAACCGAATAAGTTATCACTGCTTCTTATTCTTCTTTCTTTTTAATAAATAAAGACTATAATTGCTTCTTGATTCCAGAGCATCACATGTACATGAAATTCATGTATATAGGTTTTTAATAGTTTGATGAATTTTCGCTTGACTCCTAGCTAAACAGTTTTTCAAAGCGGTCTTCATTACCACCGTTGCATTTCGCGAAGAAGACAAGGTAACAGAAAAAGGGATGAGTTCATTAGCCTTCTGGGACTTTTAAATTTAAACATACATGTCCTTGTTGCTCCAAACCCGTCGACTATCATCTGTTTATACGTCAGCACAGTTTAAGACAATCTCGCAAGAAATATCAAACGCTCATGGTTGACAGAATTGGGAGAATAGCCGTTATTGCAAAGAATGCGAAAAGAAACTGCTTGGACCTGATTCTGTGGCGACCGTGTAAAATACGATTGTTCAAAAATCTGACTTCTTAAGGGACGAGCTCTAAAATGACATGTAGATCTTCCCTCAGATGGAATCCAGAGGAGGTAATTAGACGTTGCCGCCGAGGAGATTTGAGTGGGAGTTCGGAATGACCTTTTCCGCCCCCTTCTAGATGCTGGAGCTGTTCCATCTGAGTTTGGAAACGATCATTTTTGTTTTACAATTTTCGACATTCCGACGGAAGTAACGAATGTTCTTGCCTGTCCGTGCTTCTTTGTCCAGTGCAACCGCTATTCTTTATTTGAGGCCTTCCTTTATCGCATCTTTACAAAATCGTGCGGGCTCAGTCGTAAGTTTTTGGTTGCTTGCAGGTCACACAGCTCAACGCTAACGTATTAGCTCTGGAGGTTCCGGAGGCAGGCATCTCTTTGTGCTTCTAAAACACTACTCTATCCACGCACTCTCGTGTATACGTTCTACAAGGGGATTAAACTCGTTGTCGATATTGTCCACTCTGCTATCTTTCCGAGAAGAAAAGCGAGAAGGTTTCGTCTTGACGATGGGCTTTGATTTAAGGACTTTGCGGCATTCTCTCTTCTCTGCCTTGGGAAAAAAATCCTATTCGAAGGGGTATGATTTTCCAATCTCATACATAAATTTGGTACATCTTCATGTGTCATGCGAAACCTAAGTCCCAAGTCTTGCGTGGAAACGAGAATTTCTAGAACTGTGAGTTCCTATGGGTAGTTCATGTCGCTACGATGATCTCTGAAAGCCTCCTTTCCCTGCTCATCCAACTGCAGGACATGTTTCTCAACGCAATTTTTCAGCAGTACTTTTAGATCCAATTTTGGCGTTGATATCGCGGAAAATGATTTTGTAGAAGATAAGATTTTTCTGTGGAAGTTGTTTAAGCCTAGGCTTATAGCTTCCAAAGCTTGCAGAGCTGCTCTAGAAAGCTTGCATCTTGATATTGGAGCGTAAGCGACGAATTCGGTGGAAACTTGTGTTGATCCACAACTTCTTTAAAGTGATCGTCCGATTCGGATCGGACAGACGGAGACACGGACTCCACAAACTTTCCCGGGGTATTTGCAGCATTTAGTGGGTGGTAACGCATAGTTTGTGTCAGTCCGACGTCGTACTTAATCTTTTTGGCATGCGTAATCAAATCTTCTATGGCAGCTTTCCATGCGTCGTCAGCCCAGACCGGCTTTCTAGTCCTTCTCCATCTCGGCGGATCAAGTAACTTCTGCAAACTGCATTGCCGCAGAAGGTTTTGCTCAAATGTCAAGAAACTCTTTGACATTACTGTATCCCACGAGTTTCGTGTAAGCATGTGGGATCCTCGCGTATGGACGAACGGAGCATGCCTGTTGGAGGCAACTTGAAACCTAGCAAAGTATGATAAAAACTGAACTGGCAAAAAACAGGGATTCAATTTTTAGAAGGAATTCTTGTGGAAAATACTGGTCGTTACATACTTGTCGTTTTAGTTTTCTGTTCTACATGTGACGTTTTTCTTTTGGTGTTATATAATACTTAGAGTGTGCAGGCTGTATTTTTGACAGATTCTCTGGGAAGAAATTTGGTAATACTCAGTATTCTTTAGACGACGGCATGAGAAAAGAGCTGTTGGATACAATTCAGAATAAAGTACCAAAGAAGAACAACAGTTTGGTAAGTACCGTGAAAATTCATTATTCAGGACAAAGTTTTCAGTTCGCATCTTTCACCAAACTTACCGTAACCTCCCTATTATCTTCCAAATGAAATATTGAGTAATTTTTTCAATTTTTTTTTCAATTCGGCGGTAAAGGCTCAAAGAGTATCAGCGGAGTGATGAATGAAGCTTTGACGACATGGGACCACCACTCTGATTTATATCCTCTCATTTACTCATAACACTACAATACTAACTATTATTAATCAACCAGTCTTTCCATGATATTTCTACTTACTGCTAAATGAAATATTCAGTAATTTTTCCGAAATTCAGCGAAACAGGCTCAAAGAATGGCAGCAAAGCTTTGGCGAAATGGGACCAATACCTTCGGGGTAAGCAGCAGCTCCCGCATTTCGTGGATCTCACCTCATCCTAATCATTGTGGACAATTTTAAATGGAACTTTGGATGCTTATAATACTTTGGATGCACCCACATTCACGAATATGGGAGAAATAAATTAATTTGCATTGCATTGCATAAATTCATTTCATTTTCGTTCTCTTGCGAATGGAGTGTTTTCTGAAGAAAAAATCGGGCAAAGGTTTTACCATTTTCCACATGTGTACTTCGACATTCTTTTTTTCGCTGAAATTTCTTCAAAATAAATCAACCAGTGATTTGACGAGGAAGAGAAGAAGTGGATCCACAATATTTCAGTTTTATTTCAAGATAAATGGAGGTGGTCCACGACTATGAGCAAGATCTCTCTCGCTTCTTTCCATAGTTCTAGAAAAGGCATATGGAAGAACTTTGTGTGATTATCTCCCCAACGATATAGCTTATTACGCGACAAATCGATTGGGATTCGGTCTCCATGCAAAGTTGAGGCCTCATCGAATTACATATTATATTATGTGACGCAAATAACAGAAAAGATAAGCAAAAAGTAGTCCGACATTCATGAGTGTGATGCGAATTGTCACATCACATGTCACACAGTTTTTTTCTTTTTGAAATAGGGCGAAACAGGCTCACAGAATGGCACAAAGCATTGACGAAAGGGGACTAATAACTTCCGGGGTTAGCCGTAGCCCCCTGAATTTCATGGGTCTCACCTCATTTTAAGCTTTGTGGGCAATTCTAGATGGAAACTCGGACAAATTTTGAATGCAACCGCACTAACGAAGATGAGAGGCATAAATCCACTTACATCTTCTTTCGCTGACAAAGTGTTTTTAAAAAAAATCGCGTAAAGGTTTCATCATTTTCCACATGTGTAGTTCGACATCCTTTTTTTCGCAGAAACTTCTTCAAAAAATGAACTAATATTTCGAGGAGGAAGACAAGAAGTGGATCCACAATATTTCAGTTTTATTTCAGAATAAGTGGAGGTGGTCCACGAGCATGAGCAAGATCACTCTCGCTTTTTCCATTGATCTAGAAAAAGCATTTGGAAGAACTCTGTGTGATTATCTCCCCAACGATATCGCTTATTACGCGACAAATCGATAGGGATTCGGCCTCCATGCAAAGTTCAGGCCTCACAAAATTCTATACTATATTGTATAACACAAATAACAGAAAAGATAAGCAAAAAGTAGTCCAACATTTATGAGCGTGATGCGAATTGTCACATCACATGTCACACAGTTTTTTTCTTTTTGAAATAGTCCGAAACAGGCTCACAGAATGGCAGCAAAGCTTTGGCGAAAGGGAACTAATAACTTCCGGGGGTTAGCCGTAGCCCCTGAATTTCATGGGTCTCACCTCATTTAAATCATTGTGGAGGCATTAATTAATTTGCATTGCATTACATAAATTGCTTTCCTTTTCGTTCTCTCGCGAATGGAGTGTTTTCTGAAGAAGAAAGATTTTATCATTTTCCACAGGTATACTTCCTCGTCGTTTTTAAAGCCGAACTTTCCGTATAACTGTATGGTTTCTTGAGTCTCTAAGGTCAGGAATAGACTAATAATTCGAGGAGAAAAAAATAAATGGAGGTGGCTCACGAGTAAAAGCGAGATCACTCTCTTTTCTTCTCATTATTCTAAAAAGAGGGTTGCGGATGAACTCTTTCTCCCCAAAGATGCAACTTGTTAGACGTTGCGGAACATTATAAAAACAGAAAATATAAGCGAAAGTAGTCCAATATTCATGAGCGTGACGCGGATTGTCACAAGAATTGCCCACAATGATTACAATGAGGTGAGACCCATGAAATTCAGGGGCTACGGCTAACCCCCCGAAGGTATTGGTCCCATTTCGCCAAAGCTTTGCTGCCATTCTGTGAGCCTGTTTCGCCCTATTTCAAAAAGAGAAAAACTGTGTGACATGTGATGTGACAATTCGCATCACACTCATGAATGTCGGACTACTTTTTGCTTATCTTTTCTGTTATTTGTGTCACATAATATAATATGTAATTCGATGAGGCCTGAACTTTGCATGGAGACCGAATCCCAATCGATTTGTCGCGTAATAAGCGATATCGTTGGGGAGATAATCACACAAAGTTCTTCCATATGCCTTTTCTAGAACTATGGAAAGAAGCGAGAGAGATCTTGCTCATAGTCGTGGACCACCTCCATTTATCCTGAAATAAAACTGAAATATTGTGGATCCACTTCTTCTCTTCCTCGTCAAATCACTGGTTGATTTATTTTGAAGAAATTTCAGCGAAAAAAAAAACAATGTCGAAGTACACATGTGGAAAATGGTAAAACCTTTGCCCGATTTTTTCTTCAGAAAACACTCCATTTGCAAGAGAATGAAAATGAAATGAATTTATGCAATGCAATGCAAAAGAATTTATGTATCTCATCTTCGTTAATGTGGTCGGATTCAAAATGTGTCCGAGTTTCCGTTTGGAATTGTCCACAATGATTACAATGAGGTGAGACCTATGAAATGCAGGAGCTAGTGCTTACCCCGAAGGTATTGGTCCCATTTCGCCAAAGCTTTGCTGCCATTCTTTGAGCCTGTTTCGCTGAATTCCAAAAAATTACAGAACATTTCATTTAGTAGTGTCTAGAAAAATTATGGAAAGACTAGTTGATTAGTAGTTGTTATAGTGTTATGAGTAGATGAAAGGAGGGGTTTAATTAGAAACAAGTAGTGTGTTATTGAGGAATAAAAAATGTTTTTCTCCGTCATCCATCAGAGTCCCTCTAGTGTGTTCCAGTTCTCAAATGACTCAACCTTGACGAGCGAAAAATTTTAAAGAATGAAAGATTCGAACGGAAAACTGTGTATTTGAAAAATGATTTTTTCATAGCGCTTACCAAACTTCTCAACTATATTCTTTGGAACTTTATTTTGGATTGTATTCGACTGCTGCTTTCCAATGCCGTCGTCCAAATAATTTTGAGTATAAATAAATTTCTTCTCAGAAAATCCGTCAAATTTATAGCCAACACTTACTAGGTATTTTATTTTAAAAAAAGAGTCAGATGTAGAAGAGAAAACAAAACAAAAAAAGAAAATGTAGAAGAGAAAACACAACAATAAGTATGTAACGACCAGTAACAAGCTCGAAAAAAAAAAGAAAAATGTCCCTCCTCAAGAATTCCTTCTGAAATTTGCGTTCTTATTTTTTCTCTTTTCAATTTTTATCTTACTTTAAACATCGGCATGTAGTTGAAACTTAGTTCCGACATTGCCCAGTCGCAATGAGGGAGGTTTTGATTGTTTTTTGATTTCACATAGGTGGACTCCAAGGATCGACTCCTAGGTTCTTCCAATACTGACGTGGGAACTCCTGCGTTGATCAGGCTAAAAACCTGCAATCAAGTTATTAGGATAAGGAAAATATTTCGGGACCGTCTACAACAGATGAGCTTCATTTCATTACATACGCGAGGATCCGACATCCTTAAACGAAACCCATGGAAGTAGAGACCCACAGCCTGGTCATGGCTTTTGAAACTGGACACAGGATACGGCAATGGCAAAGAGTCTCTTGATTCTTGTGGGAAGCCTCTTGCAGTAGTGCAAGAGGCGACGGTTAGCAGAACTTATCTAGGCTGCTGAAACTCAAAAGGACTGAAAAGGCGGTTTGTAATTATAACGTGCGTACGTTTCCATAGAAAGCACCCATAGAAGTATTACGCATGTTCGACTGTCTTTGAATCTAGGCGTGTTGGAACGTAGTTTTTAAACTGATTTCCTTGTGCTGTAGCCAAAGTTGATATTGATCATCTTTATTAAACAACGGCTAACGTTTCGGCGTTATCGCCTTCGTCAGAGCTTGGAAAATCGCCGAAACGTTAGCCGTTGTTTAATAAAGACTATCAATACCAATCTTGGCTACAGCTCAAGGAAATCAATTTAAAAACACCCATAGAAGACTTGGTGGCAAGCCAAGAAGATTAAGTACGGCGCCGTCAGACTGACCTAAGTGATACGACGCCACCAACTAAATGTCGTATATGACACTGGAGTAGTTAGTGGAGTTCGCGTCTCCGTCCACACGAGTATAGCAGTAAGCATATGCCCTTTCGAAGAGTAGACCATCCGAATCGGTTATACTCGTGTGGATGGTTAAAAAGATGTGGATCAGTACCAGCTTTAACCGTGTTCGTTTCTTCAACCCCAACATCATGATGCAAAAAGAAGTCTAGGTATTCTACATACGCTTTAAAAAAAATTTCACGGAGAAGATCATACGTTCATCAAGATCACTGTTAGCGATATCAACGCCAAAATTGGCTCTAGAAGAACGCCAAAAAACTACGTTTGGAACCATGTACTGCAATTCAATGAGCAGGGAATGGGGCTTTCAGAAATTATCGTGGCGACCAAAACCACCCGTAGGAACTCACAATTTCAGAAACCACGCAATTCTTGAGGAAACCCAGTGGTGGAAGGGGATATTGAGGATGAAGGTACTGATATGATGAATGGGCTGGCCCTTGCAAGCCATTGCTTAGGTTAGACGCACGTTCGTCAGTCACAAAGATCTATAACAGGCATTATTTAATTTTTATATTATTTATTCCTAACTTCCGAACGATTTGCGCAACACCTGTTCAAACAGTAGAACTGTGCCTCTACTACTATAAATTAACTGGAAAGTGAAGCAAAACCACACTATGAACACAGAATAAAATCAACTTTGTTGAACTTTGTAAGTTCCTTCTTGATTGCGCTGTATTTTAGAGAAATTTTCAGCGAAGACTTCTGTGAGCAGCGAAAATTCGTTCATACGAGTACGAGTTGCAGCTGGAACTAAATTGTACTCAGAATCTTTAATAAAAATAACATTAATAATTTTTTTATTTTTTCTATTAATAGTTTAATATAATTTATAATTACGGTAATTTTACAAATCTTTTCCAGCTCATCCTCGTTCGCTGTAAAACCAGCAATCAGTATGATGATAAAGTCTTTGCTGTTTCGACGGCTAATTATCTGCTAATGTCTAATGTCTAATGTAATGTAATGTAATGTAATGTAGTGTAATGTAATGCTGTCTAATGTAGCGAATGCACTTAGCACAATTACTCGTTTGCACACATTTTTTACCCGACATCAACAAATATTCCACAAAACCAGATTCGATTAAGGAAAAGGGATAAAGTTTCTGGCTTTAGTCAATCCGCTTGGGATCCACCACCACGTTCACTTCAATTCAGAATCGTTTGAGGTTTACGAACGTGTAACTGGCTCATACAATGATTTGCAGGTTTTAGGCAATGTGTTAATTCAGTGTTTTTATCCTCCCAGACTATTCTGGTACCAATTTATCGACCCCAGAGGGATGAAGGGCTTGGTGAGCATTAGGACTAATTTGAATCTCCTATCGTGCAGACAGTGCCATCTCTTACTGACTGCGCTACATCCACCCAAACCATAGTGATCTCTTTAGGAATGGCATAAAACTCTTTGCCCTCAGTTGCCATTGGATATGGTTTCTTTTTTTCCGCACACGAAATTGTCATAACCTGCCATTCTCGGGTGACGTTTGAATTTTTTACTGCTTGAAAGAGTGATGTCGAAGATGAAGACAAACAAACGTTTTCGCCGCCATGAAAAAACGTTCTAAGTCTATTCTTTAATGACACTTAGAGGTGGAACATTAAATCGTAAATAACTGCTTAGAATCAGAAAATAAAGATAATGATAACCAACAGTGGCGGTGGGTCCGGTTGCATTGCAGTAATGATAGATAGACAGCTTGGTGATGAACGTATGAAGATTTCATTGGATCTCATCGGATTGCAAGAAGAACGTTGCGTAATGGGAATGAGTAAAAGAAGTGTTAGAAGTAGAAAATCTGCATGGCCTGATCAAAATCCCATTCATGCTCTACCCTTGTCTTTTGCAGACAGAGATTGAAGTTGCTGTAAGAGAGATTCTTCTTTGAATTTGCCACTGGTTAATACACCTCAGGTTTGGATTTTTGAGTGTTCACACTTAATGGTAGATGTTTTTTTGAAGTCTTCCTCTCCGACAGTTGGTTGGTTGCTGCTTCCCATTCTTTCTATTTCACCGCGTGTTGGAGCCCACCTTCCTGTTGAAACATCAGAATTAAAAAACAGACACTTCGAACACATCGAACTTGGAAACTCTTCGAAATATTAGGCTGAATACATGTCCATCATAGAATCTAAAGCAGTAAGCTCTACTCTAAATCAGCTCTTCAGCCAGCCATACTCTAGTCCATTTACTCTCTGAAACACAAAATGAGTGCCTGTTCTTCGTACACGTAGTCAAAGTGTTATCCATTTTTTTAGAGTTTAATTCACCACCGAAGGAACCAACTATGTACCAATGGACTACGTTTTTCGTAAGTTGTTTCCGTGTACAATTTTCTTTACATTGTTTATCGAGGAGAATTTCAGTTGATGCTGCCCTTCTGTAGTTTGGGAGAACTCCAAGAAGCTGTTCCCGCATGCCTCGAAAATGACGAATTCACCTTAAACGGATCGATTAGGAGTCAGCTATATGACCGTATTTCCAAGCTGCAACCGTCGTTGGTAAGTTTGTGGAACCTTTGCTTATTTCTGTTAGTGAGAAGATGTTATTTCCTCAATATACGGGACAATGTTCAACAACGTATTCACATTTTAAGAAATATGATTGCGATCTGGAGTTAATGGGAGGATTCGTCTTTAACGAGCCCAAGAAAAACATGGAATTTCTCAAATATAAGAAAGTTCTCCTTTTCAACGTGTAAGAAATTTCGTAATTATTCTAGTTTACTTATTCGTGTATATGGTCGTTCAGGTGAAATTTTCACAATCCCAATGGCACCAGTGTAAACATCAGTTACCCCATTTCTATGAAACACTTTAATTTTCGTTGATTGTAGAGCTTCCCTTTCCTTTTCTTCTTCTTTTTATCTACATCTACGTCCCACCATTAAATTTTTCATGTTCTAAATTTAGTTTTGGGCAGAACGGTGCAAATCTAGAAAGAGCAATCAGATTATATACAGTTTACCACAGAAGGGCGATTAAAAAGGTGAGTACCGTCCTTTATGTTTGCAGAGATTTTTGTGAGATGTTAATTTCAGTTGGAAAAGAAAGAGTATTTTGGATGCAACTACATTAATGCGGACGACAAACACCAATTCATCTGTATTTTTGAGTGAAGGGAATGTTTTCACTACTTTCCGAATAAATTTGACTTTCACGTTATTTTTTCGAGAACAGTTAGACGAATTGAGAGTGATCACGATCATACCTATGATCTGCATACATGTACATACATATATTTTGTAAAGAGACCTCGAACTCGTCAATTTGGTGATGCCGTAATAGCTTGCTCTTCAGAAAAGAGAGATTTGCTCTTTTCTATCGCACAAACAAACAGAAACAATGAGGTATTGAAAAGAAAACTTATGGCAACAGAATCGTACAGGATAAGCACTGGTGAGTTGTGCGATGCAATTCACACGCATTGCAATTAACCGCCAAAATTTCTAATTCCCGGCAACTAGTTTTTACAGCATTCCTTGTACATCCATAAACATTTTAACAAAGTTATTGTTTTTAGCTTTTATTGGCTGTGTTTTTATCTTTTATACCTTTTATAAGGTGAAGTAAAATGTTCTGAGCATTTCTTCGCTTCAATTCGGCGATGAAATCAGCTAGAACTCACCGATTTAGATCAAATGTGCGCCGTTTTGTTCGGAAGCTTTGTTTATTTTGACGGCTCTTTCATAAATCCGTAATTGAAAAGTTCTCATTGGCAAAAAACGTAACCACCTCATTTTCGCAATTTTCACTTGATACCGTTTTTGAACCGTGAATAGAATTTTACAAATGCTTGAAAAGGTGATATTCGCTCGGTGCCTGGTCTATACTACATGTCGGGTGCTGTTAAACCACCCATGCAAGCTCTTAAAGCTTCTGACTCGTCGTTGCAAAATGTGTGCAGCCTGGCGATACTTTGATGGAACACAACAATTTTTTTTATTGGCCAAGCACACAGCAAAATCTTTCTGACCATTTATCTGGGCTTGGTGATCTTTTGGCCCTGCTCACCGCGATTTGACCGCGATCTTTTTCAGTTCTTGTACTCGTATGTCACCTTGAAATTAGCGTGGAATAGTACAGTATTGCCCCCCTCCCCTTTGTGATGTTTACATCGTCGGACTTGGCTCACTAAACGTAATTAGCGAAAACGCTCAGTAATTTTTACTTTACCTATTATTCTTCGCTGCCAATGATGGTGATCAAAGAGATTTTTCAATCTGGATTTGCAATGCAACTTCTGACGAATGAGCGATTTAGGCACGTTCATGGATGGGGACGATGATGATTCTTTTTACAGCCTATTTTCAAAAAATTGTTTAAATCTTTTGAAGACAAATTAGATGAGCGCAAAAAAATTTGCCACACAAGAAGTAAAGCACGGCAAATGAATCGAAAATCGTGTATCTTTGATGCTGACTTACTAATATTGAAAATGAACCTAAAGTTGAAGACTAGAAGAAATCTCTGGATCAGTTCGACGAGAGGAGAAGTACCAGAGAAAAGGATAAATTTTTGGAGGTAGGAACCACGTGTAAGAAAAAGTTGTTTCTATACACTGGACTAGCAATGTAGTCTTCTTACAAGTAAGAATTCTTAAGACAGCACAGGTGAAGAAGTGAGGAATTCCATGCACGTTTTAGGAAGAACAAATAATAAATCCTCATTCTTCTCAACAGAGACCAGAAATCCTATCATGAACAGTAAAGAAGAATGCATCGCTGTGACCAACGAGCTGGCACCATATCAGGACCTTTGCGGGTTTTGACCTACGGGGTCAGAGGCGGGGGCTTCGTTACTAGTTAATACTAGCGGCGCAACTCTCACAACTGGTGGTCCGCTAACATCACGATTTCGTGACTATCAAGGTGAGCGCTGGTCTGCTTTTCTGATGTTGCTTCTAAATAATCTGTTTGCTAAATCATATCTTGTGGGATGACGAGGCGTTTGAGAGAGTAGATTACACGTGTCTTTGATTTTTCCAGGCTCTGAAGAAGGCGACGACGCCGAAACGTTAGCCAGAATAAATATCAATAACAATCTTGGTTCTGCTTAAGAAAGTAGTACACAATCAAACTCTACGATGCCAAGATTCAAAGAAGGTCGAACTTGGAACTTACTCAGAGACCAGAAAATTTTACCAATTCTTGCGGGGTGTTGGCTACGATCACGTTTTCGCCATTTTTTACACAAAGCTATTTTGTCTATTCTCAAACATTAAACATTTTCAAATTCGGCAATTATTGCGGATTTACTGGCGTGGATGCCCCTGATTGTCTGCTGTGATTACGCGGGATGAAATAAAAGACAAGGACAAGATCACATTCCTCGTTGCATCAGAGCGCAGTTCTAGCTCATTCTTGCTGTGAATTTGTTTTGTTTGCTAGGCTTGCAAGACTACTTGTCTACACCTTATTTCCTCATTGAAAACATCCCGTTTAGGGACATATGACAAGACAAATCCCTACACGGGATTTTTTCATCCAGGTTCTTCCATGTTGACATTGTCGTGGTTCACAGTGAGCGTTTTTTGCCATGGATCGGCGGTCGTTTGGCTAACTTTTGTTGACAATGTAAGAAAACCTGTAAAAATGTTAGATTCAAGAGACCGGGAGGATTATCTCCTAAAATTGTTTTTGCGAAATAGTGGAAATTTTCGGAAACAGAAAACCTGGAATTTAATGATTTCGTTGCTGTTAAGTTGAAGGGTGAAGCATTCGCGAATGCTCGACATTTGAGATAGAATGTTAGAAATAGAGTGTTACATAATCTTCGCAGACTTTGAACCACGACAATTGTATAAACGTTTGCTGCTTTTATGGCTTATCCCAAAAAAGTGTTGATCTTGGATTTTGCGATACATGTATACAATATATCATTGCATCGATCGGTAAATATTCTTTTCGCTGTCGCTGAGATCACCGGTTTAGATCCTGCCAATATCTCAAAAATAAAAACGAATTAGAAGTCTGCTTCTAAAGCATTTTATTTGCAAATTGTTGAATTTAATAGAAAATGTATTCAGACAATTCCAAAAACAGACATCATCTTGGCTAAGGAAATGATTAGATCACAGCTATACTCCAGTGAGATTTTTTCAACCTTAAGATATTCAAACTTCGTTAGGACTAGTAAATTGTGGCTCGAACGATCATACTTTAGTAGTACATCCACAACATCCTTATTTTGGAGCGAGTTTAATTGACCTAACAGAGCAAGTTTACCTTGGTCTAAATGATTGCTGGCATCGTACGTACATTGTTATGTGACACCCAGTACTGATTACATTTAGTACACAGAAGAAAGGTCTCGGTATTCACACGAAAACGTCTCGCTACTCGCTCATTTGTGACCTAACCGACAATAAATGGTACAATTTAATCACTATCACTTTTAACGGTGTATAACTTCAGTCTACAAATTAAGAAGCTTTTTCTCGGTTTCCTAAGCGAGAATGTCGCAAAAAATAAGAAATATCCGGAATGAACGTAAAGGCTATTCGAGGTATTGGTTGCTTAAAGGCATCACTCCACGAATCTGAGGTGGTGCGGATTTCAGGTGGAGTATTCGTATACGGGGTTGTAGATTATGGGGAGGAGGGTGGTTCTGTCCATTTCTTCCTAATTGCCGTAAAAAACGGCCCGGAAGATGTGGCGCCGCACAGGGCTGGCGCGCTCCAATCGAACTCCTTGTGGAAAATAGTGCGCCGGAACACTCGAAGCCGTATCTTCCTGGCCGTTTTCTACGAATTAGGAAGAAATTGACGGAAGGAATCTCCCCCCCCCTCCTCTCCATAATCTACGATACCGTATACGAATAATCCACCTGACATCTGTACCACCTCAGATTCGTGGGGTGATGCCTTTAATCATCTGTGGTCTGAAACCGACAAAAATAAGAGATTGTGTAGGCGGTACATGTAGAATGTTATATATTGAGCTTAGATCGCAGAAGCGGAAACTGTTTCCATCTCTTTCATTTAGGTTTCTTGAAGATCTTGCAGGATAGCTTGAATTACACTAATTTGTTAATACCACCTTGTTCAACAATTGTATCTCTACCATAATATTACTTGTACGTAAAGGTTAGTAAACACGTGCATAAAATTTTATACTCCAAAAGTCTATGGACTTGTTGGCATAACATCTGCTTAAACTACAATGTAAAATGTGCTGTGTAAATAAACTTAAGGAAACGAAAACAAACGTACGAAAACCGAATACAACTCTATTGTGAAAGACATCTTTGTTAGTTTATCTGTTGCTGAGCCAAGATCATCTTTAAGAGATCTTTAGGCAGAACTTCGTTGCTCTACAAGCATTTTCAAATTGGGAGATATGCGTTACACACTTATTCTTGTAAGTTTTCCCTGCTTTAATTTAAGAGCTTAGCAGTTTCCTTTATCTAGCAGCTTCCTCCTGGTATGAGAAGAGATTTAGATTGTGTTGGCTGTGACCTTGACGGAATGTTCCGACGAGTTACCAGATTGTTCTGAGGAGGCTAAACATCCACTTGAAAAAGAAATAAAAGAGAAGTTGTCAGAAGAAATTAAGAGCAAAGTGCAAAAGAAAAAAGACGGAAAAGAATTGGTTAGTATAAGGAATAATACTACTACTCAAAAGTATGTTCGGTGCCATCCCTCAATTCATGGAAACTTGAGTGCAATACGCTGCCTATTTAGGAGTACAGATGTGAGCTGGAATATATGGGATGGTTGGTACTGGAAGACCCCAAAAAAGAAATGGAATGGCTCTATCCTGAATCGATGAAGAATTATCCTGATGATTTCTCTATTCTCATCTCCACGTAGTCAACTAGAGTTTTTTTCTTCTCTTTCTCTTAATTAAAAAAATGGATAAATTAGTTAATTTGATAACCTCTAGTTTTAAGGGCATAGAATTATATATATATATATATATATATATATATATATATATATATATATATATATGGAGATACAAATTTATTTTCTCGGATTTAGGCAGAATGAAACTAAGAAAAATGAGAATGAAGCGACTAAAGCGGTTTTAAAAGAATGGGAGGATTACCTTACAAGTGTGAGTGATAACTTTTGTTTCATGTCATCTTATCGTCGACAAAGAAATTGATTGCAGCTGAAACCTTCGGAGTTCTTCGGATGTAACCATAAGGAAGAACACAATACACATAAATATATCTGCATCTTCCATTAAATGGTGAAATTCCTGTTATATTTCAATAAAGATTTTGCATTATTTTCATACATCAGTGCTGTGGTTCTTCTTTGCATTTGTTAGATGATAAAAATTCTAAAGAAAATAATGAAGAATAATTTTCAAAATTTCTATCACCAGTGAGAGTGAGGAGGCAGAAGGTTGTCGCTGCTCCCTTTACTTCAAGTTCGCTCTTACATTTCGAAGCAAAGACAGTCTATACCTCCATTTTCTCTTAGTATCAAAATTTTGTAACGTCGTTTAGTGTTTAATGTTAATTGTTTAGTGTTTAATGTAAATGCTTGATAAGTTCGATCGTGGAGATTATTATTATTTGGCACTATGTGGTATTATATGGACTGTTTATATGGCATGAAACAATAGAACACATTACCCTTCCGTTCCTTCTCGAGTCTACATATTCATTATTTTATTTACTCTGTAAGTTTAAAATAGAAAATGTAAGAGTGACATCTTCATTACCAGATGATTTAGAATTCATTTTAATTTGCCACGGTACATAACAGTAGCTACACTCAACCACCATTCATCCCATCAATTACAACAAAAAGTTCGATCAGATGAATCCAGTTTCAAGGAATATCGATCAAATACCGAGGAATCTTATCTATTTAGTGACTCGCCAGTGGCAAACTTCATATCATCAGATATGGGTTGGACGACACATCTTTCACATTTTATGATATGATCACACATTGGACGTCTTTCTGTGGATTTGGGATCAACTAAAGAAAAAAACTATTTGGTATAGAGTGATGATGCAATCTACTCCCGAGGAAAACGATTCCTACATTGCAGAGTGGTTGGATGGAATTTTTCTCTAAGTGCATATTATAATTTTGTTATATAGAGAAGCACTCTTTCATTTTCGAAACATTGACACGGTAAAATCATTAAAACGATAAGCGTAGGAACATTTACTGTTCGATAGAAAATTACAGCAAGTAGCTTTTGCTCAACAAAATCGCTCATATCTGTTTTTCTAGCAAGAGCTGGACTGATTTTCTTTCGAACAGTAAATATTCCTACGCTTATCGTTGTCATGATTTTACCCTGTAAAGCTCTCAAAAATAAAAGTGTGGTTTTTTAACACAATTATAATATGCACTTAAAGAAAAATGCATTCATCCCCTTTGCAATGTAGTAATCGTTATCCATGAGAGTTGATTGCGTCACAATGGATTTTTTTTTCAATTTTCAGATCTTAACTCCACAGCAAGACGTTTGATGTGTTACATCACACATCGTTTCCAAAATGAGAGATTTTCAGTTCACTTCAGTAATCCCTGCACCACAGTATCTTTTTTTTAAGTGGGTGGAGTGATAAAACAGTTCTATACTAACGAAAGGAAAAAAAAATGATGTGAGAAAGTGGTCGTCCAACCAAGACCTCAAGATCTCAAGTTTGCTACTTGTTAGTCACAAAATAGAGAAGATTTCTCGGTACTTTGATCGATATTCCTCGGAACTGGGTTCATCTGATCAAACATTCTTATAATTGACGAGGTGAATAGAGGTTGAGTGAGCTACTGTTATGTCCGTAGCAAATTGAAATAAGTTCTAAATAAGATCTCTTACCTTTTCTAATTTAAAGCGATAGAGTGAATAAAAATAAGGAGTATGTAGGCTCGAGAATGAACGGAGTTGCTACTGTGTTCTGATGTTTCATGCCATATGAATGACTCGCTTAATCGGCGGGCTGACGTCATCGCCTGACGCGATTACCTGCATCTTCGCCGAGGTCTGCCGTCCTTGAACACAGCTCTACCCAACCTTTTCGAACTTCTGCGAGAGCTTGCACAGAATCAATCCATTCCTCGCTATTCCAAATTCTGCGAAACCTTACGTATTGCCTGAACTGATTATCCTCCACAACGGTTTACCGCTTCATAGTGGCGTGGAGGTGACACTGGGCGTCGAACTGCGATGTACAGCGGAGGTTCGTGCTCCGACAAGGTCTCCCAAGCTGAGAAGGAGTTCGACACATCCGACATTCCGACTTCTCGGAATCGGAAGCCTAGATAAGAGTAAACCACTGCTAAGATTCACCACCGTCTTGGCAAAATGTCGCAAGGTGGTTTCCTGATCCATATAGGTCGGGCGACGACCTGTGGTGAAAGCTAAGCTCGCCGTGGCTTGGCTGCTTAGTTTGGGGAAAAGTCTTTTTGCCACTCCAGCATATTCACTGCCTCAGTACCCTGCACACTGGGCCCTGCCGTCTCAGACGTCGGACGGTATGGCGACCGGTGAGAGGCGACCAAATCTCAGGTTGCTCAGGACGTCATTGATTCTGGACCAAGGCGACACACGCACGACTCGCCATGGAGACTGTCTCAGACTGTGTGCTTACAACGCGAGAACAGTTTCCACAGTTGCTGACCTGCATGCCCTTCTCGGAGCTGCAGAGCGTATCAAATTTCACGTGATTGCTCTGCAGGAGACCAAATGCAGAAGGAGCGACGTACGACAGATGAATGACGGTACACTCGTCATTCGTGGAGAGAAGGTTCCGTCGCGAAATGTAAGCGATGTTGGTTTGTTGTGCACCCATGTGTCGTCCATCTCGTCGATTCTCACGAGATCCTGTCACGTCGTCTGGCCATTCTTCGCCTCCGCCCTCTGCGCCAAAAATCCATCAGTATCATCAACTGCTACCCACCAACATCAGCAGCTGATGAATCCGAACTGGACACGTTTTAGAGGAACTGGAGGAAGTAGTCCGCAACGAGAAGTCCTTCTACAAATTCGTTGTCGGGCCAACCAAAAGAAGAATTGAAATTGACAGGGGCCGGAAGAAATGGCAATCGTCTCGCCGGATAGTTGTCCGCCGCTCGCCTCTTTTCATGAAAAAAGATCATCGTCGGTGGACATGGGAATCGCCTAATGGCGCGACTCGTGCGGAGATCAACTACATACTCACCAACCGGAGGTGGTGTCTACTTGACGTCTCAGTAGTACCATCGTTTTGTAGTGGTTCTGATCACCGTCTCCTTCGTGCGAAAATACGACTTAGCCACACGATGGAAAAGAACATCTGCTATCGGCAACGAAGGAGAAAATAAGTCATCTACGACGATTGCGTACTCGAGGACTCCTTGTCCCAAGGTGACTGGCACATCGAGGAGGACCCAAATGTGGACTACGAGATGCTGTTCAGAGGATTACGTGCCTGTGCTGAACGTGCCTCGAAGCCGCGCACGACAATCTTGGATCGAATTTCGAAGACCACCAAGGAATTGTTGGAAAGAAGAAGGGCTTTGAGGCTTGATCCGAATGCATCGCACATTGAGCGGTTAGTAGCAAACACTAGCTGCAGAAAAGCGTTGCAGGAGGATCTTTTGAAATACAGGCAGAAGAAGATTCTGGAAGCAGCACAAAGAAGAACGAGTCTAAAGAAGTGCCGCAGTGATCTCCGCGAATATAATATTCCGCTAGCAGCCTTGCTGAGCGATGACAGGACTCGCACGTGTTCTCGTCGTGAGATGGAAATCATTACGGAGAGGTTCTACTCGAACCTTTTCTGTTCATCAACTCCTGTGTCAAGCCCGAACATCCCCACTGGCGAAGCTCCACCACGGATTCTCCCTTCGGAAGTACGAGTCGCTATCAAGAGCATGAAACCTGGCACAGCCCCCGGACCTGATTTTATATCAGCAGACTTTCTTCGGGTTAGTGGCCATCCGCTTCATGTAATCTTAGCAGCGCACATGACATCCTACCTTCAGAAAGAAAGGATCCCAGACCAGTGGAAGACCTCGCGAACCGTTCTTATCCACAAGAAAGGTGACCGAGAGGACCTTCGGAACTACCGTCCGATATGCTTGCTGAGCGTGTTATACAAAGTATTCACCAAGATCATCCTCACACTCATATCTAGGACGCTGGATGAAGCCCAGCCACAAGAACAAGCTGGATTCCGCCAGGAGTTCAGCTGCTTGGACCACATCCAGATCGTGTCGAGATTCATAGAGGTTTGCAAGGAATACCGCCTGCCCCTTGTTCTAACCTTCGTCGACTATGAGAAGGCCTTTGACAGCGTAGAGACGAATTCAATACTGTCAGCGCTGGTCGATCAAGGTGTGGACGCGTCGTATGTGAGGACGTTAGCCAATTGTCGATCGATGCACGACTAGGATACAGCTTTTCCACAGCCCTCTCACCATACCCATTGGAAAGGGGGTACGACAAGGCGATACTATATCGCCGAAGCTGTTCACGGCCGCATTGCAATGGATAATGAAATCACTACCCTGGGAAGAAAGGGGCATACGTGTTGATGGAAGATTTCTTTCGAACCTTCGTTTCGCGGACGACATCGTTCTCTTTTCGACCAATGAAGCAGAAACGATGCTCAACGAATGGAACGAAGCAGGGAAGAGAATAGGACTACGAATAAACAGAAAGAAGGCACAGTTCATGAAGAACGCCTACTGCGAGGACGGAGAAGTACAACTTGAAGGCTCCCAAATCGTGGAAACTTCGTCATACGTATACCTCGGACGTTCTATAAACATGGAAAACGACTTGAAGGAAGAACTGAATAGAAGAATGAGAGCAGCATGCCCATCTGTTCGACTTGACAGTCCTTCCAGCGCTCTGTTACGCAGCGGAGACTTGGACGGACACCGCGGCTACGTCTAGGAAGTTACTTACTACCCACAGAGCCCTTGAGAGATGTTTCCTGAAGTTTAACCGGCGCTCACAACACCTAGCCGTTCTTCGTAGCTCCGACTTAAGAGGAATGTTCCGTCTTCGCGACCCAGCGGAATATGTATCGAAGGCAAAACATAGATGGACCTTTCACATCATGAGAAGAATCGACGATAGATGGACGCTAGAGTGGATCCCAAGGGACGCTAAACGCCCCCGAGGGAGGCCGCCAACGAGATAGGGTGACGTGTTCGCTACACGGATGGACCAGCTGAGAGCTCAGCTGGATACGGCTCAAGGACCTCGTCAACGTCACTCACGAAACTTGAGAACATCTTGGATGACAATAGCGAGGGAACGAAACGAGTGGAAGAGATGCTGGGGTCCACACGTCCAGTGAAGATGGGCCATCTAAGTATCTAAGTATCTAAGTAAGATTATCCATGCCGAGTGTCCTCAGGTCCTCTTTCACCACCTTAGTTCAGAACTTCCGTTTTCGGCCAGGTGGCTTCTTCCATCTCGAAAATGATATAAATGGATATAAATGCATACGTATACGGAAATACGGAAATGGATATGGAAATGGATATAAATGCATACGTCTTCCCAATAATCTACGACCCCGTATAGGCATAATCCACCTGAAATCCGCCACCACCCCAGATTCGTGGGGTGATGCCTTTATTTTCCATATACATACAGGAGGGCTTAAAATATTGGTAACCGCGTGCCTTTTGATTTTCGTAGAACGGGAAATCAGAGCGTTACTCTTGATCTCTACACTACAACTCTCTCTAACCTTAAGTTGTATTATTTTCAATCAGTGCTTTTTTTGGATTACTCTTCTATTTCTGCTCTTGGTAGGGTTTCAATCTGCTTTCGTTCGTAAGTATGAATAAGATCATGTATGTGATTACCCATTGTCGCATGTACATATATTCATAAGGCCCTTCATTGAGTTTTATTGTCGTCGGTGGATCAGAACTGGATTGTGGGATCTTCAGACCCCCATCTATCTCTGCTAGCAATGGCCATCCTTGGAGACTATAAATGCATAGGTTCTATTCCGTTGCTTATCGTTGAAGTGTAATAAGCACAGTTGTTTGCTTGGGAGATTCACGAAATATTTTCTGTATTTACTGATCGCAACAAATGAGCTGTTGCACACAATTCACGTTTGCAGAACAGTCGCCGCTTCGGACGCTTCTCAGCTGCGGCATAGAGGAAGTGTTTTACAAAACTTCCGACTTTTGCGACAAAAAATTTATCTGTAGCAAAAAAAGCTTTTTCTGGACTTGGCATGTGAAATATTCCTTTTCTACTCGAAAAGGCAGATGTACTTGTGCTTCTTGTTATCCTCGAAAACGTAGTTACAGCCGACGCTTTCTCGGTGACCCAACTAAAAAAATGTATTTAATCAAGATATTAAAGGAAAGTAAAAGAGATTTCTCACTTGAGAAAAGTAATCTTTCCACGTATCTAAAGCTGTTTTAGTCACGACTGCAACACCATTATCGGCATCTTCTCTAAATTAAGTATTTGAACAACTTTTTTCCATATGAGAACAACGAATAGAAATGAAGAAAACTGATTACTTTTCGAAAAATAAACGGGACTTGTTTTTAGATAGAGTATCCATAGTTTTTTCACGATCTTTTCGCTCCAACATACGTGCAGCTGTCAATTCCAAAGTACAGTTGTACTTCTTAAAAGCTAAATTTCCTTCTTTATAACAAATGTCAAATGTGGTGAAAATGCATCAGCATACTGTGAAAAAATCGACTCATTCCACTGCATTTCCTTCGGCACTTGACCGAGCACTTTTAAAAGAATAACTTAGGATGAAGAAATAGGTAGGACATATTCGAAGTTTCTTTGTTATATTGAGTCTAATATTTTCGCAATGCAATATCATTAAGTTTACAACTCTAAATCTAACGAGTCTGACTTGCCAACCACACTTAGCAGTAAGGATCTGAAAAGGAAGATGACAAAAGCTGAAGGTATACCAAGTCAGGTTTTTTAGCCAAGATTCCCGAGAATAACTGATCTCTTAGGTTTTCACTTAAAGCGCGATTTCTCTCAGGGCACTCCGGAATTTCGTGTGTATACCCCGTCGAAGAAACTGCTATCAGAACCTAAACCAGTCATGTTATAATGTGAATCGGTGTGAATGATGCTGAAAGAAAATAACTCACGAAAGTTAGTATACACGGGATCGACATCATCGGGAACTTCTGGTCAGTAAAAAAACAATAGAGAAGAAGACTTCTGAGTGCTGCCCCTTAAGAAAGAACAAAGTTTTTCAAAACTACAGTGGGATGAAGATATGATACAGCTGCTGGAATAGTAATGAATGGTTACGATAGTGCGTTAAAATAGGATACGCAAAAATGTTTATTAAAGGCAGCATACCACGAATCTCAGATGGTGCGGATTTCAGGTGGAGTATCCGTATACGGGGTCCTAGATTATGGTGACCGGGGTGGGTCCGCTCATCTCTCCTTGAATCACTGCAATCTACGATCCCGTATACGGATACTCACCTAAAACCCGCACCACCTCAGATTCGTGGTATGCTGCCTTTAATAATCAGTAGACTGAGGGAAAATTAGCGCTGTTTAAAACATACACTTAAGTGGTCTTACAGTGCGCTATAAACAAGCATTGTTGATGGAGCCGGTGGTCGAATTATGTTCTGCGTTTCATTGCGTAGGCGCACGTGAAAATTCTATCTCAGGTGGGTCTGTGCAATCAATTACGCTCCTGTCAGTAATATTTCGTAGGAGATGCGTAAGTGTAGTAGAGCAGTAGAGGTTCTGCAACATGTTGTGCGTGATTGAGGGCGGCGTTTCAAGGTTTTCAGGTGGTGTGGAAGCCACAGAAAGCATGGAGTTTGGGTAGTAGGTAGTAGAACCGCCGTTGAAAAGAGCATGGGAACCGCTTTTGTTGCTACGAGATCCGTTAGAACGCACATCTATGTACGCGTTCCGGTTCCCTCAGCTGCCTGTTCGATGGCTTTACTTGAATAGGCTGTCGAAGAGGCCACATTGGTTTTCGAACACTTTCACGTAAATGCTGTGCGTGAAAAAGGCTTCTACGGCACTTTTTTTACGAGGATTCGAAGGAAACACAAATGGAATCACGCTGGGTTCGCAATCTACTATTCGAACTCCGCGCTTTTGTTGTGGGTTTCGCACCACTCTAAAATCTTGAGACGAAGCCCTTAACAAAGCCTTCTGTCTTTCTGTGTATGACCAACTAGTACCAGTCCCCTTTGAGAGGATAAAAACTAGGAGAGAAGAGTGAACTATTTTTACCACGCAAATCATTGTGTAAGCTCCATACGAGCACATATATAACCCTTCATAATTATTGATTAAAGTCGAAAAGAAGTTCTCAAAAAAAATGATAGTTCCAGCAGATCCCAAAAAGGAATTATCAACTCTTTCTATTCTTCTATCTTTCCCTTATTATACCCTTATTCTACTACCCAACATCAATCCTCTAAATTAGTTTCCTTATCATTTCATGATGAATGCAGGCAAGCAAAAGTAAAGAAGTGATGATTATTCTTTGCCTCTCTTACTTAAGTTATTATTCTTTTCAATTGATTTGATGACTCCAGTAAATCAATCATGAAGATGGATCCAACATTCCAATAAGTGTCCATTGCCATGAGCAGCGGTTTGCTCCCCAAGCAAAACAATCAGCAAAGAACAACGTCACCGAATGTATTTGTCTATGCGAATAGACGAAGTAACCACAACAGCGCGCCGCCGAGAAAAAACCAAACATTTATAATTTTTCGAGTTTCAAGCTACGTGTCTCATGTGTGCTATTTTCCACTTGTGCTATGTTTATGAAATAAGAAAATCAAATCTATTGCAGCAACATGATGTTGCTCCTATTTTTGCGAGTGTTGAAGAATTGTATAACTCCCGATATAACCTCTCTTCATATTCATTCACATCCCTTTGCTGCTTCGAAGGTAGCGAAAACTTGAAAGTAAATCTCAGGAGCGCTGACTAACTCTACTACCAGAAAACTGTCTGTCTGCTTCAGACTGCTCTTTGATTACATGTACAACCTCACTATGTGATTCTAGCAAGAAGATTTCTTTTCAAATCCTAAGGATTTGTCTACGACTTGCCCTTCCACCTCTATGGGAAGTGCACAGCTGAGCGATAGAGTTTAGTGGGCAGACCGTACTCTGACGCACTCTTGCACTATAACTGGGCAGGTTATGAGCAACCAAAACAACAAGATTATACAAAACAACGCCAGTTCATGGTAACCGAGGTCGACAGTGTACTGGATGTTGATTAAATTAATTAATTAATGAATACCCATATTCTGTAGAAGCGTAATAATAAAATAGAATGAAGAAATGACAGTAACACTATTATTCGAAGATTAGTATACTTCTTTGTGGAATTTATTTGGGAATGCAATTTGAATACAACAGAGCTCTTAACTGTTCACCTGCTGCAAATCCTACGTCACGCCTCAAAGCGGCGCAGCGGTGGCCCTGGCCGTCGGGCAGCTATGGTGGCGAGACTTTGTCTCGCAGGTTCAACCATGCCACAAATGTGTCCACGATTCCGGTGCCAAGCTGCTAGCTTGCTAATGCGACAAGCCGACCGAGGAGAACACCTCCGTCCTGTAATACTGCTAATGTCTACTATGGGTTCTTCAGAAGCCAGGGCGTCCTCGAAAAACGATGCGCATTGTCCTTGCCCGGGCAATGTGGCAAATATGCGAGAGCTACCGGCTAGAGGACGGAGCTGGCCGAAGAAGTTAGTCCGCCATAGCCAGCAACATCCAGTGCGCTTGGCAACACTTAACGTTGGGACGCTTACTGGAAGAAGTCGTGAACTGGCAGACAGTCTCAGAAAACGCTGTGCTGACATATGCTGTGCACAGGAGACTCCCTGGAAAGGCTCCAAGTCAAGGGAATTAGGCGATAAAAGTAGACACAGGAGAAGTGGAATTGCGAGTACTCTCTACTGTAAAAGTAGACACAGGAGAAGTGGAATTGCGGGTACTCTCTAATTATGCGCCACAGGGGGGCTGTAGTGAAGAAGAGAAGGCGTGCTTTTGGGAAGATCTGGAGCAGTACGTCCAATCCCTGGAAGGCGAAGAAGTACTTCTAATCGGAAGAGACTTCAACGAACATGTCGATTCTCGGAAAGACGGGTTCGAGAGTTGTCATGATGGATACGGTTATGGAGTTCGTAACGACGACGGGTTGCGAATCCTGGAGTATGCTGTTGCAAGTAACTTGATCATTGCTAACACGCAGTACCGCAAAAGAAAATCGCATTTGATCACTTACACCAGCGGCGGTCGTCAAACACAAATAGATTTCTGGATGTTATGCCGACGAGGTCGCCGACTTCTGCAGGATCGTAAGTCATCCCTACAGACCATGTCGTTGCCCAACACCATCTGCTCGTTATGGACTTGAAAATCTCCCGTCCAAGGAAGAGACATCTAAGGACTGAAACACAGCGCATCAAATGGTGGAACTTGAAGGATCGAAAGGAGGTATTTTTCACGTCCGTGGCTCCATCTACACTTCCCCACCCTAGTTGTGGTGTGGAGGAAATGTGGTCGTCTACTTCCATACGCTTGACCGCGAAGAACACTCTAGGAAAGACGACTCTAGGTAAGCCCAATATACAAAAGGCTACGTGGTTTTGGAACGAGGACGTTCAGGCGGCAACTTGTGAGAAGAAGTCCAAGTATAAGCTTCAGCGAAGGACACGTCAGCCTGCAGATCGGGATGCTTACCTGGCGAAGAGGAGGGAGGCTAAGAAGGCAGTCTCCTGGGTGAAGTCGGACCGCTACAAAGCTGTATGCGACATGCTTGCTACCAGAGAAGGAGAGCCGGCAGTGTCGTTTAGTAAGAGCGCGTCATCGTTCAACGTTGGATATGGAGCACACCAATATCGTTAAAGGCATCACCCCACGAATCTGAGGTGGTGCAGATTTCAGGTGGAGTATTCGTATACGGGATGGGAGACTATGGAGAGGGGGTGATTCCGTCCATTTCTTCCTAATTGCTGTAAAAAAACGGCCCAGAAGATACTGCTTCAGGCGTTCTAGCGGACTATTTTCTACAAGGAGTTCGATTGAAGCGCGCCAGCCGTGTTGCGGCGCCGCATCTTCCAGCCCGTTTTTCACGGCAATTAGGAAGAAATGGGCGGAATCACCCCCCTCTCCATAGTCTCCCATCCCGTATACGAATACTCCACCTGAAATCTGCACCTCAGATTCGTGGGGTGATGCCTTTAAGGAAGCTGACGGGGCCGTTCTGCGTCTCTCTGGTCAGAACCTGGAGAGGTGGCGAGAATACTACAATCACTTGTGTAACGAAGAGTTTTGTCATCCTCCCATTCCAATTGTTCCCAGCGTCGACGGTCCTTTTCTACCCATTACTGCCGTCGATGCTGCCCTCGCAAATATGAAGTCGAACAAGGCAACCGGTCCTGATGACATACTTGCTGATGTCCGGAAGCACTAGGATATCGAAGGTCTGTGTGCTCGCAACTCTATTCAACAAGATCGTTGCAGAATGACGTACTCCAGACGTTTGGGAAACTTCCGTGACCGCCTGTCTGGAAAGGGAAAGGAGACATTGCTGACTGCACTTCGCACAGGCCAATACGACTGCTGTGCCATACGATGAAGGTTTCCGAGCGTGTCCTGGAAGCTCGTCTGAGGAAAGTTGTCAGCGTTTCACTCAACTACTGCGGCTTTGTGAAGAAGTGCAGCACTATAGATGCTATCCATGCTGTCCGTGTCCGAAAAAGTCGAACATCTACAGGACGGTTGTGCGTCCTGTTGCCCTTTACTGATGCGTGTGACGAAAGCCTTGGAAAGAGTGTTGCATGCTATGGAGATGCGGATGTTGAGGTGGACGATAGGTGTAACGCTAAAAGAGAAAGTATCCAACGACACTGTACGCTCCATCTTCGGCGTCGTCCAGATAAGTGAGAAGATGAAGAAGGCGCGACTGAAATGGTTTGGGCAAGTCTTGCAGGTGGACGAAAATTGTGTTACCAAAACTGCTCTGAACCTCGACGTTTCAGGCGTAAGGCCGCGAGGGTGGCAAAAGATTCACTGGTTGGACCGTTTGAAGCTGGATATGATAGATGCGCGTTTGTGTACGGCTGATGGAAGAAGAAGAGCTTTTAACTGTTCACAGAGCCCTTAAAGTCTGCGTTTCATGAATTTAACATATCACTGAAACTACAGGGGAAATGCAGATTTCGGATTGTAGAACACGGAAACGAGCGTTCAAGGGTTCGCTCATTTTCCCTAATCGTTGCAAAAAATGAAGTGGAAGAAAGCGTTCTGTGGCATACGTCCTGTACAGATCGACCGACGAATTGGTTTCTCAAGCAGGACACAGAAAGAATACTCGAAATACTGCTGCTAGAAGTATGTTACGCAACTGAGAGAGGAGATTAAGGGTTCAGTCCTCGTTCAAATCTAATACCGGATATTCTTGAAATTGCAAATTGTGGATGATAGACATTGTAGCGCCTTGCAGGAGCTCTAACTAGAAAACATCTCTTCTAAACAACGTTGAAAAAGTCGAACGAGGACATTACGAGAGTGTTCACAGAAAATAGCATTACTCGGTGTTCGGAATATGTGGTTGCTTGATCTTGTAGGTATATTTATACTAACAGAAACATATTTCACTGTTTAAACAGACGTTTGTTATGCCAACAGTTCAGAAACAGGAAGCGAATAAGTGGTTTACAGCTTAAACTCCCATCCATGTATTAACTAATGTTAATATATGGCTGAATTTGTTGTGGTGGAATACTCGAAGACGACAACACTGACAGAATGAGCTGAGGCCTGCCATCCTCCATAGATATGACGTTTTTGTTAGAGACCTAAAAAGAGCGGATTTTTGATTTTGTGAATTAAGCACAATATCATGCATTTTCGCATAATACATCATGCTATTTTCGCAGTTTCTTGTTTGCATCAAATTTGCTGTCAGTGTATGGACGAGAAAGTTGCTACCATCCTTAATTTTCCGTTCATTCTAAAGACTGCATTCTCCTTGTTTTTTAACCCGACTTCTCACTTCTCTTCCAATCGGAAAATGTTGGTGATGCATTTTTATTCTCAGATGACATTGAGCTCAAACTTGTTTGCTACGCGTCAATATTAGCTCCACCAGTCATTATGAAGTCATGGTCATAAAAGAGTGGTTTGTCGGAAAAACGAAATTTTAAACTGATATCGTTCAAGTTCTAGAGGAAGCCAAATGTCTATGTACTAACCAGTCGATAGCAGTCTCACATCTTGAGGTGCTGGTGAGACAACAAGTCTCTCAGATCATTTCTCGCCCTTACAGAGCCCTTTTATCACTTCATTTGCTTCGAAAAAATGATGTGGAGGAATAATTATGATGTGATTCAGTAATACATAGTACATACAGGTCAGGATGGATGTGTTCACGCGCGTATTGTAAGCTCCAAAAAATTAGGAAAAAAAACTACCGCTTGTTTTATCACAATAATGCAACCAATTCCCGATAAGAGCAATTCCTGCATTGGTAGGTAGTTGAATGTATTTTCTTCTAAGTTAGTGCATTGAAATAGCGTTATAGGCAAAATTCTTTTCCATATTGGCACAGCTCATAATGTACAAAGGAAAATTTAATGTTCGATGGAAAGTTAAATTAACCAGCTTTTGCAACTGTTTGTCCGAATCGCCCACTTCTCCTGTTGTAGAAGAAATTATGAAGGACAACATTTGATCACACAATTGCGGATCCTCAAAAAAATTTTCAGGACCATAAAACAAAAACAACATTTCCGTTATTATGCATCTCTCCATTTATTCAGGGTGCATTATGAATGTTCAGAAATTCTCCCTCCCACGCCTCGGCAGCAATCGAACAATCCAATTCTTGGTTTTTCTGTGAAAGCTTGCATATTCTACAATAACGGATTTCGTCAATCGTGGCACTTCGACATTCTTTCCGAAGTTACCATAAAATGTCATAAAGTACCAGTCTGGACGTCCGACTGAAGCCGCACTTCAGACATTCTGTGGTGTTCGCTTCGCTCCCCTTCACTGATCAACGAAAATCAATATTAGAGCCGATGCGTTTGAAACAACAACAAACATGTGTACTCAAATTTGAAGAAGGAAAACGATTAATAAGGTTTCCCGTTTTGCTTTAGAAACGTTTTGCGAGCTCCTTGAAATTCTTCGTTAATATTCAAAACTACTTTCTCGTGGAATGTTGTTTGATATCATGAGCGTACCATGAAAGCACATAAGTAATTAAAAAAGTTCTCTTTTTTTAAAAAGCAAGTTCTCTTTTTGTTTTCTTGGTATATTATCCACTTCTTTAATTCACACACTTTTTCCAAGCATAGAAAGAATTTTTTTATTTTTGGAGGACATAACTTAGTGTTCACAGCTTGTTTTTGTGTCGAGTGTATCGACATAACTGAAGATCACTTATCAATAAATCGTTTCTTTTTTCTTAGAAAGCATTTTTGAGGTTCTATGGTGCCGGTATACGACATATTCCATACCAAAGCTTTGTCTTCACTTTTTACGACATACACAGTATAAGAGATTTATCAACCACTACCCATCAATCTTACCACTAAGATACAACTACTAGAAATACAATAGAACAGCTACGGTTAACTACACCAACGTACACAGCAGTGACAACAGTGTATAGTACAGTAGCATGCCGTTTTTTTATACACAACACATTAACAAACGTAATACACTAACAGTCCCTTAGGTTATTGATCAGCACTGTCTAGTAGGACCCGCGCTTCTGGTAGTTATAGATAGTAGCGACAGACTAATTCTTCTACATATATTACGGGCTTTTTAAATCGATTGTACTCGAACGAATACAAAATTAACGGAAGGAAAGTGATAAAATCTAACTCCAGGTGCTGCGAAATAGCACTTTATATATATCCTGACCACGTCGGAAGGAGTAGCGCTGGGAGACTTTGTCCCTACGACAAAAGCACGAGAAGATGTAAGCATAGATACTTCCTACCTTCCGACTATTTCAGATTTTTTTAAAACTTTGATTGTTCTGTGTCTTCTTTTGATATGATTTATGATAAACGAGAGTATTTTAAATGTAGATCGCGCAAGTCCTTTCCCTCTTATTCGCTTTTTTCTTAGGTGAAGAGTTCTCTTCAAATTTTGAATGAATTTCTTGTGCATCATACTATATATTACTCACGTCTGAGAATTTTATCTTCTCCTATTTCGAGTGTACATTGTTCCATAGGCATCGGCTGCTATCTATTTATACTTGCTACAGTGTTTGACAACTCCGTTAAAAATGTCACACTTTCGTGTTTGACAGAATTAGCGGAGAAGCAGACGTCATTGTAGAATATGTAAAGTTTCAAAAAAAAACAAGAATTAGATTACTCTGATGCTGCAAAGTAGGGAGGATTTGTGCATATTTAGGAATAGCTATTCAAGAACACTAGTTTGAAGATATTTATTTCGATGTCTTTGTGGTACGAACACGGTATCACGCAACTTTTCCTGCGCAGAAGTGATTTTGAGTAGTCTCAAAGAATGTCATTGAGAATGCATAAGGCGCATAATGTTTTTTTTTCTGAAATTACTGAAAAAGAATTTTCACCCGGTACTGAACAGCTACAATAAAAAAGATAAATTTTGGCAGCATAAACTTAGGTAGAAAAAAATGGCAAGGTGCCAGGTAAATGATTGATTTCATTATCCTGTTGACTTTTTTAAAATTGGAGACAAACGTACTCGTACATCTAATCATTCTTCATGGCAATGTAAAACAACACCTTGAAAAAAAAAACTCAAACTCTTATGCACGGGAGAATCAGTGAGGAACAGCCATTATTACAGATTATGCGAATTATCAGAAAAAAAAACAAGAATTGGATGACTCCGTTGCTGTCGAAAACATACGTTTTCCGAAAGAGGCGATATAGCAGATAGAGTTAGGATATTGATTAGCAGTGTTTAGTAGGACCCGCGCTTCTGGTAGTTTTAGATAATAGCGACAGACTAACTCTTCCACATATATCACATGCTACTTAAACCGACTGTACTCGAACGAATAAACTGGTTAATGAAATATTCCATCAAACAGTAAATATTCCTATACAGGTCGCTGAGATCGTCGTTTTTACCTGTAACACTTGCACTCCAGTTTTTTGTTGATTTGTTTGAACGGAGACCAACAATACTTCTATTTGTCCTGATTGAGAGGCTTCTTGGACAGTCTTCCTGCGTTTTAAATCGTGTTGTATCCAGCTTACTGATATAGTCCGGCGGTTGTCCGTTGAAACACATCCCGTATCCGATTCCCCTAATTTTGCTTTTCCAGACATATGCGGCAGCGTCTCTAATCTTCCGATCGTTGACATAGGTCTAGACTTCAAACCTCTCTGTACTCCAACATACTCCAATATACGGGGATACTCCAACATTACCCTTTCGGGAGAGCGTTCATTAACACGAATACATTTTGTTCTTTCCTGCAATACTCCAAGGTTCCCGATGCGTAGGCTAAAGCAAGAATAACGGTGATATTCAATATGGTAGCACGGACCCGGATGATCTTGACCTTCCCAACTACATCAACGATGCTCTTGTGTGCTTTCTAAGCCGCTGGTTTCATCCTGCCAGATCGGAGATCAGGTCGTTCACCACATTAGTTTTCCGACCTGATATGCGTACAATGAGCATTCAGATAAGCTCGCTCCTGTGAACGTGAATGAGGCATCAAAAACTCACCCGTTCTTCATTAGTATCTTCTTGTTAAGGTTCACGTGGAGGCATATCGTTCTACACGTTCCATCAAGTTCGACTAGAATTCCTGATTTACTTTTAATGCTATCAGAACGATGTCGTCAGCGAAACGAGGATGGTGTAACTGCCGACTTTCAACGTTCCCCTGCATATTATTATCCCATTCAAATTTGTGCGTTACTTTTTCGAAAGTGGGACTGGATAATTTGGATAAGATTTTATCACCCTCCGGAACCTTACGTCGATTAGATATTGTCATCATTGTCATAATTTCAGAAGCTTCGTTCGTGAAATTGGTATATAACTCACGAAGCATCTTTATCTATGGAGTAGAGATCTTTTAATTTTCTAGGACCTCCATGAAAGTTTCCGTCTCAACTGATCCAAAGGGTTTCTTCATGCCGATGAAAGTGAGATACATAGGAATGTTGTACTCTAGTGATATTTTTATGAGTTTTAAACAAGTGTGTATGTGGTCAATCGTGCCTAACCGTTTTTGAAATATTGCTTGATTGCAGGGGTGTTCTCCATCTGATTTTTTTTTATTTATCTTTTTTTAGGATTGGAAGAGGAGGAAGCTTGTAAATGACACATAGTAACCAGAATGGGCGATAGTTATCGGTGTCATGTGGAACTCCATTCTTGCACGACAGAACGGCTTTGCTAGTTTTCCATTGTTCGGAAACCTTGCATTCCGGCAGATAACAAGTGAGGAGTCCCAATACTGTGTTGATAAGGATTACTGTGTTGGAGGTAGTTTCCTCACCTTACCAGTAGGTTTGGTCCTCTTGGGACCAGCTAAAGTACGATTCTTCACCGAATACGAATAGGACTTTGCAAGGAAGGACCTTTGGGATGACATGTGATGAAGCAAATAGACGTGGCTATCGAGGAGACATGAGTAGAGGCATGAGTCTTTAATGACCTTTTTAGCCACCACCCATCTGAGCTCATGAGAACGCTCATTTTTGCCTGCCATTTTTCGACGTTGCGACGGCCGTAGCAAATGCTCTTTCGCGCCACTGCTGCTTCAGCCGACACTGTCGCGCAGTTCTACGCTGATACTACGTACAGGAAGGGGCTTCTGGAACCGCTAGTTTCCGCGAGTGATCTTAGTTGTCGTAATAAACTCGGAAGGGCTCTTTCCTGCTCTTTATATTGCAGATCAGAGTTGTTCAATCGTTTCTTTCCCTGGCGTCCTCGTTGCGCATTTCAGGGTTAGGAGTGAGGATTATGAGTAGGAGCGCTCGAGCCCATATTTATTTTTCAGTATCTCAAACTGTCCTGGAAATGGGGTAAAAGGGATTCCTTTAAGAATTCTCCTCTCTGAAAAAAAGAGTACGACTCTTATTCGGGGCAGAAGTGACTGCAATATCGTGGACGGAAATGGATATACTATGGATATACTATATATATATATATATATATATATATATATATATATATACTAATGGATATACTCCTACTGCAGCGTTTCCACAGCGGCCTACCACTATGTGATGATCTCGGCTCAGCATTTCGGCTTCGGGTCTGTTTGCATACCAGATGGATGCCTCTTGGAATGTCGCGTTTCGTGTTTAATTTTGACCTCCTCTGGAAAGATTTTTTTCTTTTTTTGGAAATGAGTGGTGTTTTAGTGCAAATCCAAAGACAATTTGGAAACCATTTACATCGGAACTGCTGTATGGCCGCACAAGGACAACAGCAACAGCAACATCGCTGCACCATTCGGGAGCCTTCAGCCGCTGCATGACACGATGTATCCATGTGACCACTTCGCTACTCCATTTCTCGTTGTGTAGATATTGTGGTGCCACTTATATCAATTGTGTACTTGTAGTAGTTATTGTTTTCTGGTCATGTAACATCATTGTAGTATCGTTCTATTAATATAAACCGTGTGCAACTATTTCAGTGGTGCAATGTGCAGTGTCAGAAAGGCCGTAGTAGGAGGAAGCGATGGAAGGGCAGTCCTATGATCCTGGAAGAACAAGTCAGACCGAGCACATATGAGATGTTTGTCGAGCTCTAAATTTGGTTCGGGAAGGATTACGCCACCATTCTGCGGATTTTTCGCGCTCCAGCTCCCTTGAACAAGATCAGCCGAGTCCTAGTCAAGCCCATCGATGTCAGCTGCTTGTCCCTGGAGCGGGACCGGAGCAAGAAAGTGATGTTATGAGGTGTCTCGCGGAAAAAAAGAACGAGAAGTTAGTCTCGCGCACCGTTTTTCTGAAAGATTAGGTTGATTAGGATTAGGTTTCGGAGTGAACACGCTCACGTTTCATTTGGGGAAGGGATCGCAAGATCGTCGATTTTGTGATATCATACCTTTGAAGTCCAACTTTAGTACACAATGTCAGTGGCGTTACTTTTTGTGCATTTGTCACGTCTATACATCTCACTGTCTTAGTTGCCTTAAGTATTCTTGCTACTCGTAAATTTTTCACCGCACAAACAGGCCAGAACTTTATTTGCCAACACTACTTTTCTGGTTTCGATCATCATTTTGCGATTTCTGTCACTATCTATGAAACTCCAGCAGTGAATTTTCAGCGAGTTTTTAATTGATACACCATCATAACTTCATTTTGTGCATAGTACAGAGGTTTCGATTGTTATAGTTTCTTTTTTTCCCTTTTTTCTATGTGATCATCGAATAGACACCATTGGCGCTCCTGTTGTTCGTAATTAACTTTAGTTATTCTCCCGTAATTTTGGTAGTTTTGTCTCAGTAGTACGCCGTTGATAACCTTCCTATGTTGTTCACATATTGTTACGATATTGTAATCGTAACAATATGTGAACACCCGGCTCCGTGCTCACCTCTTCAACACCACCGTACTTCCTGCTTTGACCTATGCTTCGGAAACCTGGGCATTTCGCAAGCAGGAAGAAAACGCGGTGAGCGTCATTGAACGCGCAATTGAGAGAGTGATGCTAGGAGTATCCCGTTTCACGCAAGTGAGGGACGGGATTCGAAGTTCTCTCCTACGTCAACGATCGAAGATTAGAGACGCCTTCGCTCCTAAAGACAAAATGGGTCTTCACAGCTTGGAAGATGTGCGTGTGTGTGAATTAGAGAAGTGAATAATATACCATAGAAATAAAAAGAGAACTTACTTTTTAAAGATTAATTATTAATGTGCGATTATGGTAAACACACATGATATCAAACAACTTTCCTTCAACCAAATAATTTTGAACAGGAAAAAAGGATGTCAAGCAGAACGCACAAGGTACCTAATCTTCCTTCCGAGAATATGGGAAAACAATTATCACTATCTAGTGAACGGAGAGCTTGAAAAAAGCAAGAGGGCAGCGAAACGAATGAGCTCAGTGACCATCTGCCTTTTTTAGATTTGATCATATATGTTCTTTTTGTTCCGTGTGCACTGCCTGTCATTTTTTCGTAATTCGTGGCAATGTAAGAGAACCCCATAAAATATTATCTAACTCTCATGATTAACAGAATCAGTGGCAAAGCAGAAGTTATAGCAGACTGTGCTATAACAGATTGAAAATTTCAGGGAAAAAAAAAACAAGAATTCGATGACTCCACCGCTGTCGAGGCGGGGGAGGGAGAGTTTATCTATATCCATATGTAGAATCCTGAGCAAACGGAAGAGTGCATAATACTGGAGCGAAAATACTGGACCTTGAATGTTCCATGATCCTGAAACTTTTTTGAGGATGTCCGCAATTGTCTAAAAAACCTTTTTTCCATGATTTCTACGAAAGAAACAGATGTGGGCGATTTGAATGAACAGAGTTGCAGCAGATGGTCAAAGTAATTTTCCATAAATGTTCCCATGCGCATGATCATGTTTTAATCTTTGTCAATATCTCAAACATGAAAACGAACTTCTGCCCATAACGCAGTTTCAATATACTCTTACACAAAGGCGGACCCAACGGTTATGCAATGCAGGGAACGCTGTCATCGGGAGTTGTTTGTTGTGTCACAGTTATACACCAAGTGGATCTTTTTTTAACTTTATCCTACTACTCCACAACAGAATTCCTGATGAACCACCACATTTATCCGGATCTGAGAGATCACATGATTAATTTCAATTATCTCTCCTCCACAACATCTGTTCGAAGCGGACGGTGCGGTAGGGCAGTAAGACGAAAAGTAATCTGAGTTATCGGTATCGTCTTCCTCAAGATCCCTAGCCTGCTATCGGCTAGTTACTACAGAGATAAGATTACAGGACATTTTGATTGGAATTTGATTCAGTTTGATCGACATTCGCTTGAAGTTTCTTTCTTCCGACTAAATACTATATTGTGATCGACATTGGAAATGGATGAAAGACCATTACTTTCCGAGACAAACAGGATATATAGTTCAGTCGGTTCTAAATCATCTGATAGTGAAAATGCCTTCCCTACTCTTTCTAATTTAAAGTAGAAACGTATATTAAAAATAATGAGAGGTATGTATGTTTGAGGGTAAACTGAAGGAGTGTGTGGGATGATACTTTCGGAGAAATCATGGAATGAAACGTTTGTTTAGACAATTGCGGACATCCTCAAAAAAGATTCAGGATCATGGAACATTCAAGGTCCAGTATTTTTGCTCCAGTATCATGCACTCTTCCGTTTGCTCAGGATCCTACATATGGATATGCACAAATTCTCCCTCTCCCGCCCCGACAACGATTAAGTCATTCTGTCGATCATGAGACTAATAATATTTTGTGGGGTTCCCTTACTTTGCCACGTATTATAAATAAATGACAGCCGGTGCATACGGAACAAAAAGAACATATATGATCAAATCTAAAAAAGGCAGATGGTCACTGAGCTCATTCGTTTCGCTGCCCTCTTGCTTTTTTCAAGCTCTTTGTTCACTTCATATTGATAATTGTTTTTCCGTACTCTCGGAAGGAAGATTAGGTTTTTTTTTTACCATAATCGCACATTAATAATTAATCTTTAAAAAGTAAGTTCTCTTTTTATTTCTATAGTTCTCTTTTTACTTCTCTAATTCACACACACGCACATCTTCCAAGCTGTGAAGAGCCATTTTGTCTTTAGGAGCGAAGTAAGTGCTTACAGGCTTTGCCATCATTTTTATGTCGAGTCCATCCACACAACCAAGAAAGATTTGAATAATTTCTTTCTAAGATTTCAGATCCCGAGGAGCCGGTTTACAACGCAACGTAAAGGGGTTTATCCTTACTCTTTACCTTGATTACCTTGATTACCTTGACTCCCGTTGATCTTCGAACTGGTCGAGCGGGCGCCAGTAATTCTTCCATTTGTCCCGATCGCGTGCCAGAGTAGCCCAGTGGTTCCTCTTTTCGCGTGGGACACGAGGAGCATCATATTTTTCTTTGAAGGACTTTGTGAAGAAATCTGACCATCGGGTCGGCGATCTTCTTGAAGTGCGCTTAATACCGCAGGGAACCCAGTCGCTCACGGCTCTGGTGGTCCAACGGTTGTCATTAAAGCGCATCACGTGTCCGGCCCACTTTATTCTACTTTCCTTGGCAAACGCGGCGGCGTCTCTAATCTTCGATCGTTGACGTAGGAGAGAACTTCGAATCCCGTGCCTCACTTGCGTGAAACGGGATACTCCTAGCATCACTCTCTCAATTGCGCGTTCAGTGACGCTCAACACTTTTTCTTCCTACTCGCGAAATGCCCAGGTTCCTGAAAAGCAGGAAGTACGATGGTGTTGAAGAGGTGAGCACGGAGCCCAGTGTTCCTGGTATTCTTTACAACATCCACGATGCTCTTATACGCTCCCCAAGCCGCTCGTCTCCTCCTGCCCAGCTCGGGGGTCAGGTCGTTCATTGTGTTCAATTCCCGACCCGAATAAACGTAGCTGGTGCATTTGGATATGTTCGTTCAGTTGAGCGTGAATGGGGCATCTGAGACCCATCCGTCGCGCATGAGCATCGTCTTTTGGAGATTCAGCTGAAGACCGATGCATCCACATGTTTCGTCGAGTTCGGTCAGCATTCGTTCCGCTTGGGTGATGCTAAGTGTTATCAGTACGATGTCATCAAAGCGCAAATGGTGTAGCTGCTGACCATCTACCTTCACTCCCATGCCGTCCCATTCCAACTTTCGCATTGCGTTCTCGAGGGTGGCTGTGAATATTTTGCGTGAGATTGTACCACCCTGTCGGACCCCCCTTCACGTCAATAATGATATTCTTGTAGAATGGCGAAATTCGGTCGTGAAGTTGCTGTACAACTCTCGAAGTACCTTTATGCACTGAGTAGGGACGTAAAGGTACTTTGAGAGTTGTACAGCAACTTCACGTGGTATTTTTAAATCTTGTCTATAAAATATTGTGCGTGTCAAAAAGGTAAATGAGACGTTGCAAAAGTTTCATAGTTGTATCCACTTTCCGCGTTGCCTTCCACCTCTACAACCCCTCCGTTCCTTCGAAAGTGGAAACACGCGTGCAAACAGCTGCTTAAATTGTAGCAAGCTGTTTATATGATCTAACACTACCTTTAGTAGTACGATGATGTCGTCCACGTCATTTCATGTTGAAACGTTATTCTGCGATAACTGTTAAAGAGAAACAAGAGGAAAACCCATACTTCGAGTAATATTTGAAATCATCTCTACACTGTGTTTGGAACGAAGGCGCGTTTGAAGCCGAAGTTCGATTGTTCTCCAAATGTAGAACTGACGCGTTTAGAAGGAAGACTATAAAATTTTTCGCTTTTAAGCAACAGCAACAACAGACTATAAAATCTTTCGCTTTTAGTTATAATATGAAAAAGGAAGAAAGATTTTTGGAGATGCACAGGTCCAATTTCATAGAACTAATAACACTAATATTAAAATTCGTTGATCAGATGTCTGGCTTTAGCCGGACGCTCAGACTGGTATATAATAATGGACTTATTCTGTCACGTGTGTGTGTGTGAAATTCGAAATGGGGGATGCGACGGGTCCACCGGCGTCGATTTGCTGCACCGGCGCCATATACCTATAGAAGGGGGTGCGACGGGTCCCGCGGCATCGGAGTGGTGCGCAATAGACTCGTGCGCATGTCGTAAAAGGTAAATGGGATGTTTCATAGGCGTGGCCACTTGGGGGCTTTGCTTTTCACCTTTATGACCCCTCCGCGTTTCTATTTCCTTCTTCGTTCGCCTCAAGTTGGTAGCTTGCCTTCCTCAGAAAGTGGAAGCATGCGTGGAAAAGACTGCTGCTGCTTAAATAGTAGCGAACAACGTTATCCTTACCAGTAGGATAAAATCTTATACGTCATTTTGTGCTAAAAATCATTCATTGATAACACTTGGAGGGAAACAGGAGGAAAACCCAAATGTCTAGTAATAATTTCAAATTGTGTCTACATTATATTGGTAGGGAGCGTTTGAAGCTGAAGTTTTAATATTCTCCAAATGCAGAACTGACGCGGTTAGAAACAAAAATATAAAATCTTTTGCCTTTATTAATAATAAAATCAAATTTCACAGAAAAGGGCACTAATATTGAAAAATCGTTGATCAGTGAAGGGGAGCGAAGCGAACACCACAGAAAGTCTGAAGTGCGGCTTCAGGCGGACGTCCAGACTAGTACTTTATAACAGTTTATGACAACTTCGTAGAAAATTTTGAAGTGCTATGATTGACGAAATCAGTACTCAATCACCCGTTGTTGTAGAATATGCAAGCTTTCACGGAAAACCAAGAATTTGATTATTCGATTGCTGCCGAGTCGGGGGAGGGAGAATTTCTATACATTCATAACGCACTCTGAATAAATGGAGAGTTGCATAATCATAGAAAACTTGTCTTTGTTTTATGGTCCTGGAAATTTTTTTGAGGATCCGCAATTGTGTGATCAAATGTTGTCTTTCATAGTTTCTTCTATAACAGGAGATGTGGGCGATTCGGACAAACAGAGTTGCAAAAGCTGGTTAATATAATTTTCCATTGAATATTAATGTTACTATGTAAATAGTCTTAATGGATTATAATCTGTGGCAATATCTCGAATATGGAGTAGCTCATAACGCTATTTCAATACACTAACTTAGTAGAAAATGCATTCAACGACCTCGCAGTGCAGGAACTGCTCCTATCGCGAATTGGTTGCATTATAGTGATAAAACGAGCGGTAGTTTTTTCCTAATTTTTTGGGAGTTACAATGCGCGTGGCCACATCTATCCTGATCTGTATGTGTTACGTATTACCGAATCACATCATAATTATCCCTCCACATCATCTTTTCGAAGCGAATGAAGTGATAAAAGGGCTCTGTAAGGGCGAGAAATGATCTGAGAGACTTGTTGTCTCACCAGCACCTCAAGATGTAGACTGCTATCGACTGGTTAGTACATAGACATTTGGCTTCCTCTAGAACTTGAACGATATCAGTTTAAAATTTCGTTTTTCCGACAAACCACTCTTTTGTGACCACGACTTCATAATGACTGGTGGAGCTAATTGTGATGCGTAGCAAATAAGTTTGAGTTCAAAGTCATCTGAGAATAAAAATGCATCTCCAACATTTTCCGATTGGAAGAGAAGTGAGAAGTCGGGTTAAAAAACAAGGAGAGTGCAGGCTTTAGAATGAACGGAAAATTAAGGATGGTAACAACCTTCTCGTCCATACTCTGACAACAAATTTGGTGCAAACAAGAAATTGCGAAACTAGTATGAAGTAGTATGCAAAAAAGTATGATATTGTGCTTAGATCACAAGATAAAAAAAGCTCTTTTTAGGTCTCTAAAAACATATCATATCTAAATTGAATGGCAGGCCTTACCTCATTCTGTCAGTGTTGTCGTCTTCAAATATTCCACCACAACAAATTCAGCCATATATTAACATTAGTTAATACATGCATGAGAGTTTAGGCTGTAAGCCACTCATTCTCTTCCAGTTTCTGAACTGTTGACATAACAAGCGTCTGTTTAAACTGTGAAACATGTTTCTATTAGTATATCATGTCTGCATCATGTTCATGTCTGCAAAATCAAGCAGCCACATAGTCCAAACCCCGAGTAATGTTATTTTCCATGAACGCTGTCGTAATTTCCTCCTGTGAATGTGTCAGCGATGTTTAAGAGAGATGTTTTCTAGTTAGAGCTCCTGCAGCTCCGGTAGCGCTACATGGTCTATCATCCACCATCTGCAATTTCAAGATAATCCTAATTAGATGGGAACGATGACTAAACCTGCAATCTCCTCTCTCAGTTGCGTAAAGCGGCGTACTTCTAGCATCAGTATTTCGAGTGCGCGTTCTGTGACCTACTTGAAAAACCGATTCGTCGGTCATACTAGGAAAAACGGTGGTGTTGAATAGATGAAAACGAACCCGAAAGTTCTTAGTTTTCTCCACCACGTTGTATGTTCCCCAATCCGTTCGTTTCTTTCTCTCCATCACGGAGGCTTAGTTGTTAATTATTTCTTGACTGAGATATACACAGCTGCAATAATCGGGTTTATTTGTTTCGATGACATACACAGCTGCAATAATCGGGTTTATTTGTTTTGATAAGTATGGATCTGACATTAACAATCCATCCACTTCTCATGAAAGCCGTCATGCACGCTTGACCTGGAGACCAATATTTTGATACGCTGTATCAAACTCTACCAAAATTTCTGATTGATGCTTGATGGTATCGAATATCGTAATCGTAACGAGGATGGATGCTGCGAGTGCCGGCCGTTTTCACTTCCACGTTCTCCCATCTGATCGTTGTATCGCAAGAGTAGGGTATCAGTCCAGAATGGAAAAACGAATTGCCAAAACTAGTATCGCGCATTAAATTCCATAACTGGTTGCGGGTGTACAGCACAACTTGATTTTTTGGAGAATGTTGAGTCCTCGGGGATGAAGAAATTGACCAAATTCGTTGGAAAATAAGACCTCCTCCTTTACAAAACCAGTCATTTGACTTATGGTTGTAGAGACTCCATTACACCTCAGCCCGTCACAAGGTAGCTTTTGCTCTGCGGTTTGCTCCCTCGGGTTCAAGTTATCTGCGACTAACCGGCTGGGACCGTTTAATGAGGTAGGTGCTTGGAATTGTGCTGTATTCCAGGAAAATTTTCAGTTGAAGGCAACGTCCCATGAAATTGACAGAGACCCCAGGAGAAACGCAGAGTTTGGGTTGTAGATTACGAAAACGAGGTCCGGTCATCTTTTCTTAATTATCCTGAAAAAGGGGTTGGGAAAACCACTTAGGTCTTAAGGGTTGCGTTATAGCGGTCTCCTCGACAGTCTATTCATTGCTTTTTCACAAACTAGTTTATTTCCGACCGCTCGCTGCACAGGACGTAGAAATCAACGCTGTATTTTACTCCGTTTTTTTTTTGCAACGATTAAGGAAAATGACCGAACCCATAAAATCTCGTTTCTGTGATCTACATTCCGAAATCTACATTTTCCCTGTGGTTTGCGTAATATGTCAATTTCATGGAACGTAGAATTTAAGGGGTCTGTGAACTGCTAAGAGCTCTGTTGTATTCTCATCTTATTCTTATTGTCCCAATAAATCCCTCAAGGAAGTATATTAATTTTCGAATAATAGTGTTACTGTCTTTTCTTCCTTTTATTTGATTCTTTCGCATCTGGAGATTATGGATATTGATCAATTAATTAATTTAATCAACATCCAGTATACTAATGAATCCGGTTGCTATGAACTAGCGTTGTTTTCTATATTCCTTGTTGTTTTGGTTGCTCATAACCTGCCCAGTTATAGTCCTAGAGTGCGGCAGAACACGGTCTGCCCGCTAAACTCTATTGCTCGGCTGTGCTCTTTCCATCCTGGCAACTAATAACTATTCCAATGTATCACATTCATTTTTCCAATGGCATCGAACTCATAAACAAACTTATCCACTATACAGGGAATGTTTTAAAGGCAGCATACCACAAATCTGAGGTGGCACGGATTTCAAGTGGAGTATCTGTATACGTGGTCGTAGATTATGGAGACCGGGGCGGTTCCGCTAAACTCTCCCTGAATCACCGCGAGCAGTCGGCCCCTGATTGCTGTTTTGTACAATGCCTTCTACTGCAGAGCGCACCCTTGCGAACGTAGCGTCCCTTACTGCCTATCGGAGCAGTTCGAATTGATTTTCAACGAATCGCAGGGCGGACGGGTGCCAGAGGTGGAGATTCGAGAGACGGCGTCGTAGAAAACAGCATTCTGGAGGCAGCCTTTTGCAGTGATGCACGGAGAGATGAGCGAAAATATCCCCGTCTCCATAGTCTACGACCCAGTTTACGGATACACCACCTGAGATCCGCACCACCTCAGATTCGCGATATGCTGCCTTTAAGCCTATTTCTCGATATCATAGTTAGAGGTAGAAAGGCAAGTCGTAGACAAATCCTTAGGATTTGAAAAGAATTCTTCCTGCTCAATTCACATAGTGGGGTTGCACATGTAATCAAACAGCAGTCTGAAGCAGGCAGACAGTTTCCGGGTAGTAGAGTTAGTCAGCGTTCCTGAGATTTACCCGCCAACTTTTCCCGTGGATCCAAGTGCCTCCCGTGTTTGCACGCCTCATTTCATTCCCTAAAATCGCTATCTCGAAAGCAGCAAAGGGATGTAAATGAATATGAAGAGAGGTTATATGAGGAGATATACAAATCTTCAATACTCGTAGAAATAGGAGCAACATCATGTTGCTGCTGATTTGATTTTCTTATTTCATAATTATAGCAGAAGTGGAAAATAACACACATGAGACACGTAGCTTGAAACTCGAAAAATCATAAATGTTTGGTTTTTTCTCGGCCGGGGCGCTTTTGTGGTTACTTCGCATTCTATTCGCATAGTCAAATACATTCGGTGACGTTGTTCTTCCCTGATAGTTTTGCTTGGAGAGCAATCCGTTCCTCATGGCAATGGACACTTCTTGGAACGTTGATTCAATCTTACTGATTGATTTATTGGAGTCATCAAGTCACTTGAAAAGAATAATCATGCTATATAATAACGCGCTTAGTCCGTGTGTGTGTATGTGTGTGTGTATTTGTGAGTGTCTTTGTGTTTTGTGTTTTTTTTCCTTCCAAATTTGCAAACTATCATGCTGTATAATAACGGGTGTATTTTGTCACTTGTGTACGTCTATGTATGTGTGTGTCTCAGTCAAGAAATTCCAAAAAGAGAGGGATACGGATACTATGGCGTCGGTTTGGTGCGCTAGAGCCTCAGCGCGGTAAAATTGAGTGAGACGGGTCGTACGGGGTCGAATTCGTGCCCCGGAGCAAGATAGCTGTAAATTGGGGTGCGACTGGTCCCATGGGTCGGAATGGTGCGCCAGAAAGTTAAAGAGTGGGAAGAGAAGGCTCCACTGCGTCGAATTGGTGCGCGGGAGCCCAACGCAGTAGAATGGGTTTCTATGGTTTTTTTTCACATATCTATTTTCCAGCATGTCTACGTGACGCTGCCAATAGCCTTTTTCAAAAGGAGGAAACACATGTGCGTACGGTTGCTTAAATACAATACATAGTAGCCAACGGTTTACGCGATCTGACGTAGAACGTTATTTTTATCACTATGATAGTGATATTCACACCTTCATGCTAGCATATCTTTTTTTGAAAATGGTTGAGAAGGAAAAAACTCATACTTCCAATAGTGTTCCCAAATTGTGGAGGTTTGAGAGGAACATAGATGTAAAATCAAGTTTGATTAATTTCCAAATATAGAACTGAGCGTTTAGGGAAAAAACCATTAAATCTTTCATCTATGCTTAAATTTTCGGGCAAAAAGATTGAAGAAAGCGTTGACAGGAAAAGCCATTCTAATTTTACAAAAATGTCGATACTGTTATTTGAAGGCGAGCGAAGCGAACACAAAAAAAAGCCTGAAGTCTGGCTTTAGTCGGACGTTCAGGCTGGTAACTTAATAAAGAGAGACAAAGAATGGTCATTATTATCATTTTTTAATCATATACATACATATATACTTTGTAAAGAGACCTCAAAATCGTCAATTTGGTGGTGCCGTAATAGCTTGACCTTCGAAAAAGAGATTTGCTCTTTTCTATTGCACAAACACACAAACAGAAACTATGGGGAATTGAAAAGAAAACCTATGGCAACATAATCGTACAGCATAAGCACCGGTGAGTTGTGCGATCCAATTTACACCCATTGCAATTAGCCGTCAAAAATTTCAAATTCCCCGCAACTTGTTTTCACGGCATTCCGTATGCATGGACATTTCAACAAAATTTTTGTTCTTAGTTTTTTATTGACTGTGTACAATCTTTTTTAAAAAAGGCTCTTAAAAGCACATCTATAAGATGAAGTAAAATGTTCTGAGCGTTTCTTCGCTTCAGTTCGGCGATGAAATTAGCTAGAACTCAACGATTTAGATCAAATGTGCGCCGCTTTGTTCGGGAACTTTGTTTATTTTGACGGCTCTTTCATAAATCTGTAATTGAAAAAGTTCTCATCCTTATAGGCAAAAAACGTAACCACCTCATTTTCGCAATCTTCACTTGATGCAGTTTTTGAACCGTGAAGAAAATTTTACAAATGCTTGAAAAGGTGATATTCGCTCGGTGCCTGGTACTATACTATTAGGGTGTTCGGAAAGTATCTGCCGAAATACGGCAAAATTTCAAAGCAACACAACCTTTTAACAACATTTTATTATCCGACAAAATAATCTCCGTCAAAATCGACAACCTTCTGCCAACGTCTCACAAGATCACGGATTCCTTTGGCGTAGAACTCCGGCGACTTGGAGGCGAAGGAAGCACGAAAGTCATTTTCGAGGTGGTCACGATCATCGTAGAGCTTCCCTTCCAGGTGATGCTAAAGCGGTCGGAAGAGGTGGTTGTCGCTCGGGGCCAAGTCCGGGTTATACGATGGGTGCGGTAGAACTTCCCATCCAGAATTTTCTGGCAAGTCTTCTTCGCGATGTGAAGGCGCGCATTATCGTGCAGCAGGCGAACGTTGTCGAGCTTCGGGTGCTCCTTGCGGATCTTGTCGGCCCGTTTTTGCAGTTGGGCGCAGTAGACCTCGGCAGTAACTGTCGTGTTGTCCGGCAGCAGTTTGAAACGGTACAGACGCTCAGCCCTGACCTTCTTCTCATGGAATTCACCTTTCACGAAAGGATCCGACATTTCATCGCCAGCGCACCACGCACGATTGTGGGTGTGGTTGACATAGAGAGCCCATTTTTCATCTCCAGTGACAATGGTGTCCAACCAGTCGAGTCTGCGACTTCTGGAGAGCAGGTGTCCAGGCGTCTGTGGCGATTGCTGTCGCTCAATGCATGTGGGAGCCACTGACCAAGCTTTTTCAGCATTCCGAGAGATCGCAGTCCATTTTTCATAGTGGACAGCCAACAGCCAAGACTGGCAGCAAAGTACCGCATACCTTCATATGGATGCTTCTCCGCCAGATTCTTCAGTTCGTCGAACAATATTGCAGTCGGTCGACCATAGCGAGGCTCATTTTCAAGTTTCTTGTTTCCGGCTTAGAAGCGCTGAAACGAAGCGCGCACAGACCGTTCAGAAGGGGCTTCAGCGAAGAATACTTGACTTAAGTTTCGATGGGCTTCAGCAGCTGGTGGCCAGATTCGAACTCGTAAAGGAGTACGTGTCGAACATGGGTGGAACGTTCATCATAGGATGAAATAGGCAAGGAAGAGGGAGCCAGATATGTTATGTGTATACAAGCGGTAGTGCCTTCATATAATATATTTAAAACGGGGGCTTCCAGAACATCTCAAAAAATCTGCGCTACTGCGAAATTTTCGGCAGATACTTTCCGAACACCCTAATATATGGCGGGTGCTGTTAAATCATTCACGCAAGCTCTCCAAGCTTTTGACTCGTCGTTGAAAATGTGTGCAGTCTAGCGATACTTTGATGGAACTCAAATTTTTTTTTATTGGCCAAGCACACAGCAAAAACTTTCTGGCCATTTATCTGGACTTGGTGATCTTTTGGCTCTGCTCACCGTGATTGGACCACGATCTTTTTCAGTTCTTGTGCTCCTATGTCATCTTGAAATTAGCGTGGAATAGTACAGTATTGCCCCCCTCCCCTTCTGTGATGTTTTAACATCGTCGGACTTGGCTCACTAAACGCAACTAGCGAGAACGCTCAGAACTTTTCACTTCACCTAATATTTTTCGCAGCCAATAATGGTGCATCAAAGTGCATTTTTCAATCTGGATTCACAGTGAACTTCTGAGAGCGATTTAGGCGAGTTCATAGATGGGGACAATGATGACCGCAGAAGAAAGACTCAGTCTTACCTTGCTTTTTACAGCCTGTTTTCAAAAAATTGTTTAAATCTTTTGAAGACAAATTAGATGAGGGCAAAAAATTTGCCACACAAGAAGTAAAGCACGGCAAATGAATCGAAAATCGTGTATCTTTGATGCTGACTTACTAATATTGAAAATGAACCTAAAGTTGAAGACTAGAAGAAATCTCTGGATCAGTTCGGCGAGAGGAGAAGTACCAGAGAAAAGGATAAATTTTTGGAGGTAGGAACCACGTGTAAAAAAAAGGTGTTTCTATACACTGGACTAGCAATGTAGTTTTCTTACAGGTAAGAACCCTTAAGACAGCACAATTAAAGAAGTGAGGAATTCCATGCACATTTTAGGAAGAACAATTAATAAATCCTCATTCTTCTCAACAGAGCGCAAAAAATTTCATCACTTCTTGCGGGGGTATTGGCTACGATGACGTTTTCACCATTTTCTACACAGAGCTATTTTGTCTATTCCAAAACATTAAACACTTCCAAATTCGGCGATCATTGCGGATTTACTGGTGGGGATGTCCTTCTGTTAATCCAGAGCGAACGATAACGTACCATGAATATGGAACTATAATAAAAAAAATGCGATAGATCCATTTTCATTTTTAGAGAGAAATTAACGAGTAGCTGCTGCAAATGTTGACGATCAGAACTAAGTTTTAAAAACATGTACGTTTTGAAAGTATTAGAAAAACTCGTTGTAAAAAGATTTCAAAAAGAGAACAACTAATGGAATCCTAAATCTGCTGTGATTATGGGGATGAAATAAAAGACACGGACTAGATCACATTCCTGATTGCATCATAGTGCAGTTCTAGTATTTTCCTGTTGTGAATTTGTTCTGTTTTCTAGGCTTACAGGACTCCTTGTCTACACCTCACGCTTCCTCATTGGCCCTACCAGGTTTTTCCAAGTAGGCATTGTCGTGGATCACTGTGCGAATTTTTTTGGCACGAATTGACTGTCGCTAGTTAACTTTTGATGACAATGTAGGAAAACCCCGTAAAAAATGTCAAATTCAGGAGACTATCGGGATTATCTCCCAGAGTATTTTTGCGAAGTAGTGGAAATTTTCGGAAAAAAAAAACTAGGAATTTGTTGATTTCGTTGCTTTCAAGTTGAAGGCTCAAGTATTCACGAAAGCTCGACATTTGAGATAAAGTGTAAGAAACGCAGTGCTCCATAATCATTATCATCCATAATCACGTAGTCATTGAATCACGACAAATCACGACAATTGTCTAATTTATGCTGCTTTTATGGTGTATCCCAATAAAGTGCTAATCTGTGGATTTCGCACTACAATACATGTAACTATTGCGTTGATCGGTAAATGTTTTTTTTGTGCTGCTGAGATCACCGTTTTGGATTCTTCCAATGTCTCGAACATAAAAACGAGTTAGAAGTATTTTTTAAAGTGTTTAATTTGTAGATATTTGAATTTATTAGAATATGTATTCAAAGAATTCAAAAAATAGGCAGTCTTCATTAAGTAATGGTTGGATCATATCCATACATCAAATAGATCATTTTAAGTTATAGGTACTAAGACTTTGTTAGGAACAGTAAATCTTTTCTTGAACGTTCATACTTAAGCAGCCTCTCCACAACACTCTTATTTCAGAGCGAGTTCTGCTGACCTGACAGAATAATTTTCCGTTGGCGTAAATGGTTTGAGAAATTAGAACACACATTAATATGTGACGCCCACTACTGATTACATTCAGTAGATAGAGAAGAGCTCTCGTTAATGCGTTTGGCACTTACTCGAAAACGCGTTCCTTCCGACTAACCATTCCATTTTGTGACCTAATCGATGAAAAATGGTTGAGCTTTGTGACTATATCTTTTGATGGTATATAACCTCATTCTGGAAAAAAAAAGGAGAAGCCTCTCTCATTTTCCCATCTGAAAGAGAGAAAGTCAGAGAGCAAATAATAAGAAATATGCGGAATGAACGAAAAGTCTATTCTGGATATTGGCTATTTAATCAAATCAAACAAAAATAAGATCTTGTGAAGATGTTACAAATAAAAAATTGTCTTGCATTAATCAATCCGCTTAGAATGCGCGACCAAGTTCATTTCAATTCAGACTCTTTCGAGGTTTACGTACGTGTTACGAGCCTGTAGCCTGACTTGCGGGGGTAGCCCAAGAATTAGGCCAGCGTTTTTACCCTCCAAGACAAGTCTGGTACCAACATATCGACCTCGGAAGAATGAAAGGCTCAGTGAGCAGTAGGGCGGATTCGAACCTCAGATCGATCGTGCATGCAGGGGAAACTCCTTCCGACTCCACTACACCCGCTCGATGTCATATAGAAAGTTTCTATTCGAACTTTGATCGCTAAGTCGAAAACTATTATTACCTCCCTCATTTAAGTTCCTAAACCTCTCGCAAGATATTTTGAATGGCGCTAATCTTGTCAGTGTTACCGCTTTTAACAAATGTATCACTAACATAACCTTGCTTAAGTGTAAAGATTAGTTAACATGAATACTCGTAAATGTTTAAACTACAAAACTCTTCGGAAATATTGGCAAAACATCTGCTGAAAGTACAAAAAATGTGCTCTATAAATAACCTGAAAGGAACCAAACACAATCCTAATGACACTCTTACGTGCAGGACAGCCCTATAAGTTTATCTGTTGCTGAGCTGAGATTATCTCAAAGAGAACTCTATTTTCCATTCTCATCTCCACGTAGTCAACTAGACTTTCTTTTCTTTCTCTCAAAGAGAACTTTAGGCAAAACTATTTGCAAACTGGCAGATATGCGTTACACACTTATTCTTGTGAGTTTTTCCTGCTCTTGTTGACGGCTTCCTCCTGGTATGAGAAGAGATTTAGATTGTGTTGGCTGTGACCTCAACGGAATGTTCCGACGAGTTACCAGATTGTTCTGAGGAGGCTAAACATCCACTTGAAAAAGGAATAAAAGAGAAGTTGTCAGAAGAAATTAAGAGCAAAGTGCAAAAGAAAGAAGTCGGAAAAGAATTGGTTAGTATAAGGAATAATACTACTACTCAAAAGTATGTTCGGTGCCATCCCTCAATTCATGGAAACTTGAGTGCAATACGCTGCCTATTTAGGAGTACAGATGTGAGCTGGAATACTTGGGATGGCTGGTACTGGAAGACCCCAACAAAGACATGACATGGCTCTATCCTGAATCGATGAAGAATTATCCTGAAGATTTCTCTATTCTTATCTCCACGTAATTACCTAGACTTTTCTTTTTTCTTCTTCTCTTTAATTAATTAATTAATGGTTAGTTAATCAGTTAATCTTTGGTTTTGAGCAAAGTTTGAAGAGACACAAATTTATTGTTTCGGATTTAGGCAGAATAAAACTAACATAAATGTGACTGAAGCGACTAAAGCGGTTTTGAAAGAATGGGATTTACACCTTACAAGAGTGAGTGATAACTTTTGTTTTATGTCACGTTATCGCCCATTGAAATATTGATTTCAGCTGAAGAATTCGGAATTCTTTGGATGCAGCTACAAGAAAGAATACGAAACACATAAATATATTTGCATCTTTTATTAAATGACCAAATTCCCAAAGAAAAAGTTTGATAAAAAGACTTTGCATTATTTTCATGTAAAAGGTTTACTTTTTTGCTACAGATTTTTTTCAGATGAATCTAAAAAAGCCGAAAAAAATCCAAGATCCTGAATTCACAATGGAATCCAAAAATAGTAGTGTATCTCAAAAATAAATTCCCAGGTACACTCATAGATCACCGAGAACTCAAGCAATGGAAACTGAACTGATTCATCACAAAACTTCATAAAGATTTGCTGAGTGGAGAAAATATTTTACGACGCAATTGTGGCACAACTAATTCTTGTAACTAGTAGTTATAATGGGGCTGGTGTTATACTGTCGGTAAGAATTTCTTCTGTTACTGCATGATCGATGTTTCGAAACACATGTAGTGCCAATGAAGACTTCCCCGTCGGGGTCTGTAAATCATATATAATATAAATATAATAAATCGGCACCTGACTTGTTGGGGAGGATTAAAACATTGACAAACCCTTTCAAGTCATTGTGAGCTCGTACACACGTTCACACACTCAAAGATTTTGTGCTGAAGTCGACAGCGGTGGCGCGTTCCCGTAGTGAATGATCGAGACCGTGCACCCTTAACCGTTACCCTCAAAATAGTCGGAATGTCTCTCTGACGCTTGATTTTCCATCTTTCTGAGGTCGTTTCGTTGCATTTACTGCATCTTAAGAATTCTAAAAATATTTCCCAAACATTCTGTCACCATTGGGAGTGAGTATTATGAAAAATTGAACAGAAAAATGAACTTTATTTGTTGAAGGTGACTCCAAACCGTCTACTTTGGATGCACCAGTCACTTGGCTTGCCGACGCAAAAGCTTTTAGGTTAATCCTCGCACGGCAGAAGCCAATAGTCGAACCCCTAAATGCACCTGCCTCTGAGGGCAGGCACAAGTTCGGCTTTGATCGGCGGTTGGCCGCGTCGCGCTAACGCGCCGCGCAGCTTCGCGACTAACTGGCTGGAATGCCTCTAGTGAGGGACATCAGTGAAGCCGAGCTGCATTTTGTAGAAGTTTCTAACTAAGGCTTATTTGGGCAGCTACAAGCTCTATAAATGCAAATAGCAAGTCCAACTAAATCCCACTTGCAACTGCATAATACTTTAAATGTGATTTTAGTATTTCTTACCCACCCAGTTTTGCACGCACATTCCTGCAGAATGAAAATCCAGCATATCATCAACCCCGATTACCATAATCTGGCGTTGTTTTGTGGAAGCCTCGTTGTTCAGTTATACTGCAATAGTGTGGCAGAGGATCGTCTAGCTACTGAACTGAGTGGTTGTGCTGCACACTTTCTATACCTGCCACTAGTAAATATTTCAGTGAACCATACTGGTCTTTTCAAAAATGGCATGGAATTCTTTGTCTCTAGGACCCAATGAGCACAGTCAACAGCTTTCGTCCATCGATGTGATAGATTGACTGATTCTTTTAGCTCACGACTCAGGGTGCTGTGCATCAAACTGTTGGCGGTCGTGTAAAGAGATTCATGGGACAACCTGACACATTTCAATTCTGCAAATCTTGTTCATTTCAAATGCTGAAGTTTCGATGAATTATTCCAATTCACACGACTCTACGCTGGTGGCTGCTTCCCCCTTCTTTTAATTTCAACCTGTATGAGAACCCATGTTCTTCTAGCGTTACATTGTTGGTGACGGTCAAAAACGGTCACTCCCAAATTACTTACTTATTTATTCCCCAACCTAACACTTTTAGAGTGTAAGGAGTGAAAATCATCAGTACGTTCGAATATTTTTAGAATCACACAATAACGACGTCCGATATTTGTAGTCAGGGATGGATGCATTTCTGTTGCTGAGATTTGTTCCATCGTGCTGTCGCTGCAGCCGTAAATAGCAAAGCTTCAAAGGCAAAAAAAAACTTCACTCACCCTTACAAACAAGGAAGTCTTCAAACAACAATTTTTTGTGGGTTTACCAGCCGTTTGGATGATAATTAAATATAATAAAAGTCTTATCTGTATGGTTTAAGACGCGCGTTGGAAACATGTAGTGAACTGAGATTTTTTATCAGGTTCACGTAGTTTAATATTCTATTTTATCTTATATGGAAGAAATTGGGGGCAGCTGTAGACGTCGGGCTGTGACTACACAATCGATGGATCGAGACCTCCTTAGTGCAAGCGAAGCCTCTCATCCCCCCTCTGTCGAGAAAATGGTACCAGATTTCTCTTTGAAAGCAATAACATGATACATTGGGCAAACAATTCACTGTACAGGCCAGCACTCGTTCATAAACACCTCAACGATTTCGAATTGCAGTGGAACACATTGCCACATCCCAAGGGATCGATACATCAGAGTATTTAAATTTTACTCTTGTTTTTAAATGTTTCCTATCGTGAATTCGATAATATATGGAGGGGAAGGACGTAATTACGTGTATCCACAAATGGACAAGTTCATACGACCCGCCCACAAGTCGTACTGTCGTTGATGGGTCAATGTTGTGGGGTTCTCAGACTCCCATCGAACTTCGCTCGCCATGGTCCTGCATCCTTGGTGGGTATAAATGCATTGGTTCTCTTCCGTTCCCTAGCGTTGAACTGTGTTAAGCCCAGTTGTTTGATGAAGAGATTTACGGGGTATTTTATTCATTTACTGATTGTAACAAACGCTTATGAGCGGCTGCATGAACCAATTTATCTAGAGGAAGAAACTTTTTTTCAACCCTCGGCACGTGAAACATTTCTCCTTCACTCAAAAAGGCACATGTACTTGTGCTTGCTATTCTCGAAAACGTAGTTACAGCCGACGCGTTCTCGAGAACTCAACTGAAAAAAAATGTATTTAATCAAGATATTAAAGGAAAGTAAAAGAGATTTCTCACTAGAGAAGTGTAATTTTTCCATGTATTTAAAGCTGCTTTAGTCATGACTGCTACACTAATATCGGGCTCCTCTTCTCTAAATTAAGTATTTGAACAAGTTTTTTCCATACGAGAACAACGAATAGAAATGACAAAAAAAACTGATTACATTTCGAAAAATAAGCGGGAGTTCTTTTTAGACAGAGTTTCCATAGCTTTTCCTTCAGGACGTTTTCGCTCCAAAACACGTGCGGCTTTCAATTCCAAACCACAGTCGTACTTCTTAAAAGCTAAAGTTCCTTCTTCATAACAAATCAGGGTGAAAAGCAGTATACTGTGGAAAAATGGACTCATTCCATTGCATTTTCTTCGGCACTTGACCGAGCACTTTTAGAAGAAAAACTTAGGATGAAGACATTGGGTAACTCTAATATCCTAGATTCTTTGTTATTTTGAGTCTAATATTTTCAGCTTTCATCTCTAAATCTAACGAGTCGGGCCTGCCAACCATACTTCGCTGTAAGTATCTGCAAAGGAAGATGACAGAAACTGAAGGTATACCAAGTTGAGTTTTTGAGCCAGGAGTCCCGAGAATAACTGGTCTCTTAGGTTTTCACTTAAAGCGCGTTTTCTCTCAGGGCACTCCGGAATTTCGTGTGTATACCCCGTCGAAGAAACTGCTATCAGAACCTAAACCAGTCATGTTATAATGTGAATCGGTGTGAATGATGCTGAAAGAAAATAACTCACGAAAGTTAGTATACACGGAATCGACATCATCGGGAACTTCTGGTCATTAACCAAACAATAGAGAAAACTTCTGAGTGCTGCCTCACACCTGCTCTTAAGAAATAACAAAACTTTTCAAAACTACAGTTGGTTGGAGATATGATACAGCTGCTGGAATAGTAATGAATGGTTACGATAGTACGTTAAAATAAGATACGCAAAAATGTTTAAAGGCAACATACCACGAATCTGGGGTGGTAAGGGATTTCAGTTGGAGTATCCGTATACGGGGTCGTGGATTGCAGTGATTCAAGGAGAGATGAGCGGACCCACCCCGGTCACCATAATCTACGACCCCGTATACGGATACTCCACCTAAAACCCGCACCACCTCAGATTCGTGGTATGCTGCCTTTAATAATCAGTAGACTGAGGGAAAATTAGCGCTGTTTAAAACATACACTTAAGTGGTCTTACAGTGCGCTATAAACAAGCATTGTTGATGGAGCCGGTGGTCGAATTATGTTCTGCGTTTCATTGCGTAGGCGCACGTGAAAATTCTATCTCAGGTGGGTCTGTGCAATCAATTACGCTCCTGTCACTAATATTTCGTAGGAGATGCGTAAGTGTAGTAGAGCAGTAGAGGTTCTGCAACATGTTTTGCGTGATTGAGGGCAGCGTTTCAAGGTTTCCAGGTGGTGTGGAAGCCACAGAAAGCATGGAGTTTGGGTAGTAGGTAGTAGAACCGCCGTTGAAAAGAGCATGGGAACCGCTTCTGTTGCTACGAGGTACGTTAGAACGCATATCTATGTACGCGTTCCCGTTCCCTCAGCTGCCTGTTCGATGGCTTTACTTGAATAGGCTGTCAAGGAGACCACATTGCTTTTCGAACAATTTCACGTAAATGCTGTGCGTGTAAAAGGGTAGCCTATTGTAACTGATTTCATAGGCAGGGATTTCTTCTACGGCACTTTTTTTTTACGAGGATTCGACGGAAACACAAACGGAATCATGCTGGGCTCGCAATCCACTATTCGAACTCCGCGCTTTTGTTGTGGGTTTCGCACCACTGTAAAATCTTGAGACGAAGCCCTTAACAAAGCCTTCTGTCTTTCTGTGTATGACCAACTAGTACCAGTCCCCTTTGAGAGGATAAAAACTAGGAGAGAAGAGTGAACTATTTTTACCACGCAAATCATTGTGTGAGCTCCATACGAGCACATATATAACTCTTTATAATTATTGATTAAAGTCGAAAAGAAGTTCTCAAAAAAATGATAGTTCCAGCAAATCCCAAAAAGGAATTATCAACTCCTTCTATTCTTCTATCTTTCCCTTATTATACCCTTATTCTACTACCCAACATCAATCCTCTAAATTAGTTTCCTTATCATTTCATGATGAATGCAGGCAAGCAAAAGTAAAGAAGTGATGATTATTCTTTGCCTCTCTTACTTAAGTTATTATTCTTTTCAATTGATTTGATGACTCCAGTAAATCAATCATGAAGATGGATCCAACATTCCAATAAGTGTCCATTGCCATGAGCAGCGGTTTGCTCCCCAAGCAAAACAATCAGCAAAGAACAACGTCACCGAATGTATTTGTCTATGCGAATAGACGAAGTAACCACAACAGCGAGCCGCCGAGAAAAAACCAAACATTTGTAATTTTTCGAGTTTCAAGCTACGTGTCTCATGTGTGTTATTTTCCACTTCTGCTATAATTATGAAATCAGAAAATCAAATCTATTGCAGCAACATGATGTTGCTCCTATCTTTACGAGTATTGAAGGATTGTATAACTCCCGATGTAACCTCTCTTCATATTCATTCACATCGTTCCGCCGCCTTCAAGATAGCGATCTTAGGGCATGAAACGAAGCGTACAAAACTCGTGAGGTGCTTGGATCCACGGGAAAAGCTTGAAAGTAAATCTCAAGAACGCTGACTAACTCTCCCGCCAAAAATCTCTCTGCCTCCTTCAGACTGCTGTTCGATTACATGTACAATCTCATTGTGTGAATCTAGCAACAGGAACTCTTCACATCCTAAGGATTTGTCTACGACATACCCTTCCACCTCTAACTACGAAATCGGAAAGAGAAGTAAAACATTTCCTGTATAGTGAATAAGTTTGTCTATGAGTTCTATGCTATTGGAAAAACCAACGTGATACATTGGAATAGTTATTAGTGGCAAGGATGGAAAGTGCACAGCTGAGCGATAGAGTTTAGTGGGCAGACCGTACTCTGCCGCACTCTTGGACTATAACTGGGCAGGTTATGAGCAACCAAAATAACAAAGATTTCACAAAACAACGCCAGTTCATAGTAACCGGGATCGATAGTATGCTGGATTAATTGATTACTGATAAATTAATCAATTAGTCAATATCCATAATCTCCAGAAGCGAAAGAATCAAATAGAAGGAAGAAAGGACAGTAACACTATTATTCGAAAATTAATATACTTCTTTGAGGGATTTATTTGGAAATGCAATTTGAATAAAACAGAGCTCTTAGCTGTTCACAGACCCCTTAAATTCTGCGTTCCGTAAAATTGACAGATTACGGAAACCACAGAGAAAATGTAGATTTCGGATTGTAGATCACAGAAACGAGAGTTTAAGGGTTCGGTCATTTCCCCAATAGTTGCAAAAACAACGGAGCGGAAGACAGCGTTTGTTCCTACGTCCTGTGCAGGTCCACGTCCACGAGCAAGCGATCGGAAATAAACTATTTTGTGTAAAATCAATAAATAGACTGCTGAGGAGACCGCTCCAACGCAACTCGTAGGACCCGAAGTGGCTCTCAACGCATTTTTCAGGTTGTTAAGACAAGATGAGCGGACCTCGTTTTCGTAATCTACAACCCAAACTCTGCCTTTCTCCTGGGGTCTCTGTACTATGTCAATTTCATGGAACGTTGCCTTCAACTGAAAATTTTCCTGGAACACAGCACAATTCCAAGCACCTACCTCATTAAACGGTCCCAGCCGGTTAGTCGCAGATTACTTGAACCCGAGGGAGCAAACCGCAGAACAAAAGCTACCTTGTGACCGCCTGAGATGCAGATGGACTAAGGTGATGGAGTCTCTACTTTTGCTGTGCCAGGACTGATTCAGGGAAAACTTGTACGCTCAACAACCGTCAACCGAATGACTGGTATTGTGAAGGAAGAGGTCTGTGGTTATTTTCCAACGAATTTGGTCAATTTCTCCATCCCCGAGGACCTAAAATTTTCCAACAAATCCGGTGGTACTGCACACCTGTAACCTATCCATGGTTTTTGGAATTTAATGCGCGATACAGCAATAGGACAAAATGACTCTGAAGGGAAGGCTTATACAGTAGATTGCAGGAGTCATCTGAGCTACCGAAGCAAAAAATGCACTGTACTTACAGTGCGCTTTCAATAGAAGCGTCCACAGTAACCCACGACCTGCAATTTCTTGAGCAGAAAGCTGGAAACTAGTAGTTTTGGCGGTTCCTTTTTCCATTCTGGACTGTTGATTTACCCTACTCTTGCGATACACGGCTCAGGTGGGAGAACGTGGGAGTGAAAACGGCCAGCACTCGCACCATCCATCCTCGTTACGATTACGATATTCGATAACATCAAGCATCAATCAGAAATTTTGGCAGAGTTTGCCGTATAAAAGTATTCGTCTCCACGTAAAGCGTACAGGACGATTTTAATGAGGAGTGGGTAGATTGTTAATGTCATACTTATCGAAACAAATATACCCGATTATTGCAGCTGTGTATATCTCAGTCAAGACATAATTAAAAACTAAGCCTCCGTGATGGAGAGAAAGAAACGAGCGGATTGGGGAACATACAAGGTGGCGGAGAAGACTAAGAACTTTCGGGTTCGTGTTCATCTATTCAACAGCACCGTTTTTCCTAGTTTGACCGACGAATCGGTTTTTCAAGCAGGTCATAGAACGCGCACTCGAAATACTGATGCTAGAAGTACGCCGCTTTACGCAACTGAGAGAGGAGATTGCAGGTTCAGTCATCGTTCCCATCTAATTAGGATTTTCTTGAAATTGCAGATGGTGGGTGATGGACCATGTGGCGCTACCTTTTTGCAGGAGCTCTAACTAGAAAACATCTCTCTTAAACATCGCTGACACAATCACAAGAGGAAATTGCGACAGTGTTCACGGAAAATAACATAACTCGGGGTTTGGAATATGTGGCTGTTTGATTTTGCAGGTATATTTATACTAGTAGAAACATATTTCACTGTTTAAACAGAGGCTTGTTATGCCAACAGTTCAGAAACTGGAAGAAAATAATGGTTTACAGTTCAAACTCTCATCCATGTACTAATGTTTATGTATGGCAGAATTTGCTGCGGTGGAATACTTGAAGACGACAACACTGACAGAATGAGCGAAGGCCTGCCAACCTTTTTAGATATGATTTTTTTGGTAGAGAATTAAAAAGAGCGGATTTTTGATTTTGTGACCTAAGCATAATATCATACATTTTTGCATAATACTTCATACTATTTTCTTGTTTGCATCAAATTTGCTGTCAGTGTATGGACGAGAAAGTTGCTACCATCTTTAATTCCTTTCCGTTCATTCTAAAGCCTGCATACTCCTTTTTTTTACCTATCTTCTCACTTTTAGTCGGAAAATGTAGGAGATGCTTTTCTATTCTCAGATGACTTTGAACTCAAACTTATTTGCAACGCATCACAATTAGCTCCACCAGTCATTATCAAGTCGTGGTTACAAAAGAGTGGTTTGGAAAGTGGAAAAATGAAATTTTAAACTGATATCGTTCACGTTATAGAGGAATCTCATCCAAATGTCTATGTACTAACCAGTCGACAGCAGGCTACATCTTGAGGTACTGGTGAGACAACAAGTCTCACCAGTACCTCAAGATGTAGCCAGATAATTTCTCACCGATACAGAGCTCTTTTATCGCTTCATTCGCTTAGAAAAAAATGAGGTGAGGGATAATTGTGATGTGATTCGGTAATACATAATACACACAGGTCAGGATAGATGTGGTCACGCGCGTATTGTAAGCTCCAAAAAATTAGGAAAAAAACTACCGCTTGTTTTATCACTATAATGCAACCAATTCCCGATAAGAGCAATTCCTGCATTGGTAGGTAGTTGAATGTATTTTCTTCTAAGTTAGTGCATTGAAATAGCGTTATGGGCAAAATTCTACTCAATATTCTCCTTACTCCATACTCTTTACTCCATACTCCATATTACTCCATATACTCCAAATTCTCTCAATGGTGCTTAACCATTTTAGAAATATTGCTTGATTGCATGGGTGTTCTTCATCTGATCTTTTTTGTTTTTTACTTATCTTTTTTTTATGACAGGAAGAGGAGAGGGCTCGTAATAAGCACATAGTGACCAGTGCGGGCGATGGTTATCGGTGTCAAGTGGAACTCCATTCTTGCACGACAGAACGGGTTTGCTAGTTTTCGATTGCTCGGGAGCCTTGCATTAGACCATTCAGATAGCAAGTGAGGAGTCCCACTACTGTGTTGATAAGGACTGGCATTAGCTTTCTCAAATGTTCGCATTTGATTATTTTGGGACCAGTTAAAGTACGATTCTTCACCGAATTACCGAATTAGAATAGGACTTTGGGAGGAAGGACCTTTGGGATGACATGTGAAGAAACAAATAGACGTGGCTGTCGAGTAGACATGAGTAGAGGCATGAGTCTTTAATTACCTTTTTCAGCCCCGCCCATCTAAACTCATGAGAAAGGTCATTTTTGCCTCACATTTTTCGACGTTGCGACGGCCGTAGCGAATGCTCTTCCGTGCCATTGCTGCTTCAGCCGACACTGCCGCTTCTCTGTTCCAGGTTCTTTTGGGGTGTTTTTCTTTAATCTCGGTGAAGATTTACGATCTCGGTAATAGTTTTCGATAGCTCGCTAAGTTTTACGCTGACAATACGTAAAGGGGAGGGGCTTCTGGGTTTGCAAGTTTTCCATTTAGTGATCTTAGTTGCTGTGATAAACTCAAAAAGCCTCTCTCCTTTTCTTTCCATTGCAGGCAAGAGTTATTCAGTCGTTTCTTTTTCTGGCGTTCTCGTTGCCCATTTCAGGGTTAGGGGTGAAAATTACGGGTAGGAGCGCTCGACGCTCGAGCCGACCACTATGTGACGATCTCGGCTCAGCATTTTGGCTTCTGGTCTGTTTGCATCCTAGATGAATGCTTCTTGGAATGTCGCGTCTCTTGTTTAATTTTGACCTTTTCGGAAAAGATTCTTCTTTTTTTGGAATTGAATAGTGTTTTTGTGCAAATCCAAAGACAATTTGGAAACCATTTACATCAGAACTGCTGGATAGCCAATCGAGGACAACAACAACAGCAACATCGCTGCACCATTTAGGAGCCTTCAGCCGTTGCAGGACAGAATGTGTCCATGTGACCGCTTCGCTAATCCATTTCTCGTTGTGTATATATTGTGCTACCACTTATATCAGTTGTGTACTTGTTATTGTTTTGTGGTCATGTAACCTCATTGTAATATTGTTCTATTAAGATAAACCGTGTAAAACTATTTCAGTAGTGCAATGTGGACAGTGTCAGAAAGGCCTTAGTGGGGAGAGGGAGCGTGAGCGATAGAAAGGCAGTCCTATGATCCTGGAAGAGGAAGTCAGAGCAGATTTGAGATGCTTGTCGAGCTCCCATATAGATCCGGAAGGGCTACGCCACCATTCTGCGGCTTTGTTCTGCTCCAGCTCCTTTGAACAAGACAGCCGTGTGCTAGTCATGCCCACCGATGTCTGTTGCTTGCTATTGGAGCGGAACTGGAGTAAGGAAAAGATGTTATCAGGTATCTCGCGGAAAAAAGATCGAGAATATCGTCCCGCACACCGTTTTTCTGAAAGATTAGGTGGAATTCGAAGTGAATACGCTTACGTTTTATTTCGGGAAGGGATCGCAAGATCGTCGATTTTGTGATATCATGTCTCTGAAGTCCAACTTTAGTACACAACATCAGTGGCGTAACGTTTTGAGCACGTCACGTCTATACACCTCACTCTCTTAATTGCCTTAAGTATTTTTGCTACTCGTAAATTTTTTGCTGCACAAACAGGCCAGAACTTCATTTCCCAGCGCTACTTTTCTGGTTTTAATCCTTATTTTGCGATTAATCTCACTATCTATAAATCTCCAGCAATGAATTTTCGACTAGTTTTTAGTTGATACACCATCATGACTCTATTTTGCACACTATTACCGAGGTTTCGATAGTTAATGCTTCTTTTTTCTCCTTCTTTTTTCTTATGTGATCATCGAATAAACAGTATTGGCGGTACTGTTGTTCGTAGTTAACGTTAGTTATTTTCCCGTATTTGTAGTGGTTGTGTCTTAGTAGTACGCCGTTGATCACCTTCCTATATTGTAATGTCATGAAGGTTAAGGATAAACCCCTGTTAAGGCATATGGTGTGCTGCGTTGTGAACCTTAGGATCTGAAAAATGCCTATCTCAGAAAGAAATTATTCAATTATTTTTTTTTACTTGTGTCGATGGACTCGACATAAAAACGGCCTGGCAAAGCCTGTAAATACATAGCTCTCTCCTCACGACAAAATGTGTCTTCACGGCTTGGAAAAAGTGCGTGTGTGTGAATTAGAGAAGTTATTAATGTACCATAGAAATAAAAAAAAACTTTCTTTTTGAAGATTAATTATTGACGTGCGTTTATGGTAAACAAATGATATCAAACTACTTTACTTCAACCAAATAATTTTGAACATTAAAAAGGAATGTTGAGCAGAACGCAAAAAGTACTTAATCTTCCTTCCGAGAATACGGAAAAACAATTATCACTATGTAGTGGATAGAGAGCATGAAAAAAGCAAGGAGCCAGCGATACGATCGAGCTCAGTGACCATCTGCCTTTTCTGCCTTTTTTAGATTAAAGCATATATGTTCTTTTTGTTCCGTATGCACTGACTGACCATTTATTTATAATTCGTGGCAAAGTAAGGGAACCCCACAAAATGTTATCAAGGTCTCATGATCGACAGAATCCGGGGACGGAGCAGAAGTTATTGCAGACTGTGCGAAATTTTCAGGGGAAGAAAAACAAGAATTGGATGACTCCATCGCTGTCGAGGCGGGGGAGGGAGATTTTGTGTATATCCATATGTAGGATCCTGAGCAAACGAAAGAGTACATAATACTGGAGCAAAAAGAACGTTGAGTGTTCCATGATCCTGAAACTTTTTTGAGGATGTCCGCAATTGTCTAAACGAACGTTTTATTCCATGATTTCTCCGAAAGAAACATATGTGGGCGATTTGGATGAACAGAGTTGCAGAAGGTGGTCAAAGTAATTTTCCATCGAACAATAAATGTTCCCATGCGCATGATCATGTTTTTAAACTTTGTCAATATCTCAAACACGAAAACAAACTTCTGCCCATGACGCAATATCAATATACCCTTGCAGAAAAACGAACCCAACGGTTATGCACTGCAGGGAACGCTGTCATCTGGAATTGATTGCTACGCCACAGTTATACACCAAATGAATCTCTTTTTTTTAGCTTTTACTACTACTCCACAACAGAATTCCTGATGAATCACCACATCTATCCGGACCTGAGAGACAATATGATTAATTTCAATTATCTCTCCACCACAGCATCTGTGGTGATTCATCAGGAATTCTGTTGTGGAGTAGTAGTAAAAGGCGGTAGGGCAGTATGATGAAAAGTAATCTGAGGCATCGGCATCGTTTACCTCAGGATCCCTAGCCTGCTATTGGCTACTTACTACATAGGTAAGATTACAGGACATCTTGATTGGAATTTGATTCAATTTGATCGATATTCGGTTGAAATTTCCTTCTTCCGAATGATCACTCTATTGTGGTCGACTTGGTAATGGACGAAGGACTGTTACGCTCGGAAAAAAACAGGATAGTTCAGTCAGTTCTAAATTATCTGATAATGAAAATGGCCTCTCCTACTCCTTCTAATTTAAAGTAAAAATGTGTATTAAAAAGAATGAGGAGTATGCAAGTTTAAATGTGAACGGAAGAAGTATTTGGGATGATACTTTAGCGTAAGTTCTTCGAGAATATACCAAACAAACCATTTTTGAAGAATTGTTCACATATATAAGACTATTGTGTAAAGGTTAATACTAGGTCTTAGATCTAAGAATCAGAAATTCGCTCTTTTTAGGTCTCTAAAATTCGCTCACTGAAATAATGATTGGCCTTCATTTATTCTGTCAGTTTTATCGTTTTCACGCACTGCGCCGCAGAATATACGGTATCGTAGCATAGTCATATGTAAAAATAGTTCACATATAATTGAAGGTTTGTATTTGCTTCCAATTTCTGAATTGCTAGCATAACATCTGTTCAAACAGAATGGTATAAATGGTATAAATTACCTGCAAATGTAGCAGCAGCACAACCTCGAACACCGAATAAAATCAGTTCCGGTGAACGCTTCCGTAAGTTCTTCTGTAATGACGATACTTAAGGAGATTTTTAAGGCTTCTGTAAGAGCTGGTGCGGCAAGCTATCATCTGCTAACTACAATTTGAAGTAAATCCCAAAGTCTATGGAATTTGTTGCCAAGCGTTTTAATCCGCATTTCATTCGACAGTCAACTTCATTCGCACGCTTTTGATGGGTCATTCGTCTTCTGGGGTTCACTTGAATTCTACCTAAAAATATTGATGCCTTAAGTCTAAGCACAGAACTGTAATTATTGTTCAACAGAAAGGTGAAATTTGAAGTTTAATTTCCCAACCACTTCCACTTTTCATCCATAACGACTTTTGTGATTTCTTAAATTGTTTTATCAAGTTTTTCATTCTGAAAGATTATCAAAAAATTGAAGGATCTGGTGTTAAAAATGTAGAAAAAAAAACTCAGCACAAAAGGAAGGCTGCCACAGAGCTGAGTTTTTTTTTAGTAATTAACTCTGTTCCAGTGGTCTATATTAGGAAAACGCGACCTTTGCAGACGGAGTAAATCATGCTAGAATTAGCTGCACTGGACGGACTCATTTACCCTTAATTTTAGCGAATAGAAACATGAAATTTTGAACAAAGAATAGCTTTCCTCCTATATGTTCACCTCCGCCTGTCTTTTCGCGGCCGTTTATATTGCTTTCCTGCGTTTAAGTGGAATTATTTCTCTTCTTTTTATACAGAATCCGCAGGCCGTCAGTGATGCAGTACGCACTCACTTTTGTAAGTTATCCTTTTCGTACCTCGTTCGTACTTCGTTCACTATTCACACACTACGTTCTAGGTTGTCTTCGCTGTTTCTCTATCTGGAAGCCTCCAGGATGAGCTTCCCATGTGCAATGATGAGAAATACGGGCTCAACGACAACACGAGAGACCAACTGTACAATGGTATCAAGCCTTTGATGAAATCTGGTCAGTTGGTGAGTTCTCGGAAACATTGTCCAGATAGGTCCATTGTGATAATCAGCTTCCTCGGATTTGACCGTTTCTTTCGCGGGTTTTTTTTCGAAGTAGTGGGTGTGACCTATTCGGTTTATTCTGTATGGCGGTAAAATGTAGCCTCTTCTTTTAAGGCATACAAATGCGAACTCGAAGTAGCCTCAGGAATGATCTTGGAGGATCCCAACAAAGACTTCCAGTTCACAGAAGCTACCAAAACGTATCCTCTCATCTTTGAAGTGTAATAAGTTTTCATTCTTTCTCAATTTTGTTGATTTTCATCGTTTCCATTTTGAATTCTAGTGAAGCGAAAGACGGAGACACTCCTTCTAGCGTGAACAAAGCTGCTCTCAAATTCTGGGAAAAATACATTCCTCATGTGAGAAACATCTTGCATTCTCGGATATTTTTTTGGCAATTTTTAACTCTCGACATAGCTAGTATAGTTCCATTGCTCTGCCTATAGTCTCACTGATCTTTGTTTCAGCTGGGCACTTCAAGAAAGGCAGTCGGATGCGGCTACCTGCTCCAGTGGGGATACCACAAATTCATATGCCTCTTTGACGACAAGGAGTGAACTTCACATTGGGCAAACAATAAAGCTTTTGTAAATCTCAGATCAATAAGATAGCGTGTATTATCAAAGTTTCACAAGCACTGAATCGGTTTCATTTTTGAAGATTTGCGGGCCAATATCTAATAGGAAAATCTCTTCTAACATTTATGCTCAAAACAGAGCAGACCAAGCAGAAGAAGATGAAAGGATTTTTCCGATATCTTGTTGTCACTTGTAGAAAAGTTAGGGAAAACCAAGAGATGTGGTATCCCTCAAAAACTCAGTGCAATTAAAGGCATCACTCCACGAATCTGAGGTGGTACGGATTTCAGGTGGAGTATTCTTATAGGGGATAGTAGATTATGGAGAGGAGGGTGATTCCGTCCATTTCTTCCTAATCGCCGTAAAAAACGGCCGGGAAGAAACGGCTTCCGGCGTACTGGCGCACTATTTTCTACAGGGAGTTCGACTGGAGCGCGCCAGTCTTGTGCGGCGCCACATCTTCCGATCCGTTTTCTACTGCAATTAGGAGGAAATGGACGGAATCACCCCTCTCTCCATAATTTACCATCCCGTATACGAATACTCCACCTGAAATCTGCACCACCTCAGATTCGTGGAGTGATGCCTTTAAGCGAGCAGTTGCACCATTACCTTTGGACGGCCTGATAAGTACGCGAACTCGCCTACATACTCGAGTGCAAATCTAGTGGTTTCGTAAAATTCGGTTAAGTGAATCAGCTAGAGTTATTCACTTCGCAAGCAACTAAATGAATAATTCGGCGAAACGGAGACGCATAGCGGAAAGTAGGTCCCTCTACAGTAATCTATCTTCCTCCCCTCTTTTCATACACAGTTGGTCCAGTAATGTATGGTTGTCGACTTACACATTTTAGGCGTGACAAAAAGTGGCGTGAATGAGTTGCAAATAATCTTTTATCTTTCGTGTGTGCTTTCCTGAGCGAATGGCAAGCAACAATCAGTAGTTGCAGCGGATCGACGACGGTTGCGAGGTGTTTTGGATTTCCCATCCTACACACCGTAACTCGCCTGAAAGTCCGCAGCAGTCCGCATCTCAGGGCTCAACTTTTTACGGGGCCAAGTAACGCAAAAAATGAGAGCGGGAATCACTCAGGGTGCTGATTATTCCATCACCAACTACAAACGGAATCTCCTCAAGCTTCACTATTAGTGTCTTTGACTCGATATTGCCTTAATGGCATCACCTCACGAATCTGAGGTGGTACGGATTTCAGGTGGAGTATTCTTAAACGGGATAGTAGATAATGGAGAGAAGGTGATTCCGCCCATTTCCTTCTACCGTAAAAAACCGTTCTTGCCGTAAAAAAACAGTCCGGGAGATGCGGCGCGTGCACAAGGCTGGTGCGCTCCAATCGAACTCGTTGTAGAAAATAGAGCACCGGAATGCTCGAAGCCGTATCTTCCGATCCGTTTTCTACTGCAATTAGGAGAAAATGGACGGAATCACCCCTCTCTCCATAATTTACCATCCCGTATACGAAAACTCCACCTGAAATCCGTACCACCTCATGGTGATTCGATTCCAGATTCGTGGGCTGATGCCTTTAAGGTCAGATATTCCTATATGGGCGATTGTATAAAGATGTTGTAGAGACTTCGGTGATGTATTGGGTATTTAAAGATAGAAAGGTCTTTGGTGGCAATAGGTGTTTGCGTAGGTTTCAAATTTATGTAACAAACACACTCCAAGACATCCTTGGGTAATCAAAGCACATTTCTTAATTCTAAAACGAATGGGAACAATTAAGTGGATGCCTTAAATATTCCATCAATAAACATAAGCCATATTGTCATCAACAATTAAGCAATTTGTAATTGTGTAATTTATTTTATTTTATTTTTATTTGCTAATTTTCCTGTTACTTACAAACTAATTTTTGACATTTGCTCACAATTGGCGAATCGTTAGTAGTCCAGACTACATCTGTTCAAATTTTGGCATATCTCCGCGCTAGTATAAATTTCTGCTGCAAAGTAAAAAAAAAGACATCCCACCAAAAACTTGTTCTTTTTTTCCTTCAATTTAGACCTTTTCAGTTACGGATTTTATAAGAGAGTTTTGAAGAACCAACATACCTTCTCACTGCGAGTAAAAATGTTATATACTTCTGGAAGATGTCTGGAAACATTCATGAATTCTTGCGTGGGTTAAGGGCGAAAATTCTTATCATCTCCGTAATTGATTCATTTCCTTACTCAAGCTTCCAGCACACTTTTAATGTGAAGATTTCCATATCAGCGTAGTAATTCGGATTTCAAAAACTTTGTTCAGATTTCCTTGATGTGCCATTATTTTTGGTACTGTGAAAAAAAAAAACTTGAAAAATGAAATCTAAAACGCGACGTTTTTGTTTTAGAGCAAATTTTGTTATTGTGCAGCAGAAAAGAAACCTTTTTTCAAACTTTGCCTGTGTTCGCAGCTTTTCTACACTTTTCTGTAGAATTTCATGCGAACTCCCTTTGCCTCCATCTCCTAAAACTTATATTTCTGTTTTATTTATTTCAGTAACGGCAAACTTCCAGCATGTATGCACTGGCTTTTGTAAGCTATTTTCTTTCTTGCAATTCGTCTTGCGGTTCCCGGTTCACAATAAAGCTTCCAGGTTGTGCTGAGTGTTTGGTTTGTGGAAAGCCTCCAGAAGCTTCCTGAATGCCCCGATATGGGAAACTTGACTCTGAGCAGTACCATAAGGGATCAGCTGTTTAATGGGATCCGGAAGAGGACTTCTATTCCTTATGTGAGTTGTCCCGTTCGCTTGGATCTATTGGCTTGGAGGTTAAATTAAACCGTGACTTCCACTCATCCACAAAATCACACTGAAGCCTATCACATCTGTAACAGAATCGATTCTCATTAACACAAAAATACTCTGGTATCTTATTGTTTGAGCATACAACTTTTGGGAAAAATTCGGGAAAAAAATACGGCATACGAAATAAAAAAAAACTGAAAGGCATTGATCGATTTTCGATGAAAATTGGCCCAATAAAGCAGTGGATCTTCTCTACTTCTACCTGCACATATTTATAATCGATTCGAAAATGTGCTAGTTCGACTTGTGATGAGCCTTTACGTGTTGAAATCGTAAGATGTTCCTCGAATTCTTACTGATCATTTGAAATTTTAATCCAAAAAAAGAGAAAGTAATCTAAGTTATTGTACTTTAAAGATGAGCAATTTCAATCACATGTTTCGTATGTTGTTTGAAAATTCACGAAAAAAAAAGAGTAGAAAATTTGAATTCTGGATTCAAATATTAAAACACTTTTACTTCTTATTTTTATTTTATACAAGAACATAATTATTACCTTATAGCAATACAATTGCGAGTTAGAAGTGGCAGGAATAATTATCTTGGAAGATCCTGAAAAGGGTTTCGATTTTCTACATTCTTCAACGGCATATCCTCTCATCTTCAACGTGTAACGAGTTTTTAGATCTTTTCCTCTTTTCATGGCTTCGAATAGCTTTGCATTATTCGAGATTTGTATTTAGCACAGGAAGAGCTGACAATGTCAAGAAAGCAAGCAGACAAGCTTTACAATTCTGGGAACGCTATTTCCCTCTGGTGAGAATAGAGCTACGGTCTTAGGACTTTTGGATTCAGGAATCAATAAAATGAAAAGGAACGAATTTTTGCAATTGTTTTAATATTTTCTGTTTTACTCATATTTTCACAAATTATTATTTCAGCTGGATCCCTCCAAAAAATTTGTCGGTTGCGGTTACGTCTACGAGGAGGATTATCACAAATATATGTGTCTTTTCGATGAAAGTTAAGGATTTAGCTAAAGAGATAAATAAAGTTTTTCTTTGGTAGTGTTTCACTAAGTGCATAACACAGATATGTCTTCATGTTCACTAACATATCACATGTTTATATTATCAAAACTTTCCATTTCCATGAAAAAGCTCCATTTGATAGCTGTTGAAATTCACAGATGAGGATCGAGGAAACCAGTTTTACAAATCTGCTACAGCAGTTTTTTTTTCCAACTGGAGGCAGCGATATAATTATAGGATCTGCACAGAGTATGTTCGTCCTTCCCAAAGAACAACTTTTTTCAACTTTTAAATCGTCTTTTCCTAAAAGACTATTCTTAACATCCTCATAATGAATGCTGATGTTTAAAAAAGCAGCCATGCTAGATCCTCTTGGCGATAGCTTCAATCTTTATTCACGGGAATTTCTCGGCTTTCTGAGCTTTCTCGGGCGGTGGAGACGGAAACGATCCACGTCTCGTCACTCTACAGACAGCGTTCACAGGGACAGGATCAGAGCACAAGTGTACATAGATAGATAGGTTATCCTTACCATGAGCGCCGAAATTTTGTTACTGAGACGAGCGTGTCGTATGCCACAATTGTGAAACTCAGAGTTTTTCGGAGGGTCACCAACTCGTGGAGAAAATACTAGACTTCAAGGAAAACTTCAATTATGAAAGAACTGGTCAAGGTCAGATGCGACGTTTCTCTACCGAAAAAAGACTATAAAACGAATGAAAATCAGCTTACAGCTCCAGTCAGGTTCACGAAAACAAAATACGAAGTGTCTACGCTACAAAGTCGTAGCCTTACAAAGTTCTGCGAATGGAGCCAGGCAGTGATCCGAGTTTTTATCTTCCGAGACATGTTTTGTGCCAGTTATCAGCCCCGTAGAAATGGAACGTTTTTTTTGGTACTACGTCATTTTTGAACCTTCAATCGTGCAGTCGCTGCAGAACTTTTTATCGAACGACAGCTACACCCAACCCAGGATCTTTCATATGGTACGGACAACTGTGAATGCATTGGTTCGAAACTGCTCTTGTGTAAACCAAGGCCCTACATCACTTCGGGTTCAATGACCTGGTAGCAGAGGTGCTAAAAATTATTGAACTCGGAGGGATGAAATTCTTAGTACGTGTTAAAAGTGAGTTCTTTCTTTCTGAAGCGTTCCTAAGGATCAAACGACGGCTGTGACGGGAACACAATGGATCTGAATGGTGAAAATGTACTCCTTCTCGCACTCATCGCACACAACACATCTCGCACGTCGTATATGTGTGGTTCTGAGAACATTCGAAAGAATAGATGATACTTAGTCCGTACGCTTTAGAAGTAGTACTTGAATTGGATCAATCGATTCTGGAACACATTTAGAGTATGCTGAAGGATAACTCTGCAACAGTGAGCAAACTCGTCCTCATGGGGTAGAATAGTCAACTTTATGACTTACTTGACTTGATCGGCGGGCTGATTTCATCGCCTGACGCGATTACCCGCATCTTCGCCGAGGTGTGCCGTCCTTGAACACAGCTCTGCCCAACCTTCTCGATCTTCTGCGAGAGCTTGCACAGAATCAATCCATTCGTCGCTATTCCATACTCTGCGAAACCTTACGTCTCGCCTGAACTGCCTATCCACGCCGAGTGTCCTCAGGTCCTCTTTCACCACCTCAGTCCAGAACTTCCATTTTCGACCAGGTGGCTTCTTCCAGCTCAAACCCGACAAACTCCTCAGAACTCGTTGAACAAGGCGGTCTGCCGGTCTCCTTGATATATGACCAAAGAAAGTCAACTTCATGTCAATGTCAATGTCTGAACCATGGCCTATAAATTCTAAATTAAAATTTTTTCTATGAAAGTTTTGAGAACAGTGTTAGAGCACAACAGACAATAAAAGGGTATTCAGAATTCACCTAGGACACCGACACTATTTTCTTCTTCGAATCCCAGAAATGACAAGCAACAACATCTGGGTACAATAGATTTGGTGTCTTCTCTCATCGCACAGACCATAGCATTAATTAAAAAAATAACATACATGAAACACGTAGCTCGAAAACTCAAAAATAGTAAACGTTTTGTTTTTGCTAACTGCAATGCCTCATTCCTGAAATCTCAGAAATTATACGCAACACCATGTGGGTGTATTACGTTATTAAAATCATGTTTCCATTAAATAAATTAAGCATAAATAGAAAATAGAATAACTGAATTAGGTAGCTTGAATCTTATTTTAAAAAATATTTTAAAAAAATAAAAAATAAAACAAAACAAAAAATAAAAATATTATTTAAAATTATAAAAGTTTGGTTCCTCCCAACTGCATTACTATTGAACTCTCGCGCTCTCAAAGGGCATATATTATGATTTGACTCAGCGTCGAAAGTTGTTCAATGATCCGGATGAAGTCGTCGGCTCCCGCTGTTGTGACTGCTTCGCATATTCACATAGTCAAATATGGCGATGTTCTTTGGTGATTGTTTTGTCTGGAGACTCCTCACGGCAAAGGACACCTATTGGAATTGAAGTTGAATCCATTCTACTGGTTTATGGGAACATCAAGTCACTTTAAATGAACAACATTCTTATGAAAAGGGGCTAGGAATTATACAATTCTTCTTTACCCTTCCTTGCCTACATTCATCCTGTAATGATAAGGAAAGGAAATTCTAGCGGACTCATGTTAGCTCATAAAGCTCATGTTAGCTTACAAAATAAAGAACAAAGGATAGGTTGGTCGACGCTAACCCATATATTTTGGGATCCGCTCCACTACAGATTAGAATCATAAGGGATTACATCCCCTCCTTAATCCTCTCAAGCAAACCTGGGACTCTGTGCCCGACCTCAGAGTCCATAAACACTTTTGTCCTCTTTTTCATCCTAATTAAATCTGCTTTCGTAAGCATTCGTTACTATTCCAGTTGATGTATCTACCAGTTGTCTTCATCCAACTATTTTAGAAGACTTCCTTCGTTCTTAGGTTTTGTTATTTAGTTAGGAACCATCGATCTGGTGCAAACGTTGTAGAACCTCCTACTGCTACATTATACTAACGCCACTCTTAAGAAATATAAGTGACAAACAGAGCCCACAGACACACCTCACTAGAATTTTCATATGCGATTATGCAATGAAACACAGAACATAGTTCACTCGCCACCGACTTCATAAACATTCTTTGTTTACTGTGCACAGTAAAAGCACTAAAATATTTGTTTAAAACGGGGCTAATTTCCCCATTGTATAGAGATTATTAAACATTTTTGACCATTCTATTTAAATGAGACTTCGTGATCACGGTTCACAGTTGGGTCCTCGAAAACGCATTGCTTATAACAGCATTTTCTAGGATAGCAGACATAAGCTCTTGAGTTCTGCACTCCTGAGTAAAAGTTGCTCTATCAACCATGTATCTTCAACCAATGGTAGTTTTAAAAGATTTTCTTCGTTATTTCTTCAGGGCAGGTGTTAGACAGCACTCAAATTCTTGCTCAGAAATTTTATTCTTCATTGTCTTTCTACTGACTAGAAGTTCCCGATGATGTCGATTCCGTGTATACTAACTTTCGTGAGTTATTTTCTTTCAGTATCATTCACACACGTCCACATTATAACACGAGTGATTTAGATTCTGATAGCAGTTTCTTTGACGGAGAGTACACACGATATTCCGGATTGCCCTGCGAAAAAACGCGCTCTAAGTGATAACCTAAGAGACCAGTTATTCTCGGGAATCCTGGCTCAAAAACCTGACTTGGTATACCATCAGCTTTTGTCATCTTCCCTTACAGATCTTTACTGCTAACTATGGATGGCAGACCCAACTCGTTAGATTTAGAGATGAAAGCTGAAAATATTAGCCTCAAAATAACAAAGAACTTCGAATATAAGAGCTACCCTATGTCTTCATCCTAAGTTATTCGCTAGAAAGTGCTCGGTCAAGTAAGAGGAAAAAATGGAAAAGACTCTATTTTTCCATAGTACACTTATCCATTTTCACTCACATTTAGTATAAGGAATGAACCTTTGCTTTCAAGAAGTACGACTGTGGTTTGGAATTGAAAGCTGCACGTATCTTGGAGCGAAGTGGTCCTGGAAGTAAAGCTATGAAAACCCTATCTAACAACAAATCCCGTTTATTTTTTGAAATGTAATCAGTTTTCTTCATTTCAATTCGTTGTTGTCGTATGGAAAAAAAGTTGTTCAAATACTGAATTTAGAGAAGAGGAGCCCGATATTGGTGTGGGAGTTATGACCAAAGCAGCTTTAAATACCTGGAAGGATTACATTTCTCTCGTAAGAAATCTCTTCCGCTTTCCTTTAATATATTGGCTTAATACTTTTTTCAGTTGGGTCACCGAGAAACCGTCGGCTGTAACTACGTTTTCCAGGATAAGAAGCACAAGTACATCTGCATTTTTGAGTAAAAGAGAAATGTTTCACGTACCAAGTCCTGAAAAAGCTTCTTTTTGCTCCAGATAAATTTTTTCTGTCACAAAAACTAGAATTTCAGCAAGACACTTGCTTTATGCGCCGCTCAGAAGCGTCTAAAGCACCGACAGCACCGGTAAAGACACTTCGTTTGTTACGATCAGTCAGTCTCAGGCGCTGATCAATCCGCTTGGGATGCTCCACCACGTTCATTTCAATTCAGAATTGCTTGAGGTTTATGAAAGTGTAACTGACCCATACAATGACTTGCGGTGGCTAGCCGATGTGTCAAGTCAGTGTTTTTATCCTCCCAGACAAGTCTGGTACCACTTTATCGTTCCCGGAGGGATGAAAGGCTTGGTGAGCACCAGGGCGGAATCGAACCTTCATCGATCGTGCAGACAGCGGAACCTATAACCGGCTACGCTACACCCGCCCTCTTTGTTTGTTATGATCAGTAAACTACGCAGAGAGTACTTCGTGAATCTCCTCACCAAACGACTGTGCTTAATACAATTCAAGCCTACGGAATGCTTGGGAACATCGGCTGGCCCCCGCAAGTCACTGTACAGGCCAGTTACACGTTCGTAAACCTCAACCGATTCTGAATTGAAGCGAAACTTATGGAGCATCAGGAGCGGATTGAGTGAAACCGGACACTTTGCCCTTTATACTAGAAAATCTGGTTCTAGCTTTTTTGATCTTTCCCTGCTCAGAAAGAATCAATTAGCCTATAGCATGAGCTATCGATTGCGAATCAGATGCAGGTGATGTAAATTTTTGAGTGATTCCTTTTCTGACAACAAAATTGCGTAATAAAACTTTTTATGGTAACTAAACAACAGTAAGAATGATGTTGTAAGAGCTATGGCTATCCCATCCACAAATTTCCGGCCAACATTAATCCCCACGCTTTGTACTCATTCCACAACAATTCTCATCTTCGATTTCAATCGTTAAGATGTATCTCTCTTGTACTCTGCTTGAAAGAAAACGATACTATAGTGTTTCGCAGGAAATTTGGGACCATGGCGTCGCGGGAGAGGTAGAGAAAAGTTGTGTTCCCAGAAAAATCTCACCACGTGTTAACTAGTTGGTTTCTTTTGAGTGGATGATGGGCTGTACAGTTTTTCAACAACAACGGAAAAATAGTGAAAGTTTTCCTTTTTTCCGTTTTCCTTCGCAAAGTTCTTTTTAGGGCTGTTCAACTGTTTCAATATTTAATTTCGGTCACTGCAAAACACTGCAAAAACTGCACATACTGTGTAGGCGTTTGCACGGTGGTTAATGTACACACGATTAAATGCTAATTAATATTCTCTCAAACAATACATTTAATTTGACCGGCAATTAATTTCTTAGGGTTTTCTCCACTACAGAGAAAAAAATTACATAATGCACTTTAGTAATTTACAAATTTACAAATTTTTAACGTGAAATTTACTTCAAGTGTTCTGTGGAGTCTTGAACACAGCGCAGCACTACCGTAGGAGTTTCAGACGGTGCGAAAATTTAAATAAGAAAAGGAAATAGAAGAGAACAAAAGAATGAAAGTTGCATGTGCTACAACTGGGATATACTACAATTGGGTAGGGCATTTTGGGGATTCAATCAACTACTGAACTACCAAACCCAGGAGACCTTCGGTGGTCCAAAGGAAGTAGGACTAAGTCATGAGCTGAGTTTTTTTTTTACCTTGGTAGCAAGGACTTTCATTCAAAAAAGCGAGGGCGGTGTACCGAAGTCTGTTAGAGGTTCCGCTATGGCTGCACGATCTTCGGATCCACCCTAGTGCCGATCAACCCTTTCATCCATCCATACAAGATTCATCTTACACAATAAAAACACTGACTCCTTGCGCTATAAGTCATTTTAAGGCTTCATAATTCATAATCCATAATAAAATTCATAGTCGTTCATAAACTTCAAAGTCTGAGTTGATGCCGAACGCGTGGGTGCATCCCCATAGAGATTGGTGTACACGTTATGCTTCATTTACTTTATGGAGGCAAAACAAAACAAAATGTCAATTTTTTGTAGTCTTTACTGAGTTAATAGTCGTACATCTGTTTAAACTGAGATACGTTTCCCTTCTAGTATAAATGAAACGTAAAAATGAGTTCCTTCATTCAAAACTATTGTTGAATTTTTCATTACGTATGCTGGTATGTTCCTCCTTAACCTTACTGCGACTGGGTCACGTAGGGAAATTTTCAATCGAGAATGGTTGCTTCGACGAAGAACCGTACTGTGTCTGGTCATGAATGGTTAATGCGAAGAAAAATTTTTTGCTATAGGCGTTAATGCTCTTCGTTCGTTGTTTTCCCTTTCACTAAATTGAATAGTCGTAAAAAAAAATTGATAGAAACAATAATCCTCTTCTGCAGCATATATTTGCTTTTTTTGCTCAGTGGTCATACGTTAATAGCTCTCCTTCAATTGTGGAAGTTAACGCTTTATAGAGTAGGTGAACAAAGATGATCTGACATTGGGCATTTTCATCAATGAATCGGAATTGACGTGAGGCCAACATTTGCAACAAAAATTGTCCAAAATATTTCCTCACTAGGAATTTCAGAGGGAGACCTATGACATTTCACTGTGAGTATTTCAAACAGACCTGGACATCAAAGGAATGCAGCAGCTCCGTTCTTCCAACGTTAACGTCGTGGCGATTTGTGGATTCCCTTTATTCAGAAGATTTTAGATGAAGAGCTGACGTATTTTCTTGAGCACATCTTTTCCAAGTTGAAAACAACCTAGAAGTTGCTCACAACCCACCAACCTGAGGTAATGAGGTTCGAACTACAAGCATTCGTGAGGATTATTAGATCTGTGTGCTAATAACCTCCCTTTTTTTCAGAACTTCCCACCTTTCCATCCATTGCTATAGCGGCAACAGGAGATAAGGAATTTCTTGGGGTCGCGATTGGTTTCGGACCGGGTCTTCTTCCCAACTCAACCAAATTCTTCCTCATACAGAGTCTTTGTGCATGAACCACTTTTAATTTCTAGTGATGAGTATCATGGGAAAGCTGAATCGCTTTTGAGAGACAAAAAAGAGTGTTCTCTCAGGTGGAACGCCAACAGCCCATGAGGTACCTATCGACCGAGTTTTTGGACTTCACTAGACCACGCAAGATAGCGGTGGAAGAAGCCACAAACCAGCAAATAGTTGCTATTCCTGGATTTTGCAAACCTGTTGTACACATCTAGTACGAGACTGCTCCTCCGCCGTATAGTTGGACTATGTGGAGACGGTGAAGAGGCAGCCGTAGACGTTCCCTTAAAAGCCTTCGAGATATTGCGTATCCTGTGTATGGTTGGGTCAAAACGACATGAAGCACGGACAGTTGCGCAAGCGGTTGCGCTCGAAGCGGCGCGGTAGAGCGTAGCGAGTGGGATCGTGCAAGGATTCTTGCTACCGCCACCCATCTCTGCGGTTCGCTATGGTCCCACCTCGATTCTGCCGCTGTCTCCACCACAGCGCTTCGAGCGCGCAGCCGCTCATGCAACTGTCCGTGCTTCATGTCTTCATGTGATATGAAGAACGGTGCATTTGCGTACGCAGTCGAAACGGCGCAGTGGAGGCAAGGGGGGGACGAGGTGGGATCATCGCAAACTGCAGGGATGGGTGGTTCCAGCAAGGATTCCACTACGCTCCTAACCACTAAGCTCCAACAGCTCCAACAGCATGCAAGGAACTACACAGATATGAGGAATAATGAAAACGAATGGTAAGAAAATTGGTCCAGTTTACTGAATAAGTTCAAAAAAAAATTGCCTAACGATACATGATGTGGTCTTCTAAGAAAGAGAAAAAGTTAACTTTGTCTAATTATCACCTTCAGAGCGGTGGATGTAGTGTGGCGGGTTGAGGTTCCGCTTCCTGCTTTCGATGGGAGGTTCGAATCCGCCCTGTACTCACCAAGCCTTTCATCCCTCCGGGGTCGATAAACTGGTACCAGGCTTGTCTGGGAGGATAAAAACACTGACTTGACACATCGGCTAGCCACCGCAAGTCATTGTATAGGCCAGATACACGTTCGTAAACCTCAAACGATTCTGAATTGAAGTGAACGTTGGGGCTCATCCCAAGCGGATAGACTAACGCGCCAGAAACTTTATCCTTTATCCTTTATTACCTTCAGGAAGACTAGAAATGTTATCAAATGAACTTTTTCTTCCAAGAGGTCAGGGAGGTCGTGTAAGGTCCTTTTGCTGTACATGTATCTTCCATTCACACAACTAGGTTTTTATCAGTTTCTTCTGTTAAGATTTATTCACCTGTTTCACAAGTACCAACATTATTTTCAAGTTAGTTTCAGATGGACAAAGTCTACAAAAAAGCTTGTCACTTAAAGTATATTGATAACTCTCATTTCCGTCACTTTTTAAAGCTGGAATGTTTCTTTCTTCAGCTTCAACTCTTCATATGTGTAATTTGAAGCTATTAGATGCACCCTCCTCGCATATATCACGTCAGAATTTCTCTTGTTTTTGGTAATGTTACAAAATTGAGATCAATTCATACAACAAAATCCTCCTCAAGATTCTCGTCACGAAAATTTCAGTGGATGCTTCTGATTCTTCAAAACAATTTAGTTGTTCGTGAATTATATCCTAGTCGGTGATGTAGCGTATGAACAGACGTAGGAATGTAAGAAGGTCAACCATTTAGGTGGTAACGACTACGATTCCCCACAGGGCACGCTCCTTCGCTAAATGTTCAGGCAAGATATGATCGAAAGTCGATGGGTACCTCTTCACACGCATCCGGACCATAGTAGAGTCAAAACGACATGAAGCACGGAGCAGTTGCGTAAGTGGTTGCTCTCGAAGCGGCGCGCTGGAAATGGCGGTTAGAATCTATGTAGGACAATCGCGAACTACGGCGATGGACTGTGGTACCAGGGGTCCTCACGCGATCATAACCGCTGCGCTTCATATAGCGGTTGGAATTTAGGTAGGACTTCCGCGAACTGCAGCGATGAACGGTGATAGCAGGGGTCCTCACTCGATCATAACCGCTGCGCTCCACCGCACCGCTTCGAGCTCAACCGCCTACGCAACTGCACTGTTCTCCATGTCGTTTTGACCTGACTATATTTTATCATGCATCAAGATTACCTTTAAGCCAGACTTGAGTTTGGAAGCCATGAAGAAGGTGGATGTGATTCGAATGATACTTCTGTGCTTTACTTGTATGTCTGGTAAACAGATGTGTAGTGGGGTCTGAACGCAGTTGCACAAGCGGCTGCGCTCGAAGCGATGCGCCACGCAAAGCGATTAGAATTGAGGTGAGACGCTTTCTGACACCATTGCCCGCTGCAGCTGGCGATGGTCCCACCTCGATTCCAATCGCTACCCTCTGCCGCACCACTTCGACCGCAACTGCTTACGGAACCACATCGTGGCCCACGTCGTTTTGACCCTACTATATGTTAGTGTTTGGTGAAAGACCAAAGAGTGTAGTTCCTGCACTCGCTAAACCATAACACGTACACGCGGAAATTGAGGAGTCATTAAAAACACTGAAAGAAACTACTCAATAACAACTTCACCAACTTTCTAACTCTGCTTCCGCATGCTCCTTCATCCACGCAAAAATGAACCGATCCAGATCTCTGCTCCCAGATTCATTTCTCTCCTTCAAGACGATACTTAAGTTTACTGTAGAGCTATAGTACAGCTTTGTTCACCACTTAATTCAGATGGAGACATAGAAGCCGCCACTATTCTTTCAGTAAGAAGTTCCTTATTCACCATTATTTATTTATTTATTTCTCCATTTTTACTTTGCGACGGATTCCGTACAGAACACTGATTTATTTTCCATGTCATCTCGCTTCAGTTTTACTATTAAGAGGTAATGTGTGGATAATTCCGGGATTTCTTAAAAGAGATAGTAACACTCAGAGACTCCAGCACGTTGCACGGCTTATCTGTTGAAAACGGCAGGTTCTACCGCTTCTAAGATCTTGAAAATTTTACTCTACTTTCCTAATGAAGTTTCCTTCCATAATAAATTCTTTTGTTTGTTGTTATTGAGTAAGACTCATTGATTTATCGAAGACCATTCTGCTACCTTACATTCCCGCTGTCATTTCATCTATACAGTTCTCCTGTTCAGCTCCGTTGAAACTATTATTTGCTACGTTTCTATAATTTATCCTTTGAAAAAGTGATGAAATTTTTGCAGCAAGAACAAATTGAAGATGTCTCAATGGTACACAGTTGCCTTTGTGAGTCATGGCTTCTGTCTAATGTGTTGCAGTCCATTGTCTACAATATGGAAACTTTAGCTTCTACTAGCTGCTTGTTTTTGGGAAAGCCACCAAGCCGCACCTCCAAAATGCACTCATCTGAAAGAGTTTGCTCTGGATAACAGGATCAGAAATCAATTGTCATCATTGATCACTGCTGAACTTTCTGGATTGGTCAGTTTCCTGAGACCACGGTCAAATCATTTTGTTTCTTGGAGGTTTCAGTTCAAAGAAAATCTCGGTGCTAAGTTGAAAAAACTAAGTTCCGACGAACTGTTTGCAAATGAATATGTTGTAGTGGGATTTCTTGTCACTCATACTATTTTAATCTAAATATTAGGATTATTGAAAGGAAATGTGGAAGTATTGGGTGAATGTTGCGAGACCATCAAAAATATTCTGTTTATTTTCGGCGAACAACACAAAAGAAACATATTTATGAGTTGAACTTTAAAAAAAACCCTATTTTGCTTCTATCTTGCTAATTTATTTATTTATTTATTTCATGTTTATTTTGTTTTTTATACTTTATTTCATTCATTTCATTCATTTATTTACTTCATAATTATTAATAATGCACTGTTGGAAGATCATTACCTCTTAAAGGAATATGATTGCTTTTTGGAATTGGTAGCAGCAGTGATTTTGGACGACCCTGAAACGGATTACAGTTGGCTTCCAGAACATGGCATGTACCCTCTCATTTTTGACACGTAAGTATTTTTGCTGCTTTTTTCCACTGAATTTAATTCGCTTAAAATTTTCTAATTGTTTTTTCAGCTATGAAACAGATGAAAACGCTGGAGCGAAAGCAGCTATGGAATTGTGGAAGACATATATTCATAATGTGAGAAATATGTGTTTAATGTTCATTTGAAGATGTTTTCAGAGAATATTCTTTCAGGTGGGTGAAAAAACAACATTTGCATGTGGACATAATCTTGAGTCTGACGGCTTACATGTGTTTATCTGCATTCTAAAATAAGAAAAATGTTTTTTCCACTGAAATGGGTAATAAACTGTTTTCACAGTGGTAAAGTAGCACTGTGCTTAATGACACTAAAATTAGAAGTTTCTTTATCAAATAATCGAATAATCGAATAATCTCACGGCCGAAAGTACGTAGACACACGATTCCTCAAGCGGGTTCAACCCGTGGGTATTGAGTCAGGAAATGGGATCATTTTTTTAGGCTTTCTAAATTTGTACGAAATTTTTTCCTTTAAGGTAAGGAAAACAGTTCACTCAGCCAAGAAAGCTCTGTGACATTTGAAACTCTTCTGATTTTTTTTTTGAAATTTTCTGGTCATCTGAAACATAACTGCAAATCTTCGGGAGACAATTGATCGGATTTTTTGAAATCACATCTATGTGAGTGATATACCAGATAAATGGTGACTGCTCTAGCGCAAACCAAGCCTTTTATCCCTCCGGGGTCGATAAATTGGTACCAACACTCGTCTGGAAGGATAAAAACACTGACTTGATCATTGGCTGGACCCCGCATGCCGTCGTATAGGCCAACACTCGTTCCAAAACCTCAACGATTACGAATTGCAGAAAAACGCGTTGGTGCATCCCAAGTGGATTGATACGGCAGTGATTTTATCCTCTATCCTAAGTGATATTCTTCGTATTCAGTATCCGATGTACTTTATTCGAATTTTATTGAAGGCTGATTAATCTGCTGACGTCTCAGCGTACACAGTTCTACCCACTGATGACTATATTTGGTCAGGCGAACCCGACGCCTCCGCAGCGAATCACATGGGTGTGGTGTTTTACCAAGAATTTTGTAAACGACTGTCTGATTATATCTGAACGATCGGATTGTTTTTCTACCTCAGAACATCAATAATTCTGTAGTCCACTGAAATAAAGAGAAAATAAAATAAAACTAACATAAGGTTTGATCTCTGTAGCCGACCAATATGTTCAAGTTATCCTGAAATTTCGAAAGATTACTACATCATTCTGATAAAGCAAAAAAGCCAGCCAAAATTATAAGTCTCTGCATAGTTACGACATATTGAAAACGACGTATCTACATCGTTTTTCAAAGGCAGCGCATCACACAACTGATGTTGGATTTTCTCAATCCACGCTTAATTTCGTCTGGGGAAAAAGAAAAAGGGCGTGGGAAACAGCAGTGGTTGCACCTACGGTCTCTACGATGCAACTTATTACGCAGTAGAACACACGTGCAGAAACATCGTTCTGTGTCTACAATCCAACTAAAACTCATCTCAAATAAACACTGGAAGCTGCTGCCCCAGGAAAACCGCGGCGTGTTGCTCATTCTGTTACTCCCTGATTCTATAGTCCGTAATAAGTAGCGTCGTTGCGGGAGACGAGACTGCAGGACGCTGTTTCACTTCTCTTTTTCTGTACCAATGGGAAGACGAAGGGAGGTTCCCACAGACTACAATTTTTTTATTACTTTTTTATATAGAGGTGTTAGAAGAAGTTAGATGGAAAAATGTCTTCTAACTACATTCCGGTGCGTTGTTTACTACATACTTACTTTACTTTACAGAACACAGGAAACAAACAGGCAGATTGCAGTCCGAGAGAGTCCGAACTGGTGAAGTCAGCAAAAAATTCCAAAATAAGCTAATAGGGCCCAACAAACAAAGAGAAAAATTGTTGGATCAACATGACTTGATGAGTGACTTCGTTTCGATGCGCTCTTTCGTAGCACTGATGTTATTGCGCCTTTTGAGTGTGGAAGACGCAGCACGAAGATCAGACCAAGGCTTTGGAGATCTGTGGAAACGGTTTGAGGCGTTTAGGCCTAAAACGCAGCACAATTTCTTCTGATGCCGTTCAATGAAAGCCCTCCAACAATCATAGTCAAGAATAGCGCTGAGATTGGTTTTTTTTTTTTTGCAAAAGAAATGATTTTTGTATTAAAACTCTTCAAAACATTCATTGTGCTCTCAGTGAATTTTACAATAAAAGAAATAATATTTCGCAAGACATTTATTTCTATTCAAGAGGCGTGCGAAACGTGGACAAACATGCACTGCTTCAGATGTTAAGATCAATGGAAACAAGGTTATTTCTTGAATTTCCTCGCTTAAAGGCATCATTCCACGAATCTGAGGTGGTACGGATTTCAGGTGGAGTACTCGTATACGGGATAGTAGATTATAGAAAAGAAAGTGATTCCGTCCATTTCATCCTAATTGCCGTAAAAAAACGGCCCGGAAGATACGGCTTCGGGCGTTCTGGCGCACTATTTTCTACAAGGAGTTCGACTGGAGCGCGCCAGCCTTGTGCGGCGCCGCATCTTCCGGGCAGTTTTTTATGGCAATTAGGAAGAAATGGACGGAATCACCTCCCTCTCCGTAGTCTCCCATCCCGTATACGAATACTCCACCTGAAATCCGTACCACCTCAGATTCGTGAGGTGATGCCTTTAACGGTTCAGCAGTGTGAAGCACGAGAGAAATACCGAATTCACAGCCGATCAGTATGAGATGTAAGTAGGTACTTGTGGAGGAGCGAAGATCCTAAATCTTTTAACCACTGACGATAATACCCATAGGAGATCGTACCGAAGGAAGCATACGTGACAATACGAGAAAGAGAATGTAGTCCTATTTATCAATTGTTACATTTAAAAAAGGTGAAAACCAATCGAAACAAAAAAAAAACAAGAAATAATCACAGCATCGCAAGGTTGCGGTTAAGGAAGTGTTGTGGCTTCCAGAAAAATACCCTGGCGTGTTCGTTGACGGTGGTCTGAATAAATGATGGACCCCACCGGGTTTTCAGCAGCAGAGAGGCAACGAACACTTTTCATCACAATGTTGTTTTATGAGGCTATACATGTGTCTAAATATAACAAAACACTAAAAAATGAAAAACTCTTTTAGAAATTGAGGATTTTGCGTGAACTTCTACGTTTTGCACACGTTCTGCACCATTACATGCTTATTTGACTTTTTTTTTCAAAAAATTTATTAGTATTTGACCCATGAATTTCGACTTCAAAATTTTTGAATGAATTCGGTTATTTTGACTGCTATATAAGTTATTTTTTGGATTTTCTTCACCAATATAGAAAGAAGTTTCATAATGCCTTTTAGTGATTGATTTACCTTCAGATTTCTCCGTGGTTCGACAACACAACAACAAGACATCGTAATCTTATCACAGAGAGAGAGCGAGAGTAGAGGCTGTATGAGAGATCAAATGAAACAGAAAGCTGAAAAATTTAAAGGCAGCATGTCGCATAATCGACAAAATAAGGGAACCCCAGCGAAACCGCAAGTTTCGTTTGTAGACTACTACGAGGTACGTTAGAACGGACACCTTTGTTCACACTTCGGTTCCCTCAGCAGACTATTCACTATTGTTTTTACTTAATTAGTTTGGTGAGAAGACCCCGTTATTTCTCAACCGCTCGCTCGTGGACGCGGCGCTTGCACCGGTATGGTGCAACTTACCTTGTAGGAAAAAAACGCCGTCTTCCACGCCGTTTTTTTTACTACGATTAAAGGGACTTGAGTGGAGCCACGCTTAGTTCCGCAATTTACAACCCGAACTTTACGGTTTCCGTGCGGTTTTCGTGCTGGATCAACTTTGTGATACGCTACCTTTAATTTTGAAAGCTTTCCGTACTACAGTCAGATCATGCGCTAAGCAACGATTGCAGCCGGAGACAATTTTTAGTTTCAACCAGCAGAGATGAGACCATTTCATAAGCCAAACTCTCTTGTCCTAAAATCACTCTTATGAAAACGAGTTTTCGTTCGAAAAGGATAGCTACGATGAGCAAGGAATCTCCTCTGAGCGCCCTCAGAAAACATTGGAGAAGAAAACGCTGGGAAGAGAAAGCTTATAAACAACGCTTAACGAAAGCTTAAGTTATACCGTATTATTTACAAATAGAAAAAAGCTATCCTAATATGTTTGCCAAATATTCGAAATATCTATTGTTTATATTCATTACAAAATAGTTAGTAGTACATCTGTTTAAACTGGGACTTCTCTTTTCGTATAAATTAAACGCACTGTGAGCTCACTCATTCATTCAACATCATGCTAAATTTTTCATGATTTGTACTGGTTCTTTCTTTTCAACCGTACTGCCGTCGGTTCAGTCAGGGAAATTCTCAGTCGAGAATAATCGCTTTGAGTAGTATCCATACTGTACTTGGTCATGAATACTGGACGTAAGGAAGAATAATCTCTCCTTTTTTGGTTTTTGCTCCAGAATACTTGAATTTAATCGCTTCTCTTCAATTACAGTTAATTTATCGAAGTGTTTTAGATAACTGATGTAGAAAAGATTAATTGTAAGTAAATCACAATGGCCATATGTAATTAGAACAATGTTTGAATTATATACTCTTTAAATATCAAATAACCGAATGAAATTAGATACGATTTCATCATAGATGCGACCGTTACCCATTCGAAGCCACTTGGCACAGAACATTCAGGTTATTCTTAAAAAAAAACAAAATACCTTTAGTTTCAATAACACTTAGTGAGATTCTATAGATATTCTTTGACCCATAGTTTCAATAACACTTAGTGAGATTCTATAGATATTCTTTGACTACTACATTAATTCGTTCAATATGCTGAATAAAACAAATCAAATTCGCTGACTCGTTGACGCTGACAAACGTTAAAGGATAAAAGGATTACGTGTCTTGCGTGTTAATCAATCCGCTTGGGATGCGCCCCCGTTTACGAACGTGTAACTGGCCTATACAATGAGTTGTCAGTGGGGACTAGCCGATGTGTTAAGTCAATGTTTTTATCCTTCTTATTATTCTGGTACCAATTTATCGACCCCTTGGTAAGCACTAGGGCGGACTCGAACCTCCGGTCGATCGTGCAGGAAGCTGAACCTCTAACCGCCACACTACACCCGCCCCCCTGACAAACTATAACTGCCGGATAATTATTTGGTCACATTGATCATTGATCATTGTAACAGATGAGATCAACGTCTGCAACAAAAATTCAGATCTTTCGCAACATCAAACTTTTGCCTACAAATATAATGCAAATTCAACGTTTTGTAGACAACTTAGTGAGTTTTTTTTTTCCTTTTTTACTGATCTTGTTATTAAAAATTGAACACAGCCTTCTAGTGTAGTGTAAAATTAAAATAACATATGCAGAAATTTCAAATTCCCTTTTGAATCGCTCCTTTTTTTCGAAAAGATCATCACAAGTATCTCCCAGGGTGTTTCACCGATTCCAAAATATTTCTTGGGGTTTTCAATTGGCTTTCATGCAGAATTCTACAATATTTGGTTTAGATATTTTTTTAGAAATCTCGTTTCTGTTCAATGAAAAAAGAGGTAAATGCTGATCGAATGATTCTGTGAAAAGTGCACTGCATAGAATTAAGAACTCTTCAAATTACTCTATGTATGTTCCAACGTACCTCAACACATTTTCTATAGATCCACCTCAGGATGAGATAAAGCCAGAGGTATTTTTTGTCTATGGAACTCTTTATGCAAGCGAGCAGCACAATTCAAAAACTCAACTCCTAACCGATATTTCTTTCCATAAAGGAATTCCCTTGCTTTTTTTGTTGTGTCTGGTAAAGCCATACTGATTTATCGATCTATCTTTTCGGGTACATTATGAGTGACGTTGATTTGTCTAAACTGTTACATGTTAATGACGTTATTTACCTCTTCCATGTTTTGTTTTTTATTTCTGAAAGGAAGCTAAAAAAAATTGTTCTAGTCGTCGCAAACTGGTGATGTCTCACTGGTATACATTTGCTTCTGTAAGCGGTTTTTCCTTCTATAAAATGAAACTCCTCCTCTACATTTTACAAATTTCAGCTTCTACTTGCTGCTTGGTTTTGGGAAAGCCACGAAGCCAAGCCTCCTAAATGTACCTCTCTGAAAGAGTTTGCTTTGGATGAAAAAATCAAGAATAAATTATCATCACTGATCACTGCTCAACTTCCCCATTTGGTCAGTTTCTTTAGGCCACATTTAAATACTTGTGCTACCATTCGTGTTTTAATTCAAGCGATAACTCTGCGTTGAGTTTAGAAAAACGTATTTCAAGAAATTATATACGAATAAAAGTAGTGTAAAAGGATTTCATTTTAGTTATTCAGTTTGTTAGTGAACACTAGGGTTACTGAGATACGAAGAAATCTAGGGATATATTAGTATCAGGGTATCGTTCTGAGAAAAAAAAATAATCTGCTCAGTTTTTTTTTTTCAGACATGGTCTAAAATCATATTTATAAGATGTACTAATTATGAATCTCTTATCCACACTCAATAGAACACCTTGGATCAAAAGGTGGCAAGATTTTCACTTTTTTAAGAAATATAAATGCTACAATGAGTTGATAGCAGCACTGGTTTTGGACGATCCTGATTTGCGATACGAGTGGATTCAGAAACAAAACATGTTCCCTCTTATCGGTGACAGGTCATTATTTTCGCTTCTATTTTATAGCATTGATAGGTTTGATTTCACTTAGAATTCTTTAATTCTAATTTCAGTCCAGAAAAAATGGATGTAATGGATGCAGTGAATGCAGCAATGAAAGCATGGAAAGAGTACATTCATAGGGTGAGAAATATACGTACTTAATTAACATTTGGGGATATTTTCGATAAATTTTCTTTCAGATCGGGAAGAAAACAGAATTCGGATGTGGCTATGCAAAGAGAGATGGCTTTCATCGATTTTTCTGTATTCTTAAGTGAGAAGAAAATGATTTACACTGAATCGATCAATGAAGTGTTCTCGAATCGAAGTGCTACTGCATTTAGTGACAACGTATAGAAATTTTTTTGTGATACATAAGCAATTTTATTCCTGAAAAATGTCAACCTAAATATATATTTATAATATTTGAACGAGTTCACCCAACGAGGAATCGAGATTACTATTCTCTTTATCTTTCTTAAATATACAAGGTAGTTTCTTTGCCTGCCATGAACAACGAGTGCTCGGTTTAAAAGTTCCTCTCGTAATTCTATCACGATTTCCTTAAAGTCCCCATCACTCTTCTCAGAACAGTTTTCGGACTTTTCTGAACCAGATGTGAATAATTTCTTCCGTGTACTTTCAAAAATAAAATCTAACTAATTGCTTTTGTAGATTGCTGAATTGGAGTGGGAGTTATGTTGATCAAAGCGAACTCCGTGGTTTATTTTATTTTTTTGACCTCATGATGTTCCTGTGCACACGTATGTACTTGTCAGCGCTCATGTTTTCCCAGGCAACCGCAACGCCTCCGCAGCAACTAGCATCCGTCAGCTGACATATGTTTTTTTTAGCTCCGTCCATACCATAAACGAGATTTTGTGACAAACAAATGGCAGGTGCAAATGCATTGAATCGGATGTGAGCAAAATTAGACGAATTGAGGAGGAAGGAGTGTAATGTACTGTAGATTCATACATGATCTTTAACTGTATCTTGCATGGAAACAAGGTATGCTACTAGGTGCAACGTCACATACGTATCTCCTCTATGCTATAACGTCCCCACAACAGTAACTAATGTGTACTGAGCGCGGTATGCTGAAGAAAATCGACAAAATTCTCACTAAAAACAAATTTACATATTCATTTTGCGATGAACGTCGACTATGCCTAGGCATGCAGATGAAACATTGCATACGATAAATATACAACACCGTGTTCCAACCAACAAAAAAAAAACGCAAGCGATCATGAATGAGTCACGACAAAGAAGACGAAGATGTTCATCGCTAGAAAATGTATGGTTACATCAGAGCAGGGAGCATTTTTCTTTTAGTTTTAGTGATTATCGCTGGAAAAAATCGAGTTTTTCGTGTATGCAAAATATGACTACGTAATGATAATTGCAGTTTATCTCTAAGAAGTCCACCATAACTGAAATTTTTCAATGTTTTTAGCGGGACATACATGAAGAACTTGTTGACAATACGAAGAAAATATAAGTTTGAAGGGGCGGATGTAGTGTAGCGGTTAGAGGTTCTGCTTCCTGCACGATCGATCGGAGGTTCGAATCCGCCCAGTACTCACCAAGCCTTTCATCGCTCCGGAGTCGATAAATTGGTGCCAGACTAGTCTGCGAGGATAAAAACACTGGCTTGACATATCGGCTAACCCCCCACCCTCAAGTCATTGTATAGGCCAGTTACACGTTCGTAAACCTCAAACGATTCTGAATTGAAGTGAACGTGGCGGCACATCCCAAGCGAATTGATTCACGCCAGACACTTTATCCGTCATCCTCTATAAGTTTGAAAGTGGACATCAACATTTTCAATTATAACTTTTGATTGGAGTTGTTCAGCACTTTTAGCGAAGTCAGTGGAGTCTGTACGAATTTCCTTTCGGAAGAAAAAATGAATCAATGAAAACTCGTTAGCACTTCAAAGAGTTTTCTAAGACATCAATGAATCATCAATCATTATTACATTGACATTTAACCTTAGCAGAAATTTGTCCATTAAAAACTGATAATTAGATCATTCTATGTAATGTAAATTCGAGCAAGATTAATAGATATATGTATGTAACAGCTACATAAGCCATGCAGCTGTTTGTTGCACTCTTGCCACTGTTTGCCAAATCGTTATTGATGGAATTCTGAATGTCGCCCATACCAACGCTGCAGCGAATCTCATTCCATTCAGTGAGTGTTAAGACCGTTTTAATAAAAAGAACTCTAGTAGTCTTACACAACTCATTTAAAACTCCTCGACGATAGATAAGTCTTGGTTCAAGATTTTTTGAAGTTATTTTATTTATGTGCATTTGCTACAAACTTCCTTTCCATAAAGATTCTACTCACTTCGTTGAAAAAATCAATGCCAAACAACAGTGCTAGAATCTGAGCATTAATCTGTTTCACTCTTTTTCCTCTTTCCATTTGAAAATATAGATCGTTGACTGCAATGCTGTTTTCTGTATTCCCCTACATAACAAATATTTCTCAAATCTGATACGAAAAAAAAGACATTTCAGATAATCTCAACCACTCTGTTATTCTGCTGCAACACTAGACCATCTCAAACGCAAGGTTTTTTCTTCGCTCCTGCAAGAATTCGAACTAAGAATTGTAGATTTGGATAATGAGAAAAAAAATAGATATTTTTAGAACTTGAGTGCTACAATGACAGAATGTTCAGCACGGATAGGCACGTATTCCTTGATTTCCATAACGATGGCCGTCAACGAGTTGCTAGTGGAATAGAACCAAGTGTAATAGGTGGATTTCTTCCAGCAGCATCAAATATGTACAAACTGGTGAGTGGTAAACATGTTCTAGATTTTTTGCCAACTATTTTAATACCGCTTTTATTCACATTTTTCTCACATTTGCAGCAGCGAGAACAATGAATTTACAAAAATGCCGACTTTCAAATAAAGCATCTTTACAATCCCATTCCAGCGGTGGTCATGCTTATTGGAAAACGAAATGCACGAGCGACTATCAAAATGTCCTGCCGAGGTCCCACCGTTGAAAGGATTTGGTCAGAACGTCATGATGTCAGTAAGCAACAAATAAATTTTTGTCTTCAGAAATAATTTTCCATAAATCTATGTTTGTATAGATTGTATGAGCGCGAGGGTACATCCACAATTCCCCTGAAAGAAGTCCGTGAGACCTTGAGAGAATGGTGGAGTGAGTTGAATATAAATGAAGACGTTGAATCTATCCCTTGGTACACAGACGAAGACCATCACAACTTTGCCAACGTGAGCAATTTTGGAACTTTTTTTACTCACAAAATTACATTTGAAAATTTTAGAACTTTAAAACACTGATTTATTTAGATGATTTTTGCCAAAAACACGGAAATTGGCTGTTCCTATGCATCATGTGAAGAGGACGAACGCATTTTGATCGGATGTTTGTATCGTAAAAAGTAAGATATACTTTTCTATCTCGAAAACAACAATTGCAAAGACATTATCGGTTGCTAAAAAAAACGAAAAGAAATTCTTAGTGGCGCCGTTATGGATCAAGTTCTTTACATGATTGGACAACCCTGTAAGACAGATTTTGATTGTTCCACCTACAATAATTCAAAGTGCACAAAAGGAGGATTATGCAGAAAGGAACGTTTTCGAATATAAATGGAGACTTTGCAAAGAACTTACTGTAATGAAAATCTTTTTAAAAAAGTTCTGTTTTTCTTTATTGCAATGATTTTTTTAAAATATGTGTCGGTTAAAACAAGTAATTACATTAATTATAGGATGATTTATTTTTTATTTCCCAGTATACATTTTTCCACAACAGTGGGTGATTTAACACAACCCATAAATACATATTACATAAATACACAGAAAATATTGAGACCCGACAGATCAACAGCATGTTGAAGTAGGAAGAAGAATGGAGTATCATCGTTTGAAAGCATCATGGGAGCGCAGGAAGTTTTGCTGTTTATCCACGTGAAGAGCATCCATGTCCATTGCAAAGAAGGTAGAAACCATTGAAGTTGTCACCAACCAGTACGTTCCCATAAGGATCTGGATGAAATCCTTGAGGTACTGCTGGCCATCCGAGTTGGCAAATGACGGCCGTGAACATCCAGAAAATAATCAAAATGCGTAGGGACATTTCGAAATCGATCAGAGGGTGGTTGCGATCAACGGCATTTCTCCTTTATATTGAAACGGTCGCTGTGATCTCTGTACCTCTTTGCTGCGTAAAGACATAAAAAATCGAGTTCTCCCGCTATACTTTCGACACCATCTACGTCATAGCTGCGAAAAAAACGACCGCTAAGATCAGAATGTTCTATGTTAACGACGTACACGAAATACGATGCAAAATGTGTTAGACGCGGTTGTAATCCTTGTGACTAAACCACGTGAATACCATGTGACCAATGCACATGCCAGAAATGGGAATCTTCTTACCAATCGCGAAAAAAAAAGTTTTTTTTCACAAAATCTTCTGACTTCTATGCGAATCAACGTAGCACTAATTCGATCTGATTTATTCCTAGTTAGTTCGAACTAATTTAGCTAATTTCTGTATAATTTGCGGTTCCGAAAAAAACTACTTGCACTGTTTGAATTTTTCCACCTAATTTAACACATTTTAAAATACAGATTCGTCATCGGAGTTATTTCAATGATGAGCAACATGTCAATTCTCTAGTTCAAAGCTCAATTCATTTTACAGATCTCCTTTACTTGATATTACATATTGAACATCGTATTTCTGCTGCATTGACCATTTCTTTTCTGGAATCCTCAAACCGGACGTTATCATCCCAGTAATGGTCACTTGACGTTACCTCGTTGCCACTCCAGTAGCGTACGGGGCTCCCTTTGCTGCTGTAACTCCTAGTGCTTCATAACGTTTGCTTCGTTGGTAGCATGTGCTCATCTCCTTACTTGCATTAATTTGGTACTGAATAAACGGTCAATGCAGCAGAAATACAATGTTCAATATGTAATATCAAGTAAAGGAGATCTGTCAAATGAATAGAGCTTTGAACTAGAGAATTGACGAGTTGCACATCACTGAAGTAACTCCGATGACGAATCTGTAATTTAAAATGTGTTAAACTTCACTGAAACAATTCGGTCTGAGACCGCAGGAGTTTCAGCACAACGAAAACCCGTCCGAGATTAAAGCACATCTTTTACGGATGATTATCCATCCACGTTCTCAAATGGTAACGAAAACAAGACATCGTACTGCAAAGCCATTTATTTCGGAAAGCGTTTATTCGAAAACACTACGAGAAATCTACGAAACAAGTAAATACACTTGAACTACTGCTCCTTCAAAAACAAATCTCTAAAAAAAAGAATACTAAAAAAGGATGGATAGTTGATAAACGAGATTCACAAACTTATACCATGTTTCAACACGCAACGAATCGATGTCAGGAATTTGTGATGCAGCTTTGTAGTCCGACTCTAAACATCATGCGTTACGAAGTACGGCATTAGCTTAGCAGTCATTTGTCTTCCTCCTAGAAGCATTACGAAAAAAAGGAAGAACGCGCGCTAAAGCAAGCGGTTAAAAGCATCACCCCACGAATCTGAGGTGGTGCAGATGGAGTATTCAGGTGGAGTATTCGTATACTGGATGGGAGACTATGGAGAGGGAGGTGATTCTGTCCATTCCTTCCTAATTGCCGTAAAAAACGGTCCGGAAGATGCGGCGCTGCACAAGGCTGGCGCGCTCCAGTCGAACTCCCTGTAGAAAATAGTGCGCCAGTACGCCTGAAGCCGTATCTTCCGGGCCGTTTTTTACGGCAATTATGAAGAAATGGACGGAATCACCCCTCTCTCCATAGTCTCCCATCATCGTCTCACGAATACTCCACCTGAAATCCGTACCACCTCAGATTCGTGGGGTGAAGCCTTTAAGATCGATCTGAGACCCTCTCCAGCTCCACACACCACTCAGTCCGAGTAAAGCAACCTTGGAGGTAGTTTTGTCCCGGTACCAACCTCTCGCTCCGCTGCGCCGCTTCAAGCGCAGCCGCTCAAGCAACTGCACCTTGTTTCAGGTCGTTTTGACCAGACCGTATTTTGAGCTATCACCTACTGGAAACACAAAGCTAAAACATGCCGTCATTATCGACGAATATGTGCATTCTATTCATCTCGACGTCTGTCTCTGATGGATCATTAGAAGGGCAGGAATACTCGTACATTTTTTCTCCTGCATCACAGGTTTTCACTGCACCTAAACAATGGACTTCTGATAGATTTCTGAAGTAGGAGATCTACAAATGCTCACAAGGGCCTAGATTGTCTAAATCCTTGACCGCGATGACCTCAGCTCCGGCGAGAATGTTGAAGGATTCAATGGAGTCTACTTCTCCTGCACCCTCCATGTAGAGAGAAGGTTGCACTGCAAAGCGTTGAAATTAGTGCAGCCCTACTGTTCGGACCGGCGCCCCACGTCTGAACTGAAGACGAGAACTGATGTTCCGAAATCTTTCAGCAAACGAAATTGCTGTTATTGATAGAGAGAGCATGCTCGGCTGAACGTGTTCAGCGACGACTGTATCTAACACTGGAGACAGCTGTATTTTATTGATGAACTTTACTCCGCGCATCAAACCCACTTTCAATCTCTCCGGTTTTCGGTAAGCTGTACCAAGAGACGTTCCCACTCACAGCTGTACTCATAGGAGATGCCTTAGCAATGATGTCGTCTGAACTAGGGAAAATTTAGAGCAGACTTTTAAAATTATGGGTGCTCATCAAAGATTCTGAAGGATCTTCCTTTTTTCTTTTTTGTTTTCCAAAAACCTCTCACACTCTATTTCGACATTCGTCTCGCTTGGCGCTGGTGTATACTGCGAATAGATTGAAATTTCTGAGAGTGCTGTTTCCAAATCGATGCATGACACTGAACATGACATGACCGGAATAAATTGTTAAAATGGAGCATATCACTATAACTGCCGCAAATGTTGAGACAACTAACTTGCTGTTTCAACCCTCATCTCCTCATCTTTTATTTCAGATTGAACAGCATTGTTATATTCACTCGAATCACCTAAATTCATCTTCATTTACTGATGAATGTTTCTAGAAATACCGACGATAACTACCTATACTATGGGTTCCACTTGATCGAAAAAGATTTTTGTAATGTGCTCTTCCTAAATTACCCCATTTTCAGTTGATGTTCTGGATCTGTTTATTGGCTACCGTAGAAAGAGTTTAAAACTCACTTTTTCTCGGACTTTGCCGTGGATAGGCATAGTCGTAATTGCAGCCTTCCCAGGAATTCGCTTCCATGACTGAATTGGATAGTTCCTCTGCAAAAGTATACTAATGAGTTAATGATGAAAAAGTGCAAGAATGTATAATTAATATTTGAGCACGTCAAAACCTCTGGGTACATACCGGTGAAGAACTCAAGATCTTCGTGCTACATCCCACTGTTCACATGACTGTGTCTATAGTAGACATTTGCGCGCTAGGACCCTATCTTAACTCTACTCTCTCGTCTTCGCCAGAGCCTCAATAGTCGCGTTGCAGGGACGTTGAAGGCATCACCCCACGAATCTGAGGTGGTGCAGATTTCAGGTGGAGTATTGGTATCCGGGTCGTAGATTATTGGGATAATGTTGATCCCGTCCATTTCTTCCTAATTGCTGTAGAAAACGGCCCGAACGATACGGCTTCGAGCGTTCAGGCGCACTATTTTCCACAAGGAGTTCGATTGGAGCGCACCAGCCTTGTGCACGCGCGCATCTTCCGGGCTGTTTTTTTACGGCAATTAGGAAGAAATGGACGGAATCACACCACTCTCCATAATCTACTATCCCGTGTACAAATACTCCACCTGAAATCCACACCACCTCAGATTCGTGGTATGCTGCCTTTAACGAACAACCGCTTGATGGAATCGCTTCCCTGATCCATGAGGCGACCATCGAAACGTTACCCGTATTAAAGACTGTTAACATTCTTGGCTATTGCTTCACATTGTCAATCGAATATCGGTCATCATGCCAAAATTCAAGGAAAGTCAAACCTTTACGCTTCTGAAAAGCGGTGATATCACTTTAAATAAGTACTGATTGTGGGTGATTTCACCACTGCAACCCCTGTCAAAATGCATGATATCGCCAGTATATGCTGTTGTTCTCGTAAATGATGACAGTGAGGATGAGAGTATTGCTGGAGTAAAACCTACCAAACGACTCCAAATCTTCACTGTCAACGTTGGTTTCCGCGGGCTCCAAAGCGTATAGAGATAATGTCGTTTCAGAAGTATCACCTGAAATCCCACATTTAATTCACAGTTGAAGGTATCAGAACATTGATAGGGATGGAACCTCAAATCAAAGAAGTGTAACATCATCTCGAAATCATAGAAATGAAGACGCTGCGAAAAATGATTTGTGTCGCTCGCCATGACCACATCACCCACAACGAAGATATCCGGCAGAGACTAGACGGGGCTCCCATATCCGAGAAGATGCGTAAAGCTCATCTCCAGTGATGATGGGATCACGTCCTACTAAGGGTAAGCTACATCGTGTCGGATCTAGATACATCCGACAAGCAACCACAATGACGAATGAAGCAGCGCTAATCTGATACCATTCACACTGACATGAAACTAGCTGGCATACACGTTGTTCAAACACACGGCCAAGCAAAATGGTTTTACCTAATCAGAAAAGTGGGCGCCATCATTAAACGGGGAAACGGTGAAGAAGAGGAAGGAGAAAGACTTCAAGAAGGCAGACTGTTTAACCTACCGTAATCGTGTTCGCTATCCGTTTCCAAAGTTTCCATTTCGAATCACCAAGTGAACTGGGTAACAACACAATAACGAATGGACCTTACCTATGAAAAGATGTTAAATAAATTTGTTTACAAATCTGGAGGCAATTCATATTAAAGGCATCACCCCACGAATCTGGAGTGGTACGGGTTTCAGTCGGATACTGCGTATACGGGGCAGTAGATTGTGGGGAAGAGGGCTCCGTTCATCTCTCCCTGTATCAGCGTGAACGGACGACCCCGGAACTGTTTTCTACTACGGCTTCTGTTGCAATGCGCAACCCTTGCGCAGTGCCCCCGCCTGCTATTCGTCCGAATGGCTTTTCGACAGTGAGGGATGAACGGAATCACCCTCTTTTACACATTCTATGACTCCGTATAGGCACTACCCGCCTGAAACCCGTAGCACCCCAGATTTGTGGGGTGAAACACTTTTTCATGACTTGTTTACAATTATGTGGATCCCTTTTTAAAATGGACTTCATAATTGTGTGCTACTTTTTGAGCAGAGGAAACATTGCTATTGATCTTTATTCTGGCTAATGTTTTCGTCGCCTTCTTCAGAGCCTGGAAAATCAAAGACACGTGTAAACTACTCCCTCAAACGCCTCGTCATCCCACACGATAAAAGTAAAGTCAAAGTCACTGGCGTATCAATCCACTTGGGATGCGCCAACGCGTTTTACCGGAATTCGTGATCGTTGAGGTTTTTTGGAACGCGTGTTGGCCTATACAATGACTTGCGGGGGCCAGCCGATGATCAAGTCAGTGTTTTTATCCTCCCAGACAAGTCTGGTACCAATTTATCGACCCCGGAGGGATGAAAGGCTTGGTGAGCACTGGGGCGGATTCGAACAATCGACCGTGTGGCTACAACGGACCTCTAACCGACTGCGCATAAGTAAGTCATATCCCACACGATATGACTTAACAAACAGACTATTCAAAGACAACGTTAGAAAAACAGACCACCATAGTGCTCACCTTGATAGCCAGAGAATCGTGATGTTAGAGGACCATTAGTTGTTAGAGTTGCGCCGTTAATGGTAATTAATAGCGATGTCATGCCCCTGCCTCTGACCGCGTAGATCAAAACCCGCAACTCTCTTAATATGACGCATGTCATTGGTCACAGTGATGCATTCTTTTTTACGATTCATGATTGGACTTTTGGCCGTGATATAAAACGCTTTCAATGTTTTCGCGTCAGAACGTCTGATTCGCATGCCGAGATCGTGACAGCTATCTTGAAAGGGGTATTGCCGTGACACTGTCTGCGATGAACACCTAATGGGGTTGATGTCTTGATTTTACGAGTCCGTCTAGGTGCTTTTTGGTCCTCCAAGGGTGCGTCGATTGGTAGTGAATCAGAATGTTCCTACAACTCGGTTTTCGGTATCATTTTGTTTTCCAGTTTCCCCTGGACAAGAACCTGGACATTGAGAAACTGCAGCCAATTGTCTTCAAGTTTTTCCCTCGTGACTTTACGTACGTTTATTTAATAAATTGAAGCAAGTGTCTGCGTTGGACATATAATGCAGCAATCATCTATTTATCAGCAATACAAAAGAGGTTTGCGTTCCAGTTTCCCACCTTAGACTGCTCATTTGCTGTACCGCGAACCCATTCATGTTAGGAGTCCCCTAGTTCTCTAGAAGCAGCTCTGATTTTTCTTGCAGAACAGCATCGGTGGAGAAGTAGAGCGAAGTGACATCGAAGGATTCGATGACACAACCTCCATCAAAAGAAAGGTGCTCTATGAACGTATTTGTGTTTGAGAGATGAGCGGGAACGTATTGGTGTAGCTGGCTGTAAATAGTTAAGGAACCAGGATATTCCGTCGGTGGGACCTCCAATATTGCTAATGATAAGCCTAACCTTGAAATACCCTGGGTTGTTTGAACCAAATTCGGCAACGGAGAGCTTGTGGGTCTTGATTAGGACGTAACGTACCTGACAAGTGGGCCGATCACATTCCAAATAGTTTTTGGCAAACCTACTGATTTTATTGTCTCCATCCATATCCTATTCAGGCGGCGATATTGTCTACCAAACTCATGTGTGTTCGTTACGTAGTTCGCACAAACCTTTGCGTTGAGTGGGTGTTAGAGTTTCAAAAGCGTGTTTGTGTGAGTACCGCGAGAAAATCGAGAAAACAGACGTAGCAAGTAAGCGACACTTAGTATCTACCTACGAATTTGCCTGCTGCTGCTTGTACAATAATGCAGGAAAAGAGATAGGAGGAAAAACTGCAACTCTAGAGGTTGGTTTTTTGCCCTCTGTAATTCTGTTCTTTTTAGCTCTCAATCGCAGACGTTCATGAACTAATTGTATTCTGCCAAATATCTTGCGCGATATCACGGGGTGTATAGATTGAAATGAAACGAAACTGTTTCCTAAGTCCAAAATTGATAGCGCATTCATAAAAAAAACATCCTACAAGTTCCTATATCACCTACAAGTGACACAGGAGGTTGAACTGGTGCATTTTCTGATGCAGCGTTCGAGTTTTGGTCGTTAACGGTCGAATGGTTAGTGCTAACTGATAACTGCGACCTCTGACCTTGCCTATGATCTAGCAGTCTGTCAAATTTCTCCTGCAGCCTTGGCTTGGCCTCAGTGCGAATAGAATCACATATGTTCTTTGACTCACTTACGCTTCTCCTCCAAAGAACGTCCGGCACCAAGCGTTGACAACACTGTTCCTTGAACACACGTTTGGTCAACATAGAAAACATATAGTCTTGTATGGTCTTCAGTGCCGCTCTCAAGATGCGAATTTCGATCTCTTGCAGTTGCCGGCTTTGCTTCTTACTTCTTTTTTCACTTCACATACTACGAAAAGGAAAGAAAAGGGAATGTGTCGTGTGTTCAAACAGACAAGATAACAAAAAACAACGCAAGACTAGCGTATTTTGTGATACTTGTCCTGGGAAACCTCGAACGCATATGGGTAACTTCTTCCAAAAATATCGTAGTTTGAGAAATTTCAACATATAAATATCTAATACAATATTTATTTTGTTGCTATTTTATAAGCCGAAATCAGCTAGGTGGTGTTCACAACAAATAAATAGTATAGCAGTAACTGTATTTTCTGTTATTTTAAAATATGTGATTTAGGATTAGGATAGGAAATAGAGCGTAGTCAATTTCATTATCGTAATCTACACTTTTGACGTCATCAGTTTGCAGAGAAATCCTAACATGATCAATTTTCTGGTATGCTGCTATGCTTTTAAAGGCAGCATACCACGAAGCTGAGGTAGTGCGGATTTCAGGTGGAGTATCCGTATAAAGGGTCGTACATTATGGAGACAGGGGTAATTCCGCTCATCTCTCCCTGCATCACTGAAAACAGCCGCCTTCAGAATGCTGTTTTGTACGACGCCATCTATTGCAACGCTCCACTCCTTGCGCCGCCTCCGCCCTGCGATTCATCGAAAATCAACTCGAACAGCCCTGATAGGCAGTAAGGGACGCTACGCGTGCAAGGGTGGCGCGCTGCAATAGAAGGTATCGTACAAAACAGCATTCAAGGGCCGACTGCTCGCAGTGATTCAATGAGAGATGAGAGGAACCACCCCGGTCTACATAATCTACGACTCTGGAAACTCCACACGAAATCCGTACCACCCCAGATTCGTAGTATGCTCCCTTTAACCGGAATCCGATTGAGAGTACCAGCCCTTCAAGGGAACCTCTGTGTACGACTTTTGCAAGCTGCTGCTACGCGGAAATTAAAAAGAAGCGGGAACGTGAGTGGTTATTGCTGACTCTTCCTTACAATCAGCAGACAAGTAGCTAGATGCGGAATTTTACGCATCTCTAGTGTATTCTATTTTAGTGTACCCAACATATGCGTAAAAGATGGCAGATTAATCAAATTGAAATCTGCCGTTAACATGTGCAGCAGCCGAGGTAAATAGAACGTTTCAGTTAGCATCATCAATTACAGTAGTTCCTCTCCGGAGCTACCGGAACTCCGGAACGGAACTTCTGCACATTGCTCTCAGATTAATCGTCGCGCCTGCGACATTAGTGCTCGACCATTGTGGGCACTGAATATGTTCAGCCGTGAAACGCAACGCGCCATCGACTGGTGCACGATAAAGTGCAAGTGAAATGTCTTAAAGAGATCCTAAAGCTGGGTCGTTATCGTTGTGCACATCCGACGTAAACTGTAGTAGAACCTTATTTGCGTGACTATTCTCATTGGAAAAATGAGTATTAAATAATCCGTTACAACATAGTCCACTCATGTAAAATCAAAAGATTTCTCTCTCTTGAATGCAGAGCAGGCCTTAGCACATCTATGCTGTATATAGTTTTTACAGCTGCCGTTGTCCTTCAGCATACAGCCCAGATAGCAGAACTCATCTACGAGTTCGATCGGCTGCCTGAAGCTCTCGAGGAGACTCACATCTGCTTGCACTTTTCAGGTCGCAGGCGTGATCCATAGGCTGAAGCTAGTTTCAACACAGGGTCGATAACATGTTGCAACTTCACGCTGCTTGTTGCGAATATCGCTGCATCGTCGGCGTACTCGAGGTCCACCAAAGGACGTTCGTAGTGTGAGTAAATCAAGCTGGTGTTTAAACAGCATTCTTCTGTTCATGATTAGGCGATTGAACTTTCCTGGAATGTCATCATTTATGTTGAAATGAAACTCTCGTTGAGAAGCGTCAAAAGCGTCTTCGAAGTCTAGGGTGCTTCGAGAGCCGCTGCCCCATTTCGATCACTCTGCTGACAATGAACAGCTGGTCAATCGCAGAACGACCAGAACGAAAGCCGGCCTGTGCACCATGTGTACTTTCTTCGCGATGGTAAGCCAATCCAGGATGATCTGCTCTAAGACCCAGTACATTACATGTAGCAAAGATATTCCTCGATGGTTCTTGGGTAATGTGACAGACAGTTTCTTGTGGAGAGGAATTATGACAAAATGCCTTCATAAATCCGGTATCCTTTCGAGCTGACGACGCAAGTTTCTTCTCAGAAGCTTCTCCCCACTAAAATCGCCTGTAGTGCGGGCGACACAGATAGGATTGCACTTGGATCTCGTCTCCACAGATGTAAATGCGAACTTCTTGTTCAAAATTGGTAACGTTGCAAAACCTTTGCAGCGTTCTAAACACAACTGCTGAGAGAGTTGGGGTCTTCAAGCTTCTCCTTGGTCCGTACTTAACCACTTATCTACACTCGCTGGCGTAGCTTCTTTCTATATTTATTCCTTCACATCTGCCATGTTGATCTCCGGTCGAAGTTGAACAGTTGGACATCTCTCGAATCTGGGACCCTAATTTCAAGAAAGAGAAGAATTGGGTTGTGCTCGGAATCGAACGTCTCACACCGTTCTAGATTTTCGGATATCCGACAAGAGGAAGTTCTTTCTATACGTAGTCGAGCCGTAGTTTACATGTTGTCATTTTGCGCTGGCTTAATTAATTTGACTGATTTCGATTCGATTTGTGACTCTGGAAGAGACCTACTGGTTTTGATTGGCCTTTTCCTTCTAGTTTAGTACATTTCTGAAATCAGATCTATCTTCAGAGTTATTTCAAGATCTTCAGAGATATTTCAACGTAAGATAACAATGGCAGCCTGTAAAGAGGGTCGTGCAAGGATTCTAGTGTGTCTCCAACTATTCCCTGCCAGAGCAGTTAGCTACAGAGTGTATCCTGCGGAGATTCATAGTTGCTACCTAAAAAGCTTGCTCTACCTACCTACTGCTGATCATACACTGTCAACGGCTGGGATACAATTCATGAGCTACTAGTATCAGAAAAATCCAAGGGAACTTTCTGATAAATGCTTTGATTGAAATACTTATTGAAATAATAAATATGAAAATGTGAAATATGAGAGAATGACGCATTCAGTAGCTTCACGTTGTGAAAATTTTTGCCCAAAATAAGTAACACTCCAACTTTCAAAAGCAATGAGAATTATATACGTTCTGTACGTTTCAATCCTTTCTAGTTCGAGTTTTCCCTAATATTAGAGTTGAAAATAATGTTAAGACTTGTGAAACAGAAATGTTAAGACTGAAACAAGAAAACTTGGTGAACAAATAGGAACGGAAGTTGATAAAAACCTAGACGTAAGGATGGAAAAAGGGTTGTTAAGAAAGAAACCTTGCTCATACCTTCTGGGAAGAGTATTCACTTGATGAGATTTTTAGACTTCATGAAGGTAATATTTAGGCGAAGTTCGTCTCTTCTCAGTAGACCACCACAACATGCCATATACTGATAAATACATTGCTTACTAATTAACTCAGTAATTTCGGCAACTCTCATCACTTTTTTCATACCTATTTCCTGATAACCGTTAGTTCTAGTTCTCTGCCCCTATAAGGCATCTAAGACGGTTGCCTGCGTCTCAATAATCGGTTGGCGTGTGGCTTCGTCGAGGCATGTTTGCGTCTTCCTCGCCGACTTCGCGTCAGTGCCCGTTACCACATGATCACTCGAACTGTGTACGGGTGTACCTGTTTTCCTAACTCTTCGTGCTTCATTTAACGTTTCCTTCCTTGGTAACATGAGGTCATCTCCCCAACTACATTAAACTTCAACTGAAGCGCCTTCATTCACTGGATTTGAACTGAGATCCCAAGAGTTTCAGCACAACAGAAGCTTGTGCGAGATGAAAGCGCATCTTTTACTTATGATTATCCATCCATATGTGGCAAAAAACAAGATATCATTCTGCAAAACCATTTATTTCGTAAAGCGTTTATTCAAAAACACTACGAGAAATCTACGAAACAAGTAAGTGCACTTGAACTATTGCTCCTTCAAAAACGAATTTCTGAAAAAAAAGAATATTAAAAAGGGATGGATAGATGATAAACGAGGTTCACAAACTTATACCATGTTTCAACACGCAACGAATCAATGTCAGGAACTTGTGATGCAGCTTTGTAGTCCGATTCTAAATGCGTAGCTAAGTATAGGGTCGGCCTAACGTCCAGTCTTGCTGCTTCTTTTGAAGGGACCAAGAAGTCTTGAGAAATCTTAGAAGACCCTTACGTTAATTTACTCTTGGAAAATTATCAGCTTTTTTGAAGACAGCGTTTCACGAAATTGAAGTAGTGCGGAGACTGCTAGGAAAACGTCGAGTTCAGGTTGAAGATTACGGAAACAAGCTCAGCTGCCCCCATTCGCTTAATTATCGTAAAAAAAATTGCGTGGAGACCGCTAGGAACTAAAGCGGTTTTTTACGATGGTTTTTCCGAGGAGCGTTAGAACGCGGCTCATACAAGCTCCAATCCCCTCAGCTTTCGTAGCAAGAGCAAATCGACCATCGTTTTAACTTCACTAGGTTGGCAAGGAGGTATCGTAGATCTTCGACCTCTCCCTCGTGGACTCGGTGGGTGCACAAAGGTTGTCTCTTGCAACTGACTTCTCACGGAACAATCCGTCTTGCAAGCCGTTTTTTACGACGAAAAGAGGAGAATGAAGTGAGCCACTCTCGTTTCCGTAATTTATAACTCTATGTTTTATTGGGGGTTTTCGCACGGCATCATTTTTCTGCCTTTAAGATTCTTCTGATCGCTAACGAAGTCAAAACGGACTTAAGCAGTTGGTGGTTGGAGCAAGCGGTTAGGATCGAGATGGCACTCTCTCTAGTTTTACTCGCTCTCGAACCTGTGGTTTCATCTCAATCCTGAGATAAATTATAAATTACAAACCTAGCGTAGGTGCCTATTAGGCGTCATGTATGTGCATTGCTGTGCTGACTACACGTACCGCGTGATCTTTTTTACCTTTTACGGCATGCAACGTAATATTGTGAGATTCTGATTTCAACGTTCTACAAATCTTTTTCTGCACCCCCCCCCCCCCCCCTAAAGCCTCGTTGTGTATGTTTGTATGCACCCTCCTTCCTTGTGTTGGGCCATTTGATGATCTTAGGAGGAAGTTCTGATGTGCACTTTAACGTTCTCATCTGACATTTTTGAGGCGAATAAGAGAGTTGTAGGAATGCTACCAAGTCATTATAGGAGGCTCTTCCCAAGCAAGTTGGTCGGACTATTATCACAACAAGGAGAGAGTGTACAGCAAAAGATATAAAAAAACGCGAACAAGAAGCAACTGAAAATATAGAAGAAGTAGAAATGAAAATCGAGCGATATTATTTTCCATCTCGGAAATAGTTGTGCGGTGCGTGTAGCCTGTACAGACAACAAGACGACTTTGTCGTTTGCGCAGCCGCCTAGCAGCTAGACCTCGTTTCAGGTCGTTTTCCCCTGAACATATTTTGTATCATCACTTACTGGAAACAGAAAGCAAAAACTTGCCGTCAATGTCGCTGAACATATGGATTCCATCCATACTGACGTTTGTCTCCGATGGACCATCAGAATAATAGGAATACTCGTACTTTTCCTCTTCTATTTCACTAGGCGTTTTCATTGGACCTAAGCAATGGACATCTTATCGATTTGTAACGGACCAGACCTATAAATGCTCACAAGAGCCAAGATAATTAATTGTAGGATTGCCCAAGTCCTCGACTGGGATGAGCTTAGCTTCAGAGAGCATGTTCAAGCACTCAATGGAGTCTACTACTCGTGCGCCACCAATGTAGAGAGGAGCTTGCACTGTAAATAGTGGAAATTAGTCCAGTCCTTGCTGAGCGAGATGAGGTGCTGCGTCTGCGTTGGACACGGATTTTGATGCTCCGAAAATTCGATCTATAACAGGGAAACTGCTGTTATTGACAGCGAAGCGATTGCTATCGATTGTATTGATGGGAAGGTGAGTCAGAAAGGTTGGATGCCAATCCCGACGTTTGCCGAAAGTGATCAGCGACGACTATTTCTTAATAGAGACAAACTCTGATCCACGTTGTTCCGCTCGCTAAACACACCTTCAATCTCCGCATCGGTTTTTGGTAAGCTGTACCAAGAGACGTTTCCACTCACAGCTGTACTCATAGGAGACGCTTCAGCAATGATGTCATCTGAATCAGGCGAAACTTAGATGGAGAAGCCATTTCACATCGTGGATGACCATAAAAGAACCGAATCCGTAGGATCTTAAAACATATCAGGAGTCTTTGCCTTCCGGAAATCACTCACATTCTATTTCGACATTCGTCTCGCTTGGCGCTGGTGTATACTCCGAATAGATTGAACTCTCTGAGAGCGCCGTGTCCAAATCAATGCATGACGCTAAATATGATATGACTAGACTATATTGTTTAAGTGGAGCATATCATTATAGCTGCTGCAAATGTTGAGACAACTAACATGCCGTCTTGAGCGCCTTCTCTTCATCTGTTATTTCAGATGGAACTGCATCGTTATATTCTTTTGATTCATCTATGTTCATCTTCATTTGTTGTACTCATAAACATTTCGAAGTAAACTATCTAAAGGCAACCACCACTACCTAAACTATCAGATCCGCTGGACTGATGGAGATCCCTACACTCTGCTGTTCCTAAATTATCATATTTCCGGACGAAAGTTCGAAAATGTTTACTCATTTTTATATAAAAAGCTGACAACTCACTGTCTGTCAAATATTGCCGTGGATAGGCGTAGTCGTAGTCGTAACCCGCCCAGGAATTCGCTTCCATGTCCGAATATGATAATTCCTCTGCAAAAGTACAGACATAAGTCAAGGTTGCAAAAGCCAACGTCACGCACTCTACTTACAGAGCAGTGAAAATTCTCAATCTACTTCTCACATTCCGCCGCAGTAGTCGTTTGCACGCTAGACCCTATCTCAATCCTATTAGTAAGTTGGGATCTAGTCAGCCACCAAGCTGTTTTACAAAGTTACCTGCGACCGTTGAACCGCACCGCTCTTTTGTTAAAGGCATCATCCCACGAATCCGAGGTGGTGCGGATTCCAGGTGGAGTATTCGTATACGGGATGGGAGACTATGGAGAGGGGGTGATTCCGTCCATTTCTTTCTAATTGCCGCACAAAACGGCCCGGAAGATGCGGCGCATGCACAAGGCTGGCGCGCTCCAGTCGAACTCCCTGTAGAAAGTAGTGCGCCAGTACGCCTGGAGCCATATCTTCCGGGTCGTTTTTTACGGCATTTAGGGAAAAATGGACAGAATCACCCCCCCCCCCCCCCCCATGGTCTCCCATCCCGTATACGAATACTCCACCTGAAATCCGTACCACCTCAGATTCGTGGAGTGATGCCTTTAACCGCATGCATATTGTACTGCAAAGCAGAATCCTTGGTCCAGGGTCTAGCTAAACACCACTTAGCTACCATGGTCTACCATCACTGACGGCTTCGACCAACATTAGCGATGGGAACGACAGAAATGATGATTTCAATGCAGATAGGTATTTATTGTGGACGTAACAGAGATATAGAGATATTCACTACAGCTCACAGTCTACCAATAGATGTAGAGACTCTTCGCAGCCAGAGCAAAACCTACCAAACGACTCCAGATCTTCACTGTCAACGTAGGTTTCCGTAGGCGCCAAAGCGTATAGAGATAATGTCGTTTCAGAAGTATCATCTGAAATCCCAATTCGCAATTAAAGATGTCAGAACACTAATGATATATAGAACTTGTCACATAACCTTTTCAACCTGTACCTGTAGCGGATACTGGCTCGTAACCAAAGACAACGACGGCTAGTATAGCATACAGCTAACATTCACACTAATCAAGGACACGACAGGGGAATTGTATTTAACCAGAAAAAAAATGGACCCCACCATTAAACGAAGGAAAACGGTGGAGAAGAAGAAGAAGATGGACCACAAGAAACTGCTTAACCTACCGTAATCGTGTTCGCTATCCGTTCTCAGAGTTTCCATTTTGAATCACCAAGTGGTCTTGGTAACAATAGAATAACGAATGGACCATACCTGTGGAAGGACGAACACAAAATAAATAAGTTTGTTCACAAAACTGAAGGTAAATCATGTCGGACACGTCTTTCATAATTAATTTACAAGTTCCAAAAGTTGGATGGTGAAAGTGCAGTACTAGAAGTTTTCGCGTCATCAAGACAGTGATTCCTTTTTTGGTTGAATCGTGGTTTAAATCCAACCTGTTCTATTTGTTTCCTATGTATTCTAGTCACGACTGCGTTTTTTTTTACCTTTTCTGAAGCAGAAACAATAAAGGCAGTTTATTACGATGTTGACTTTCTTCCATGAATAGATCCCTATTCATGGAGCAAAGTCAACATCGCCTGATCTTGCTAATCGTCCACTTAGCACACCACACGTACAAGTACCTAGTTTTGGGTGCATTTTATGATGCACCCAATGTGAGTACTGAGAGTAGTTCAAACGTTCTCTTGTCTTGAAACCTCGGCACATTCTGTCTATATTTTGTAGTAGTGTGCCTGCGAAGTTTTTAGATGGAACTTTTTCTTTGTCTGAAGTTTCGGCTTTTTCGCCGTCTTCGGAGACCTAAATAGGGGATGACTGGAGCAACGCTACGTTATTCCGTCAAGTGTCACACTACCCTGGGTAAGTGTTTTGATAATCGTTCAAGATATTGAAAACAGAACTCGTCTACATTGAAAGTAGTCTTACGTGTTGTTCCACCGGATGTGGTGCGGCTAGTAGCACGCACTTGTTACACAGTACACTTGTTAGTGTACCAGCGACATCAGGCAGGTATAGGTCACAGAGCGGTACAAGTTGCAAGAACTCATTCGTTATCGACAAGCAATAAAAGGATAAAGTTTCTGGCGTTAATCAATCCGCTTGGGATGCGCCCCCACGTTCACTTCAATTCAGAATCGTTTGAGGTTTACGAACGTGTATCTGGCCTATACAATGACTTGCGGTGGCTAGCCGATGTGTCAAGTCAGTGCTTTTATCCTCCCAGACAAGTCTGGTACCAATTTATCGACCCCGAAAGGATGAAAGGCTTGGTGAGCACTAGGGCGGATTCGAACCTCCGATCGATCGTGCAGGAAGCGGAACCTCTAACCGCTACACCACACCCGCCCTCGACAAGCAATAATTCCTATTATTCACTGAAGGGTTTCTTTCAAGAATCCAAACTGCCTCCAACGCTTTCCTAGTGGCTTTATCAAGCCTTTTCATCGTCGTTTTCGTTTCGTTTTCGTTTTCCTGCGATATATTCATTAATTCTCACTCCAACATTCCTACCGGTCTCCTCAATGTAAGTTGCATTCCACATCAAGCACTCATATATTACCCCCATTTGTGCGCAGTCGCCTGTTTTGCCGTAAGGACAAATAACACATCTTCCACAGATGCAGTATCTATCGTATAATCTGTTTCTAACAAGCTGGCTTTTGATATTTGCATTTGGAATATTCACCAAGATCACGTCATCTTGTAATTGTGCTTGAACAATGCTGCGTCGAACAGTGGCACCGACACTGTCACAGATAAAAGGAAGACAAAGAGAAATCGAAAGAGTTTGATTCCGCGAGGAACATTGCTGTTTACAGTGCGGGTTCTTCGGCCATTAGCACATGCGATTTTCATAGCTAGCCTTCTTGATTCGTGTCGTTCCTGTTTACCAGGGTATATTCCACTGGCGGCTTTAAACATATCACGATTCAGTGCACGTTTAGCTGCATTCGGATGTGCAGATTTGGCGTGCAATAAGATGTTCTTGGAACATTTTTTGTGATAACACTTTACCCTAATAATGCCATTTGAAGCACTTGTGTGTTGAGGTATGGAAGACATCCTTCTTTTGGGATTTTTCGTGTGAGTCTTATGTGTTGCGATTGTTGGTTGAGTATTCGGAAACACTCGTCCATTTCGGGGTGTGTTAATGTGATGATGCAACAGTCGCCAATACATCTGCAATACATTATTGGTCTACGCGAAAGCACTGGTTTTTCGATTCTGCTCATGAAACAGATCGCCAGTACTGGTGCTAGTCTTTGACCCATTGCTGGCCCTCTCAGTTGTGCGAAATAATTTCCTGATCACCTGAAGATATTACATTTCAGGCATACCTTGATAAGTGTTATTGCGCGAGTTTTACTAAGCCCATATTTTTCCAAGTTGTTGCCATGTAAATTTATGATCTCAGAGAGAGCTTGCAGCGCCTCACTGTTTTTTACATTCATGTAGAGTGAGGTCACATCAAAGGACTCTATTACACAGTTGCTCTCAACTCTTGCATTGCGTAACTGTTCAAGGAAATGGTGCGTGTTCGACAAGTAAGATGGTATTTTAGGCAAAATTTGACTCACAGTTTTATTAAGGAACGGCGAGATCCGATCCGTTGGTTCTCCCACACAACTTAATTATTGGTCGCATCTGAGTACTGAGAATACGGCGAAACGAGGGGCATTTTGGAGAAGTGTTATGTAGCTACTTATCTATGCCACTGCCTAGCAGAAATTAAAGTGAAAAAAGCCGGAGAAGAGAGTGCTGGCTATTGGTTCTTCTTTGCGAGCAAGTGAGAATGAAACTGCAAAATATCACTGTTCTCAAACGTACTCACGCCTGAAAACTGCATGAGAGGAGACCCTGAACAGATTAAATTCTACCGTTGAAGTGCACCGCAGCTGAGGTAAATGGAACGTTTAAGTTATTGTCATCAATGGGTCCTCTCCGTTCTCTACACTGGTCGCAGATTAACCTTCGCAACTCGTCGTTAGTGTTAGGCTATAGTCGGCGTCAGGTATGGGAGCCCAGATCACTTTCGATTGTTGAAGTACAGAGAGGAGACTGAGTTCGAGTGAAGTAATAGTGAAGAATTTTAAAAGTTTTGTTTTGAGTTTTGCGCTTCAACACATTCGGGATCGAGAGCAGAAGAAGATCATTCATTATTTGATTTGATGATTACTTCCTTTCATGAAAAAAACATGTGATAAAAAACCAAAAAAAAATGGAAAATAAAAAATCCATCATAACACAATGTTTTTATATCGTGCAAAATCAAACAGTTTCATCCGTTCCATAGAGAATCTTGTCCACAACGTCTATACCCATAGTGAAGCTGTGGTCCTGGTTTGCAACCTCGTATCGCCAACTTCCAAATCTGGATTATACATTTAAATGGAAACGCGCCCAACCAATTAGGGATGAAAGAAGAATTACACCGGACATCTTCGAAACATTAGCATGCTTTTCTCTCTGAGATTAGTCGTTCTGAACTAATAACTATTCGTTATTTATGACATGAAATTTAGGATTTTACACAAAAGATGCGGCACACACAGTTTTTCTTAGTGTAGCTTCAAGAGAGATAACATTTAATTTAATTTAATTTAATTTGATTTAATTTGTATGTATATATAACCGTTTAATTAGAGGCAGCATACCACGAATTTGTTGTAGTGAGGGAATCCGCGGAAAAACTAGAGTTGGGGATGCAGACTGCGGATTCCGGCGTGGTTCTTCTCGTTTCTCTCTCTAGTTGACGTAAAAGACCCCTGGGAACCGCTTTAGTACCTAAGAAGAACGTTAGAACGCTCCTTTATGTACACATCCGCGTCCCTTTACTGGCTTATTTATTAGGTTCACTTGAATAGGCTGGTGAAAAAATGCTAAATGCCAAAAATGCTGTATATTCCACAACGTTTTTTTACAAAGGTTAGAGAGAGATGAGCAAAACCACCTTGAATAATGGAATCCCAGACTCTGCAACCCCATCTCTAGCTTTTCCCCCGTCACATCAGATTCGTGGTAGCTGCCATCAAATACATCACCCCACGAGTCTAGCGTGGTATAGATTTTCGTTGAAGTATACCAATATCGGGTTGTAGATTATGAATACAGGGGGTTCCGCTCGTCTCTCCCTGCATCACTGTAAACAGACGGCTTCGGAATTCCTTATGACATCCTTTACTGCAACGCGCCACCCTTGCGCCTCCCCCCGCCTGCGATTCGTCGAATGAAATAAATTGCTCTTTGGGGTGTCCGAATGGATTTTTGACGAATCGCAGGCGGAGGCAGGGCGCAAGGGTGGTGCGCTAAAATAGAGGACGTCGGAAGAAACAGCGTTCCGGAACCGTCTGTTTACAGTGATGGAGAGAGATGAGCGGAACTACCTCTATACTCACAATCTACGACTTGACATATGTATATTCCAACGGACATCCATACCACGCCAGATTCGTGGAGTGATGACTTTGAGCAGCAACAGGATACTTTTTTACAAAAAGAAGTCTAACAATATAAGTTTCTCGGAAATCCCCCATAGAGACACTTTAGCTTCTCTCAACCGATCTAAGAAAACTGATAACAGCTGAACCATGGCCGTCTCTGATCTGATTTTTCTCGACATCTAGAGAGTCTTCTTACCTCCCACGTGAATAAATATGCTCATTTTCAAGTGTTCTGTGAACGTTCTTCAGCTCTTCATCCCTGTTTAGTGTGGGGATTGGATAGCCATAAGGTAGTACATGTAACCATTTTGACTCAATCCTATTTGTAGGGTAGATGATTCCATGTTCGATGAGATCTGAAATGAATACCAAAAGCAAATGAAAGCACCTTTCTTTTTTCTTTTTGAAAAAAACTTTTCAAAAACGCTTGCTAGGATTTCTACCTCTAATTGTTGACTCAATAATAGTGTCTTTATCTACGGGTTCATCGATTGCCATCCCGATTTCTACAAGCACCGACCAAAACAATGCCGCGTTGGGAGTGAGACGTTCGTTGAAATTCGACATAAAGGTGCACCTTCAAAAAAAATTCACATGAAAGGGTATAGAAAACGATCCTACATTAGATAATATCACCTAGAGAATTTTGCGATAATTAGTACTATGTTGTGTTACTGAAACTATCTCAAAACATATGTAGAGTCTCTGAGTCACCTGTAGAAAATAATATCAGGTTGCGGGAAATAAAGCCATGATAGTTGTTCAGTAAATTCTGGCTGTGGTCGTCGCATTCCAATTCCAACAAGGACCACCTAGATAAGAATATATTCTTACGTCATCAATTCCACATCCAAAATTTCATTTCCCCTTAAAATTAGACAAGCTGGACATGAACTGGGTATTATCACTGTATACATGGAACTTGTAATGCCCACAAAAAATCAGAGCAGCATAAGTCATTTTTTCGATCTCTCAACTTGTGAAATTTCCGCCGACGTTATTGACGTCAAAAACGCAATGTCAGTCTACCCTAATCCCTGAAAAGATGGAATAAGGTCAAGCATGTTTGCTGAAAAAAAAAAAACTGGAAAAACCTGTGTACCTTCGAATGGCGGAGGTTAATTTTTGGGCAGAGACCGGACATTCGCCCTAATTCCACAATTGGCATCGTTGAAATCACATAATCATACCCAATCACGTATCCGTTACCTAGCAAAACCTAAACAAAATAGAAATAAAGAAATAAAATATACGCAAAACAAGAAGGTTCACAGGAAAAAACGAAGCTCAGGAATCCAATCCACCAATGTTGCACACCTCTTTCTTTCGTGGATCAATTCCTATAACTGGACAACCTAATCGGAACCAATGAGCTGGTAATTCAGAAGCGACTGTCTTCCAAAGTTCTCCTATACCTCGGAAGTCTCGTGGATACCTTTAACGCAAATTTTAAAAAGTCATAGATATTCTATGTTTTTCCTACAGCTTTAAAAAGTTACTAACTAAAATGGTTCACCTAAACATTGACTTGGCCTTCTTATTCTCTTCTTCGTCAAGCTCACCGCGAGTTAGTTGACATCTTCTCTTCAAATCCTCGATACTTGTCCGAGGTACTCTGTTCTCCACCCATGCACAGTTCATTTCGGCCAATGACACTGTCCACACCTATTTCACAAACTAATCTTGCTGTAGCACATTATAGGGCAAAATGTCCAAAAAAAATCCTTTTGAAATGGTGCAGAACCTTCTCATTATATGGTTTGATGAATACTTTTTGAAGGGTAGGTCCGAAAGTGTATAAAGTGAACTCGTCAAAATTTCTAGCTAGATCCGTAGCCGTGGAAGTAGACGAGATCTCATGTAAACACTGCATTTTAATGCCCGCAGGGAAGTACGGTATGGAATCCTGTACTGGATAGGGAATGTAATTCGCCTCCACATTATCATCGTTCTTTATTATATGCCTCATGTAAGCCTGTAAAAAAGAAAAAATTTTATGGAGCAAAGAATACCTTTATTTAAAAAAAAGAAATCAAGAACACTGGCAAAAGTAGAAATGTTCTGTAAGGAGGGATTAATGTTCCAAATATGTAATATCCACGCTCACCTTTACACATCTTGGCACATTGTTCCACTGACTCACTGCCCGGTTAATGACATTTGTGAATTTCTGATATTTAGAAAACCCTGTAAATAAACTTAATAATGCAAATAACTGCAATAGGACATAAGAATTGAAACATGTATCAACTCTTATATGAAAACTTCCTGATATTTCAAATCCAAAAAAAAAATCGAATAAGATGTCTTTAACAGTAATACTCAGAAGAAAGAAATATAAAGTAAATCAGTAGTTATTTTACATGTACACATGCTGTCACCTTCCCTGCTATATGCTACATATTTTGCACTCCGGTATAGCGCGAATGCGTTCACAGAGGCGATTACGTATGGGTCTTTGCTTAAGATTGTCAGCAAAGAGCATCACACTCGCAACAGATCCTTCAAGCTTTTTTTCCTCAGACACCGTGGTAAAGCGACTTTCAAACCAAGCTCGAACGATTATTGTTTTTCCTCTCTTCCAGTGCAAACGAGGTGCGGAAAATATTTCCCGCAACCGACCTCTTAAATTAGGTTGGATGAGCAGAAGGTAATGAGTTGAAAGATAAAGGATTAAGTGTCTGGCGTTAATCAATCCGCTTGAGATCCATTCAATTCAATTCGGAATAGCTTGAACTTCATAAACGCGTGACTAACCATTACTATGATTTGCCAGAGCTGGCCAATGTATCAAGTTAGTGTTTTTATCCTCCTAGACACGTCTGGTACCAATTTATCGACCCCGGGTAGAGAAAGGCTTGGTTAGCACTAGGGCGGAATCGAATCTCCGATCTATCATGTAACCACAGCGAAACCTCTCAAAAAGAGCAAAGCAGCAAATGAGCGTATTTTCGAAATCGACGCCTCATTTTTAGCCATGAAGCCAATGGTGAACGTAGGCGCCAATCGTTGCCCCATGGCAAGACACCTGATTTGTGCAAAATAGTTGCCCTACCATCTAAAAACTGTGCATTTGAGGCATTTTCTCAGTGCAATCATCAGTTGTTCACCGAAAAAGGCAAACAAGTTGATTGGACTCTGATGTTCAGTTAAAAGATCAAGAATCCACTGTATAGGAGATTCCTGTACACTGCACAAACAACGAAAGGCTCCATTACACATCAGTTATTAAAAACAGAAACGTACGGGTGTTCGTTTAATGAGCTGGCAGAAATTTCAGAAGCTGAAGCAGCATTAAGCTTATGAACCAAGCGATCTGTCTGTAGGGCCTCCTACGTGGCTGATGATAGGTCTCACCTTGAACGTTGAGAGATCTTTAGAGGCAAGCTCGCTGTCAGAGGTCAACTTGTGTGTTTTTCTAAGAAGGTAGAAGACAGGACCCACGAGTAACTCTGTTTTGAAGCGGGTTGCAGTGAAGCGTGGGAAATGCGTTCATTAACTGATACTCATCCACACCCGATTAAGTTGTTAATTTTGTGCTAGAAATTACAGTGGAAGAATGATAAAGGAAGCTATATTGGAAGTGACATAATGTGAGGTAATTAGTATCAGCAAGTAGATCATCTGCTATTTTTTGACTTATAAAGCTCACGGATTTCCCAAATGACTGAGCGCTATTTCAGTGCGATGCTTGGATTACACTTTCTCCGTCTGTAGCAATTTATAACTTTTAATAGTCCTTGTGTAAGTGGACAGGAACTAATATCTACAACGGCATCAAATTCCTGTTGTCCTAAGAATGTATGTGGGAAGGGTATGGGAGGGGGAACGTTTTAGAATATTGGGCAATTTCAGTGCTATTTGATTCTGATTCGTGACGGAGGCGATCTCAATGTTCTTCTGAACTGCATAAGATTTGGGAGAACTGCTGTAGAAACAGATTGAGATGGTGACAAACTAGGCTCTAGTTCAAGCCCTGGTTGCACGTTTATTGACATAGAAAGTACAGTAAATCAAGAGTTGACAGACAGATATTGTTAGCTGGCATTGATTTCGCGATCGCTAAAGTCAAAGCAGACTTCTTTAGGACACCTCTTTGCACTATCACGAAATGATCTGTTTAGCGAACTGTCGAACTTTTTCTGCATTTTAGACTTAGTCTTCAGTAATCATCAACCCGATAGAATCACATAAGAAATCGACCTACCCACTATTGTCTTACAAAGTCGTTCCTCCAAAAGCTATTAACACGAAACATCTTTCGACAAACATTTCTTGATATTGGTGCATTGTATAGTTGCCCAAAACAGAATCATTCCCTTTGGGATTCATCTTTGGGCTCGTGGAATGGATCCAAAACGCTGCCAGATGCTTTCGCGCGGCAATACTAAGTCAGTGCGCCGAAATCGTGATATTGGCTTCAAAATCTTTTCCGTTGTGATGTCGCAGCCTAGGACACATAGTTCCATAGAGTCACGTGATTTCTTTCTCCCGTCCAAGTGTTCTTTAACTTGAACCCGTATCCGTTTCTATGTATACGTCACTGCATTGCATACAGGAAATCAGATAAGCAACTCATACGCTCATCCAGACTCCTTGTTATTTGGGCATGGTGTAGTGCAGATATAGTCATATAGGCCACTGCGTATGAACCTTTGCTTAAGATTGCAAGGAGGAAGCTCTACAATAGCTACAGATTCTTTATAATGTAACTACTTATCCTTCTTTTCTTAACAAATTGTTCTAATACTATGTCTTTTGTTCATTATCAACTAAACTGCCTAGACTTAGTAAGTGCGCTCAAAATGCAACAATTTCATACATAACTTTTTACTCGTGAATAAAAAATAAAGAAATAAATAGATGTAAGGGTTTGCTGAATTTTAACGAAATTACTCATAAAGGTTCCCAATAGTTGCCAGAGAAGATCCCGTAATTACAGAAAAGCCTTTGGAGAAACACTAGTCAATCCATACTTGATCTACTTAACCTTTCCTCCATATTATATGTATACAGTCCCATTCTCTGCTAACTACTTGTCATTTAGGTTATTTAGGGTAATACCGAGAAATAAGCATTTCTTTATATTTGGTCGAGGAAATTGGGAAAAATTGAAATTGGCTAAAACAGTGGATCCTGCCGTCCTCACATGTCAAGTATTCCTAACTTAACTATTTGATACTATCCACGAACCGGTAACATGAACACCGAGATCCCATGTGAAACCTCGTCGATCGGTCACAGAACGTGCCAAACCTCCAACCTCATCCTCTTTTTCGATCACTAGTACCTTAAATCACTATTCATCACCAAGGATTAAAATAGTCCATCGTTAGCTGCAAACATAAGGATTATCGGGTTAAAGCTTGAAATTCACTCACTTCAGTAGAATTTGGCAACCGACCGCTCACGATTAATTCATGGAGTCGATATGCTGCTCCGAGAGCTGTGGGTCCGCTACCGATGATCACGAACTTTTTTGATCTATCCTCGTTCATCACGCCATAGAATCTTTGCCAGCTATTTTTTGTAGTGATTATTTGTTTTTTTTTTCTTTGGAAGAAGAGCACGTTTTCACTACAGGTTACAATAGTGGTTGTGATTGTTTACCACATGTTATAGGATGAGATTGTAAAAACCATAAATCGTGCATAATATCGGATCAGTGCATGTGTCTTCCGAGAATAACAAAAAAATAGACCACGTGGAACAAGTAATGTGGAATATTCAATGTATGTAAACATTGTAGCATTTCGGCAAAGTGTGGAAAGAATGTAAATGAGGAAGCGAGGAAACTACTATGCATGCAAAGAACGAATGAAAATTTAAAAGTTTTTCTGGATAACGTAAAAAATAAAGATGGTAAATATTGTATAATTCTAATTATTCAGGAGATGAGTCATCTTCAAAAAAATTTTTGCTAGTGTATAAGGATCAAGACTAGTTAAACGAACTCTCAGTGGTTCCTAATCGGTTCATTAACGACATGTTGAGGGAGAGTTCGGAAAAGAGGAAAATCAGGTTATGTGTGGACTTGTCAGTAGTAAAGCAGCCAACTTGGACCATCACTAAACTGCAGTCGGGACAAGGTCATTTGCGCACCCACGCAATGACAAGCGAATGAGCTGCGTTCGATCGAGAGACGATAAGTCAGACCAGTAAAGTACTTCGCCTTACTGGTTTTTGTCCTCGACGAAAAATAAGTAATTTTTCTGAATTTAATTTCTCCTTCTCACTACTTTATTATTTAAAGCGCTGAACCAGATTTTTTCGAAACTAATTTTTCTTCTCATGGCTCTTCTGGTACAAAAACTCACGTAACTCTTCCGTAATAACTCAAGTACAATTTTTTCTCGAACTCATTTTTTTGTGGTTGCTTTATTGGTATGAAGAATGGCACAATGCATCCGCAATATTCCTTCATTTTCATTTTTATTTTATTCTTATTTTTTTTTCAGGAATCATTTTCTTGATATGTTTGCCTCATAACTTCCTCCGCTAGCATTTCTTAGTTTCGATAAAATAGCGACGATTCCATTGTTTATGATCAGGACAGGCATTTGTTAGCCTTTTTTCTTATCCAGTCAGATAGCACAAAACATATCCTTGAACTTTTCGGATCTCTTCAAGATTTTTCACATTCCGTTTCAGCTTCCTCTTCATTATTGTCTTTACAACTTTTGCTAAATTGTTTCCACATGTCTACTTGGCTGTGATTTATGGTCCTCGTCTTTTTTGTTATCTTGCTCTCCAGTTGTGCTGGAATATTTTAGCAATTATTGTAGCTCCATTATATTCCAATGTATGTGAATTTTTGAATTCATCAATGAATGTAAACCCCTTAAAAAATAGTACATGTGGAGATCGAAATTCTGACTGTGAAGTTATTCTTGTGAGGTTGCCATTACTGTTGTTCACCCAACGTTGACTTTATAACTTTTTTGATGACGAAAACTAATTCTGTTCATTGTTTGCTAATCTACGCAATCATTTATTCGTCACCGTCACTGTTTGGCGAACAGATAATAAAGTCGATGGTTTTAGAGTAAGTTTTAACGTAGTTATAAGTAATTGTTTATGTTAAAAGGTCGAAATTTGACTCGGGAATAGTCCAGATAACTCTTTGCACTTCTCTTCTGGGCCGTTTAGTTTGTTTTAAAACTAATCTTATGCTTTAGCGGAAGATCACTAACAATCAATTGCGATCTATTAAAATCAATTAGATGTTTAACTGAGGGTTTCGCTACAATTTCACCGACTGCTCAGTCAATCTGTGAGGAAAGAATAGTTTCGGAAGAGATATCGCTCCCCTGTGTAGCTTTTTGTTTCGCATTCCTGCTGATCTCAATCGAATTAGGCACGAACACCCTTCAAAAAAATACTTTCCGGGTCGAATTTACTGGAGTATTTTTTGATTTGTACACAGTTAATCGGTTGAGAATGTGCTACCGACAACTCTTAAGTTCTATTCTAAACACCATTATTCGTTTTTTCCTTAAGATAAATACAGCAGTAGTCTTAAGCAGATCAATAGTTATGTTTGAACTGTTCTACAAACGTTGACGTTTTCACTGCAAATTAATGAGACACAATTTATCACTGTTGATTGATGAATTCGTCCAGTTCATTCAAATCAATAAATCGAATAAATTCACCACGTAGTCCGCACAGTAATGCGCATTATCAACGAAGACTGGTTGTAATTTTCTTAGAAAATTGGAACATTGAACTGAAATTGGAGATTTGGGAAACTTCTCGAGTAAAGGGATGGATTTCTGAATATTCTAGTGAAAAATTAAATGATAATGAAAATGATAGAGTATCCATTAAGCTTTTCTGTTTTTCTTTTTTTTAAATTTAGATTCAAGGCTAGTTAAACGTTACCGGAACAAAATGCATTAAGGCGATTATTATTCTCCAGATTTTGTTTTTTTTTTATTCGGAGAGAGAAACAAACAAAAAACAGTGCCTTGATCCCGAAAACTTGTCTACACGAATAGATCATCGCACGGTATTTGCATAAGAATGCGCACATTGAACAAGTTTCTCCTCACACTGTAAACAATCACATTTTCACGTTGTCGATAAATTGCTGAGCATCCGCACTTCGGCTCCCGCTGTCCCACCAGGATCGCTCGCTGAAAAAAAATTTATGATGTGGTCTTGTATATATGTGCATATGTGTATCAATACCATACCAAAAGTTATTTTCTTAAGATTTCCTCCACTAACGTTGTCTTGACCACAACGCATACTTCCCCACAGCAATCCACTTTTTTTTCTGGTTTTGCATCAATGAAATTTTTTTCCTCCTCTATTATTTACCAGCCTGAACGTCCGGCTAAAGCCGGACTTCAGGCTTTTTTTGCTGTTCGCTTCGCCTGCCTTCACCGATCAATAAGAAATAACAGTAGAATTACAATTACAACTTTATGAAATTACAATTGCTTTTTTCTATCAACGCTTTCTTCAATTTTTTTTACCCGAAAATTTAAGCATAGATGGAAGATTTTCCCTAAACGCTCATTTCTATATATTGGAGAACAATCAATCTTGATTTTGCATCTATGTTTCTCTCAAACTTCCACTATTTGGAAGCATCATTCGAAGTATGAGTTTCCTCCGTTCTCAGCTGTTAGCAAAGAATGATGTGCTAACATGAAGACGTGAATATCACTATCTTAGTGACAAAAATAACGTTCTACTTCAGATCGCGTAAACTGTTGGCTACTATGTGTTGTACTTGATCAGCCGTTCGTACGTGATCAAGAGACATGCTGGGAGGTAGATATCCGAAAGAACCGTAGAAACGCACCTACCTACCTCGTTGGGACTCCCGCGCACCAATCCGAAGCAGTGGAACCCATCTCTTCCCACTCTATAGCTTCCTGGCACCATTCCGACCGTGTGGGACCCGTCCCACCCCATTCTACAGCTGTCTGGCTCCATGGCACGAATTCGACGCTGTAGGACCCGTCCCACCCAATTTTACCGCGTGGGGCTCCAGCGCACCAAACCGACTCCATGGTATCTCCCTCTCTTTTTGGGATTTCTTGACTGAGACACACACATACACCTACGCACACAAGTGACAGAATACGCCCGTTATTATACAGCATGAGAGTTTGCAAATTTGGAAGTATACATTCACATAAAAGTTTATTTACCCTCACTATGAACATATGAGGGAAACTAATTAGCCCTATCAAAGATAACATACATAATTGCATAGCTTTGGACAATGGTGAAGAGGTAGAGTGCTCGCCTTTCAGTTCAGCATGCCGATGGTTCGGCAGAGTTTTACATCATTATGGAGTTTTTTCGTGACACACAGAGAAACACACACAGACTAAGCGCGTTATTCTATAGCATGATTGTTCCATGACTAGAGTTTCTAAAACTCTAGTGAAATAGAGATTCTTTCTCGAGAATGTTTTTTTTTGAAGAGTACCCAAACTATAAATTTATTTTGGATGTTTAACCGTAATAAATTACCGTACTGCTTAGGATTCTAAATGATTAGGGAAGCAATTCGGAGGTGTAGTGATAGCACTGAAAGGAAATCAAGACAACATCAGTGGAACAAGTTCATCTCGATGCTGTGATCAGGTCTGCTTCCTCAACTGACAGTTTCATTCCAAACATCTGGCTACATTTGACATTCCCTCTTTTTTTTAACATTTTAGAATCCTCATTTAGCCTTTCATATCGAATTTGTGCGCACGCATTTAAGGTGGTGTTCTGCCGGAACTTCACATTTGATTTTCCTGCCACTGTTTTTTCTTATCATATATGCATTCTGCATATAAAAAATAAAATAGTTCTCCCAGTTACAGGAAAAAGTAAATTAGAGTTGAATAGAAGTTAGAGGAAGGTGAATGCGAAACAACTTTGTGATTCTACTCGATAACCAGTCCAGTCCACGCTCAGAAATTGAACTGTGCTTTGTAGCCTTTGCACAAAAAAAGTAAAAAAAAAAACCGGTTTTACCCTCAATTTCTCAACTGTTCTGACATTCGAATCATGTTAAGGATTAGTTCTCAGCTAAGCTGATGTGATAAATACTGAGATGATCTGTGATTCCAGTTAATCGTTCAAGTTTTTCAATAACACTTGCCTTCACTACCACTTAACTTTCAGGTCCTAGTCATCTTTACAACGTATCCTGAAAACATCGCGATTATGAACATGAACATTCATCGAACACGATGTCGGCCCCGCTCTACGAACTTTCGTTTAGTCCTCCAATGTACTGCCGTTTCTTCGGGAGCACCACCACAAGGAGGAGAAAAACGAGACGATTCCGCTAGTTTTTCATTGTTACCATTTCACGCAAGCGACAGATGTAATTTGCGCCGAAAACCTGCACACAACTAGTTCTTGCGTACAATGCGTTACTTGTGAGGTAGGTATGTACACCCTAGCTGGGGAAATTCCATGCGACTGTACTACTTGATCTGTCCATCTATTGATTGCCGACCGAACATAGATTTGAGAGTCAGCTAGTCCGGTTTGGAGTTTCTCTTTGTCTTTTTCCGCTTAGACTAGTCTTTGTTCTTTGCTTGTCTTTCCCTTTTTATTTGTTCATTCTTTGGAGATTAACTTGATTGATAAATTGATTGATTTGTTAAAATCCTCGTTTGTCGTCGCTTTTAATTCAAAACCACTGTATTTCCACTGGAAAAGCACACTAGTAAAAGAGATCCTATGTACTATCTTTGAACTTCTCCTTTCCTAGAGTTTCCCTCAAAACCTTTACTGACTCGTATTGGCACTGCGAATCGTTGTAGGACCATGCAGCACGCCAATTCACTAGCTGTTCCTTGTAATTGTATTAATGCAGTTTAGTTCTATGAGCCTTCGAATGTTTTTCTCCTTAGAGGAAAGTTCTTACTGTCCCCTTAATAAGGAATAGTTAATGTTGAACCTTGAAATCTATCCATGGGATACCCCTAAATTGTTATCTATAACAATCTTCAATTTATGCTATAATCTGTGCACTAACTACATGTGAGGTGCTTCAAGACTCTTCCAATTGAGGTTGTATATTTTCCTACTAACCTCTCGCATTTCTGTCCTGCGTCTTAAGAAAGAAGCAAAACTAACTAATGTTAATGTGGTCAAACGACATGAAGCACGGTGCAATTACGTAAGCGGCCGCGCTCGAAGCGGGGCGGCGAAACGTAGCGGTTAGAACCTAGGGAGGACCCTTCCTGATGCCATTCCTTGTTGTAGTTCGCGACGGTCCCACCTCGATTCCATCCGTCATTTTCACCGCGCCGATTCGAGCGCAGCCGCTTACGCAACTTCACCGTGTTTCATGACGTTTTCACCCTAATATGTATACACTTCTGCTGAACTCATCTCTATGGAGGTTCCTGTACTGTTCTTTGGCGTTTACTTTTAAGTAAAAGAAACTTCTTAAGTACATAATCGGCCATTTTCAAAGTTACGCAGCCATTATTCGCTCTCAAGATGATTTCTTCAGGTTTCTCACCTATTTTACTTATGTGGTACTGTGTTTCGTAGTTCGCTGCACAAAAATACGGTAACCGTCCTAAATTCTTCCACATTGCTGTCTAAAGACAGCATACCACGAATCTGACGTGGTGAGGGATCTCACGAGAAAAGCTAGAGGTTGTAGTTTGCGGGATCCCTTCATCGCCCTAGAAGAAACGTGGGAACACCTTTAGTTCTTACGAGGTACGTTACAATGTTATTATGTCTATGTACACATTTTTCAGCAGTATGTTCATTGGTTTCACTTGAGGAGATATCATTGATCTTCGACCGCTCACACTTGGTTGCGGGGCGTGCACGAGGGTGGCGTGCTCCAACTGCAATCGTCTTAAAAACCGCATTTTTTTTTTGCGACGATTAGGAAGGGAGGGGTGAGCGAACCACTCCGGAAATCTACAACTTTGTCTCTAGCTTTTCCCGCGGGTTCCCTCACCACATTTAAGATTCGTTGTGCGCACCTTTTAACTCTTGACGTCATCAGACTAATTATGACTTTTAAGGCAAAAGTTTGCAGGAGTTAAATTATTTGACTGGTATGGTAAAATAAAGTGCCCACAATGTAATCTCCAAGGAACCGAAGTTGTCCTGAGATTTCCAAGCATTATCTTTGTTTTTTTTTTGGCGCTATGTTCCCGTTGTTTTTGCTCCGTGGGAAGGGGAGGGGGCTAGGCAGGGATTTTTTCATTCATTTTCCTGGAAGCTAAATGACACTAAACTAGGGGAGATTACGGAAAGAAATCCACCAGAAAATTGGCTACCACTATTCTGCGATGGCCAATTTTCTGCTCAACATTGTGGGTGACTGCAAAACTGGTCCCCTCTCCTCTCCTCTTTCGAAACAGATTTCCAGTCACGTGGCTCGCAAGCATTAGTTCAGAAGCGCTCAGCATATAGAGTCGGCTCCAGGAATGTGTTCATCCAGTTGAATGCGACGCGTCAGCCGCAACGCACGCACCGATCCTCTGCTTTTAACTCTAACGTAGCGTTATGGTCGTGTGCAATGGAACTTAATTATTCTTCTGGAGCCATAGTAAACTACACTGTCATCATTACTTTTTTTAACGGAAACAGTTTTGAATGATAGTTTCGCCCGAAAAGTCAGTTTCAGTTTTTCACTCTCCTCTAGGATTCACTTTGTTTAAACTGCGTTTTGCTTCTGCATGATTTATATTCCTGCTTCCACACCGTTTGGATAAGAGTTTATAATGTTTGTTCGTAGATGCAAGTACGATCTACTTTGATGTATTTTTTCTGAATCATGGTCGGTTATGTGATGCGCCTTTACCTCTTTAACTGCCTTTTCCAGGTAAAATTCAGTGAGGCGCACTCAGTGGCGTAGTTATTTCTGGAAGTAAATAACTAAAGCAGTCAGGGAACTAAGGCCTAAGCATTAGTCTTAGAGGATCTATGACACGTAAGCTAAAGCTCCTAAGATAAAAAAGAAAGATAGAGCGTCCAGAAATAAGATCCCCACTGAGTGCCCCCTCTCCCTCCCTCCCAAACACATTTTCCCCGTGTTTTCCTATCATGTGCTTAAAGTAAAGTGAATATAGAAGTGGTATCCATAGATTCATGTTTGTCATAGTATAATTTTTTAAATTGCTCCTGCAAGTTTCATATTACTGCTTCTACTTGGATTCGATGGTTGTTTATAATGTGTTTTCACAGATGGGAGTACAAAATACCTTGAAGTCCTTTTTCTGAATCGCAATCGGTCATGTGATGAGGTCTCCATCTATTTAGCTTCCTTCTCCTCTATAGAGTGAAATGACTATAAAAATGTATCCACTGTTCATGTTAGTCGCCGCTGCGCCATATTTTACATCTCCAACTGCAACATCCACGTAAAGAAAAAAACTTCATTGCATGTTTTCTTTCTTCTCTCAAGGACACTTTGTTTTCCCGTTCGTCTTCCGCCATTTACACCCTACCAAAGCGTACGAAGTCTCATTGATTTACGTCCGAGTTCTGTTTTTTACGTCAGTTATTACAGCAGTGTCTTAGCAGCCAACCAAATGACAAATACGAGGGTTTCCCCGTTCATACTTCTGTTTTTTGCCTATTTTGGAGTCCAGTCTTGCTTTTCAGCTGGTAAAAATCCAGTGTGAGTAATTTAGAGTTAGTTTTTCACTCCTTTTCATCAATTATGCTGTCAGTTAAGATTACCGAAAACAGGACCATGCGTTTTAAACGACGATGGTATGAAGTGTACCGAGAACGGTAAGCTGGTAGTATATCCCTTTTATGACCCAAGTTGTGTATTTTTGTACCCCACTTTCAAGGATACTACGAAACAGTCCAATGTGATGCGCGTGGTTGTTTCTGTGTTTCTGCTCATAATGGTTTCGCTGCGTATGACACTCGTACCGAAAGCAATAAAATTGCTCCGAAGTGTTCAAGTAAGTGTTCGCTTGTTGTTGTTTTCTTTGCGCTTCCTGTAAAGGCAGCATATCACGACATTGACGATATTGGAGTCTCTCATGGACTGTGTATGGTTCGGGGTATAGGTTACGGCGTGGGAACAGCCTTACCGGTCCTTTGTTCCTAAGAGATACGTTAGAACGCACCGCCCTTGCACAATTCTACAGCGCCAATTTCCCGCTAAATAATCGGTTTTACTTGGATAGGCGGCTGGAAAGTCCTCATTGATTTTCGTTCGCTCGTTCATGGACGCGGCGCGTTCTAACGTGCCTCGTAGGAACAAACGCTCGGTTAGGCCGTTTCGACGCCGTTTTCGGCGTGACAGGGAAGAACTGAGTGTGATGACGCTCATAATAATAACATGTACCCTGGACCGCCTGCTAGGCATGGGAAGTCCTAACGTCGTAAGTCTCATGATTTCCTGCCTTCAACTGTGATTACTGAAGTATAGTTATCTTGGAAAGTATACTATTAGTATAGTTTCCCGTTGACCTTTAATAACAGATGCAAAAAAATCCTGTGACCGATATTTAAGGTGGTGTGACAGTTTCTTTTTCAGACTGTCATAACGTACTAAAAAATCTCTTTGCTGCCGGAAGTCCACCTGTGGATACTGCTATACCGAAATGTGACATGTCCCTAGGTGAGACTTATTTTTTATAGAGGATTTATGTTTCAAGCTTTTCAGCGAGATATTACCTTTGTTTCCCAATAGCGAAATGAACTGGAGTTTTGTGAGTTTCTTCCCTTTGTGGATTTCTCTACAACTCACTATTGACGTTTGATAACAAAATTTGTTGATTCTGCAATAATATGAGAGTTGATTGACACAAATTCCATTGTACAAATTGGTTCAGAGGCTCATACGGTAAAGTCAAAAATGGAATCTGCGAATCTTATCAAATGAACTCTTTTTCTAGCAATAGATCAGAGATACGGAAAATCCTGTCTGGAAATAAATTAGGCTACAAAAAATTGATCTACAGGATAACGATAATTTTCATACCCGTTACTTTTGAAAGCTAGTGTTCTCCGTTCTTAACGAAAATTATCATATTTGAAACTACTAGATCCATTTTTCTCCCATATTTCACGTAAGGGTTTCTCCTCCTCAGGGTACGGTTTTAAGCTAACCTCACATCACAACTTTAAAGTGAATGTCTGATTCTCAAAAAAAAAAGTTGTAGCTGGTGAATTGAATCCTAGCCTGTGATGCAACGCTCCACCTCACCGTGCTTCATTGCGTTTTAACCCGACGATACTACGGTGTGGGCGCACAAAAAAAATACCACGTAGCGAGATCAGTAGAGCTCTAATGAATAGAAAAGGGCAGATACAAATGTGTAAGTGCAAAGAGTACACCTACAAGTACTCTCATGGTGCAGGGCCTTAGGGTTGAAAATAATATGGTGAATGAATACAATGGTGTCCACGAGTAAATGCTGATTGGCTGGAGAGAGATCAGCTCTTCAAGCGCTCAGAGATAATAGTTAGCTCTCAAAAGAGCGCTTGACGTAACTGAACTTGAATCATGAGGAAATCAGCAATCAAATGGTGGATGTCAGAAGAACTGAGAGAAACGAGGGGCGACAACATCTTCGCGACGACCAACGTCCTCCGCTAACAATGCTAAGATGTCCGTTTTCAACTTCCTGTTTTCTCCGTTTAGTGTTGGCTAATGTACTTCGGATACTCTTTATTTCAATTATGAAAAAACCTTTTTGAAAAAATGTCTTGACATTTTTATTGTTGTTTAAATATACGTAATTTAAGGCAACTATGAGCCAATGCAGTGCGATGCTAAACAAGTCTGGTGCTACTGTGTCGATCCTGTTACTGGCAAAGAGTTGCCGAACACAAGGAAGAGGAAGGAGAAGAATCAAAGAATTAGATGCGATAATACCGGTTAGTTGGGAGGAAAGATTGAAAGGTTGTCACCAACTTTTTTGAGAAGTTCGTTCGGCGAAGATAGTGACCGACTACGATGTAGATTTCCAGGCATGTCAATATTGACTAGTTCACCTTTAGTAATCGAATTCGAATTATGGGATGAAATGTTTGGGAATTGTTTCCGTCATCGTCAGTAGGGTAATGCAGGAAAGGTAATTCAGGAAGGAGCAGGAACAGGCGTTGTCGTCTCTTCCTGTGCTCATATGGTCTGGTAAATGGGAACCCTCCAATTTTTTTTTCAATTTTTTTTTGCTTCTTATTGCGAAGATGCTCATGTTTCGATGAAATCTTTTGATAATTGCCTAAGTTCTTCTCTTATTTTCCGGAAATATTGGCTTTATGAGGCTGATGGTCGTTAATGATTATACTCAGCAATAACATAAGTAGTATCTGTCAGTACAGCTGAACCTAACCGTTAAACACCTTTAGATACCTAGATTCTGATGGACTTGAATGATGAACATCCGGAAAATTAGTCTCATACCCTTCAATCACAGATTTCTCACTCGATCCGGGACAATTTCCTTCAACTGAAGGGATATCCGGTGAGCAGGAACGCTATCCAGTCGCACAAGAATCATGCAAACTGGACAGAAATCGAGGAACTGCTTGCCGTAACGCAACCCGTTCAGTTAGGGTTCGTAGGTCGTGATGACTTTTTTCTTAGGAATATTCAATACATTCGACTTCTGTATGAATAAACGTAACCTTTCAGTACTTCTTCGACTACAAAACATTTGCCTGTTTGGCTTTTGAGTATCTTGGATGCGGTGGAAATGCCAATAACCATCGTACTTCGTCTGAATGTTCTTCTGCTTGTCTGCTGCGTACGTTGCATTTTGAATGTATTTCTTTCGTCCAATCCTTTTTTCTAAGCAGCACGTCGCTGCTCTGTATAATTTACATCTGTTCGATGTAACTCGCTATGACAAGTAGTAGTGTTTGATATCCTTAGTGTTGAAATCGGAACCTCTTCATATTCTTTGGCTCTAATACAGCTCTTCATTGAAACTACATTTAAAATGTGTTACCAAAAGCTCGTTTCATCCTGGAACTAACTTGCCCTTTCCTATTTGGGTGCAAAATCATAGTCTTTAGACTGCTGGAATTCACCTTATTACTACTCATTTAAAATTTTATCTGTTTTCAGCTGATTTGTCTGGTTGTTCTGGCATGTATCCAGCAGCTCGGGGACCAAATGGACAGGCAATGACCTGTGGCCCCCCAGGGATGATGATGAGCCAAATTGGTCCAGCAGGTTTGATAATTCATTCGAATTTTTATTGTTGTTGTATTTTAGACGATTCCTTAGCTAATGCACATTCATTTTCCCCTGACTACTTAGCATGTTTGTGGTTTGTGCGATTCTTTTGACTCTTTTACCTATTTCACCTATACCTATTTCATGTCCCATGACAACTGCTCAACCAAAACATGCACCGAAACTGAATGAAGATGGTTGCCCTAAAGATCATAAATGTGTGATGGGTGCATTCTTCGGATTCTGTTGCAATAAGGCGAACGAAGGTATGTGGTGTAATTATAGAATATGTCTTGTTACTACCTACCGCAGTTCATCTACAGTTATTTGAAGTAACGGTGCAGCTTTGACTGATGTCTTTTTTTTCTTTTTTTAAATTTTCTATTGTCTGAAATCTCTATTCAACACATTCACCTCAGTCTGTTTTCGCGACTACGTTCAGGATAAAGTATATACTGTGGTTTAGACCCGATTAGTATGACAGGAATTCAAGCTACACCTGGATGCTAATTACACAAATTGCGTTGCAATACGAGCTAACTGTGTACATCCAAAATCTATTGTTTGCGAATACTATCACTAACTTCAGTAGATTGTTGTCGGTTCAAATTTAACTCAAGCAATTTCTCAAAACTGCTCTGTTGATTTTTTCTTTTTCTTGCTGTTCTCAAAAATAACATCCAGACAAGGTAATCTTTTTCGCTGTAGAAAGCGACAGCTTTGCTTTTGTCGATTGACATTCCTGATTAGAACAATGCAAAAGTTACAAGACCTATCTGCTCTAGTCACTGGAATGTGGAAAAAGATAAGACCCAAGCGTTGTGTGGATATAAAGGAGTCACTTAAGGATTTGGGTAGCACCGAAGTTTGAAAAGGGGTTACTTAAGTTCTCTTTCATCTGCGTTGTTGTAAATGTGTTTAGATGGAGAAGGAAAGGGTCGAACGTGCACGAATAGAATCTAATTAGGTTCACCGTTTCTTGACCTCATATTTACTGTCCTCCATGTGGGTCTTCTCCATCGACTACTAGAGTTTAACACATAGACAATCTCAAATATTCTGAGCTTTCAAACCATGGAACATTTGTATCAGTTTTTTCTGTAGTTGTACATATACACATAGAGACGATATACACATATGAGAATTTCATTCAGATCGCTATAACGCTGCATATCATCCGGTATGCTCAAATGGTCGACAGCCGTATTCAGAGATGCGTGACGGCTTTCGAGAGATACGATTTGGAAAGAGTTGCAATGACAATTTCTGCCCATCTGGATACAAATGTCAAGATGCTGATATATTCTCATATTGTTGCTAAAGCGCTTGTACAGCACTATGTACTTTGATAATAATTTTGCCATAAACTATCAAGTGATCATAGATTCGCTCATATGCTTATCACAATCACAATAACAAATGAAATTCTAAATAAATATCACTACCAAGCAATCCTTTCCGGAAACAACATAGCCAAATCTTCAAAATCCTGTTCATCGGTGCCGTTACAATCACCGATATATGCATTCTCACAAAACAGGTGTTTGATTTTACCATAGCATGGTAACATCATGTTATCTACAACTACCAAGTATGGTCCCGGATCAGCGTACACTCTGGAGGTCGACTGGGTTGGATCGTGTACCTCACAATCCAACTACAAAATTTCACAACTTAACCATTTAAATATAAATGAGTAAAGGAATAAATATTATAACGTAAAACATATTAATATAGAATAAGATTCGACAGAAAACTAGAGTCTTCCAATTAGAATCTGTCTTGGTCATAGGATGGGAATGAAAATTTGATATGGCCGGAACCCTAAGTGTTCAAAGAGTTTTTAAAGGAGCAGGAGAGAAAGATGGAAAGTGTAAAGTCAGGTTAGTGTGACGTAGTATGTAGTTTTAAGTCCAACTCATTCATTCTGCGTCTAATGTCCATCCCGCTACTAACTTGAACGAACGGAAGGGAGCGAGAACGTAGTCGGGAAAAATATCCCAACGTTCAAGCGCCGGCAGATACCAAGTTTGTCGAACTCAAAGGATTTCTCGTCAAAAATTCTTGAATGACCGATTTTAGGTCCTTTACATCGTCGAACTTTTTATTTTCTATGAGATGGGTGAGCGACAGGAAAAGAAAGGCGGGTGGGAAAGTCGGTTGGAGACGGGTCTGGTGAATACGGCGACAGGGTGACTGCGGACTAGAAATGATCGAGAATCTTCTGGCGTGATGTGATGTCCTGTGATCGAATACACGTGCATTGTTGTGGAGCGGATTGGTTTGGCGCCGTTTTCCGCAAAACTTCCGCAACCATGTGAAGCAGATGAGAACCGGCAGCGGTTGTCACCGTCTATCCTGCAAGTAGAATATTCCAGTAGATGATCCCGTCACAATTCCAAAAACACGACATCATCATCTTCTTTCCGTGGATGTCAAGCCAAAGTGTTAAAACTCCAATTCGCGGACTCCGATCCTCTTGCGCGTATGGTTAAAGTGGCAGACCCACTTTTCGTCGCCAGTGACTACATGGCGCACCCAATCCTCATTGCTTACGACGGGATATGAACGGTGCAGATGTCCGCCCGCGTCTGCATCTCATGGTAGTTCAAAGTAGATTTTGTGCGACAAAGACGACATTTTTGGGAAAGTTGACTGGAACAGTGTATGCAGCACAGACCGTCCCTTTTATATACATCACATGGAAGTTTCCAGAGAGTTCAGGAAAACCCCGAAAACAATGCAAACTAAATGTTTCAAAACGTGTCTTCCAACTTTATATATATATATATATATACCAGTCTGAAAGTCCGGCTAAAGCTCGGCTTCAGATCTTCTGTATGGTGTTCGCTCCGCTTGCCTTCACCGATCAATAAAAATCAACAGTAAACAGTAAAAACATTTTCTGTGAAACTATTTTATTTTTTCTGCTTTTTAGTCAAAACTTTCTTCAATTTTTTCCCTCAGGAATTCAGACAGGTTTCCTACATGATAGATGTCATAGTTTTTTTTTTCCTGAACGCGTCAGTTCTACATTTGGAGAACATTTAAACTTGATTGTACGCTTATATTTCTTCAAAACCTCCACACACGTTTTGGAAACATTATTTGAACTAAGAATATTCTTTCTTATTCAGCAATTAGTACAGAATAGTGTACTAACCTGAAATGACGTGAATATCATTATGGTACTGATAAAGATGACGTTCTACGTCAGACCACGCAAACTGTTGGCTGCAATCTGAGCAGCCGTTTGCCTGCTTCATATGTGTGAAGAAAAGACTGTGAAGTTACAAAGCTGAGGAGAATGTGTAAGGAAACAGATATGCGGAGTCATAGTGGTGAAGCGCAACACGTGCTGTGGCCATGAATGTGATACGGTTCACAGCGTCTCAGTTAAAGGCAGCATAGGCACGAATCTGAGGTGGTGCGGACTTCCGGTGGAATATTCGTATACGGGATCGTAGATTATTGAGAGAAAGGTGATTCCGTTCGTTTTTTCCCAATTCCCTTAAAAAACGAAGATACGGCTTCGAGCATTCGTGGAGTTCCTCCTACGAATCTGGGGTGGTGTTTATCAAGATAATAGGGAGCTCTTCCTATTCTTGATGTGTTCGGGGAGTTCAAACATATATTATAATTATTTATTGTTACATGTTTAAGACATCAAAAGTGGGAAGGGGGAAAGAGGGGCTCGCACCAGCCGGGTGGCATGGCCGAGAAGACGAGACTGCTGTCTCGTTGGCGGACTGCCTCTGACAACACCTGATGCATGTCAGTAGTCAGCGGCTGCATCGCGACAGGTTTCAGGTAACTCATCTGAAATCCGCACCACCCCAATTCGTCGTATGATGTCTTTAAAGCTGTTCGCAGAGTTAACAGCCGCGTGGGGGCGCGGTATGGCGGCTCTGCGGTTTTGGTGGTTTGGTGGCGTTTCAAAATAAAAATTGTTCCTCACGCCAGGAATGTAGTTTCCAGGAATTTCAAATACCCTGTGTTCACACTGTCGACGTGTCAGTTGGTTTCCTTTTACTGAATTCGAACTGTAAACAAGTGGTGGTAATATGATAAAATGTCGAATTGAAAAACTCAAATCCTTTTATGTTCGGAAAATCAGAGGGAATGTCTCGCTAGACCTCAGAATTCAGAAATTCAGAAAATTCAGGACTTCGAATTCGGAACCGTATTTCTTAGAAAACGTGGATGCAATGCTTAAACAAACCAAATTTGTGAGAATTTGTTGGTAGTTTGCGTCTTTAAACGAGAAGAATGCGAATAAGTTAATTCATGACGCTGTTCTTTATGTATACACTATGTTCTAATAAACAACATCATAGCAATGTTTGAGTTTGAAGTTCAATACATTTGAAGATTACAGAACATTCAGGCGACCCACCATGTGTACAGAAGGTAGGATACCAGGGAAAAACTGCTCTATAGTCTGATTCAGAGCGTACCCTCCTAAATCATCACATCCAGGAGTTTCCTGGAGATATTCCGGGAGAGAAACGGCGAAGACATTCTGCAACCTTCCGTGTGCGAAAAAAAGCAAGACCTTTGATGACGACGACTTACAAAGCAGTGTGCACACTGCATCGTCACCGAATGCTTGAAGCTTCTGGAAAAATAGACTGGGTGAAAAAATGTGTGGAAAAAATGCAGTCAAGGTAGAATTTCACGGGAAAACACAAGAATTTGTCTCTGAACATTCACTCTTACACTCTTAAATATAAATCTGAAATATACGACTGTCAAATTAGTGATTTTTACAGAGCTGGAAGTTTTCAAGCGTACACTCTATCTCATAGTAGGAGAACTAGCTTAATTTCCTCTTCAGAAAGCCCCAGCTTTTTTAACTGCGACGTTGTTGGTCAAATTTTTGTAGAAGAAAACCACTAAGATGTCATCTACACCGCCAAGTAATGTTATCCGATGTTGAGGGAATCCGTTAGCTTCATTATGGAGGTAACTTATTCGAATAGTGGAGCACATATCACAATTTAAACAGTTGCAGTGCTGATATCTCTGCAGCTGCAAGCGAATCTCGAAAACCATTCTTCTTTCACTACACCCACACAATCATACGTGGCCCTGTGCCGATGACGAAGCTTTGATTTAGTTCGGCGCATCTGATACGGTAAATGTTACAAGATCACATTGTTAGCGTCCTAAGTTCAGGCTTCTAAATCCTTGAACAGTGTAGATACCCTCACTTTGTTTTCAAATTTGCCTGGAAAAAGGCCGTTATGGGTTGAAATAACCCCAAACTCTGCCTCCAGAATAGAGCGGCCGGTGGTAGTAGTTGCCCCGCATGCAGTGGAGACGTGTGTTGAAGAAATGGGAACAGAGAGGCAAGAGCCTGTTTTAGGATGCCTACCGTGGGCCTTGAAAACTCGCTGTTTTGGGAGACATCATTGCTTAGTGTACCAAAGTAATTTGCAAAATTGTCAGTCGTATCACCTCATCAGAAGCGCTGAGCTGAACCTAAACGTCATCAACAACGCAAGCTTATTGCAATGAAACATGTTATGCAGGGGAGTAGTTTTTATGTTTGCTTCTAATAACAGGCATTCCAACAGTGCAACTGTTCAAACTATGACATATGTTCATCTATTCGTATAAATAACCCCAAAGTGAAACAGATACTCACCATCGACACCGACAATAACCGTTTTCTGGTGCAACCAACGTATAAGTCTTCATAAGCGTCAGTATAACTCTCTCAACGTCTTATCACTTAAAATCTTCCTGGAAAGACGTCTTAGAGGAAAAAAGATACCTTAACGAGCTCTATCACATTCAGATAACTTTTCGAAGACCCTGATGAGGAGATTTGTTTAACTCAAAATGTCAAAGCTTGAAAGCTTTGTGAATTCTTCACAATTCTTATTTCAAAACGACCACTTCTTGAAAACATAAGTGCACATGCAGCCTTGTCCTACTTTCTGCTTAATCTGTTAATCCCATTTTTTCAGCCACCCAAAGATGTCTCAACAATACGCTCTGTTCCTTGTAAGAAACTTTTTCCTACACCTAGCTATTCATAGAATTAAAAAGAACGTTGCAGTTCGTCTTCGCTGTTTCTCTTTCTGGAAGCCTCCAGCAGGCCAATTGCCCTGAGGATAAGTACGGGCTCAACAGCACCATGAGAGAAGAGTTGTACAAAGGTCTCAAGCCTATGATGAAATCTGGGCAGCTGGTGAGTTTCTGGAATCACTGTCCCGTTAGGTCCATTTGAAGTAGTGAGTGTGACCTTCCTGGTACGGTCTGTACGGCGATACAATGCCGCCTTATTTTTTAAGGAATACAAATGCGAATTCGAAATAGCCGCCGGATTGATCCTGGAGGATCCCTACAAGGACTTCGAGTTCACGCAAAAAACCAATACGTACCCTATCTTCTTTGAAGTGTACTGAGCTCTCGTTATTCTTCAATTTTGTTGATTTTGATCATTTGCATTTTAAATTCTAGTGAGGCGAAGGACGGTGACACCCCTTCTAGCCTGGACGAAGCTGCCCTCAAATTCTGGAATCAGTACATTTCTGGAGTAAGATATTTTCAGATATTTCTCTGACATTTTCTAACTCTCAACTTTTCCCTTATAATCCCATGATACTCGCTACATTCTTGATAATCTTTGTTTCAGCTGAGCTCTTCAAGAAAAGCTGCCGGATGCAGCTACCTGCTCCAGTGGGGATACCACAAATTCTGTTGCCTCTTCGACGACAAGGCGTAATCTTGGGCAATGAATAAAGCTTCTTTCCTAAATGGAGATTGTCGTCTTTCACAGCTTCATAAATCTTCATTTAACAATCTTTTGAAGTCGAAATTGGATAGACATTATTCAGTTAGTGGATTGATCTGGTTCTGGTTTTTCTTGCGTAGCTCACGCAAGTAGCTAATCGCTTATTGCCAGCATAGATACAGAAGAAAAGACGCTCGTATTCGGAATATTTCACTATATTGTTCGTATTTGGAATATCATCTCCGATGAGAAGTTGAAAGGGTAAGATCCATTATTGAAAAAGCAAATCCAACGTGAAGAAAGGATTCTCGACTGTAACTAATTTATCCTTCCCTACAAGGAAATACAGCAACTTAAAAATATCAAAAAAATCATTTTTCTAGCAGATTTTTTCATGTCTTGGCATATGCAGAAACGCAACAGATGTAATTCTCACTTCTTCTACTCTAAAAATAATAGATGTCTTATTTTACTGTCTAAAAAGGGAAAATGCTCTAACCACTTGGAATTTTACATAGGTACTCTACTCACAAGAACCTATGGAGCGGAGATATTGTTTGAATAGAAGAAAGCGAAGGAATAGCGAAGGTCGCTTTTCAAGCCGCTTTCCAGGGCCGTTAGGGGGGAGGGGGAGGTGTATGTGATCGCGGTCATACTCGTAACCTCTACACCCCTAGCCCTAACTTTTCGTAACTAAAGTTCCCATCGCATTGATGGGACGGTCAGAATTTGAGGAAAACAGGCAATTTTTACAACACAGGGAAGTTGGAGTGTAAAAAGAGTGCATGGTTCCCAGGTCCAGTGCTTCGACTTATTGATATGTAGGTTCTTGGCAGACATTGATACAGGCAACGACACAGCCATAAGAACGCGGTAGCTGAGTGCGGGTATAGCATTACTTCTGCACAAGGAATCGGCAACTATCGAGGATTGCTTCGGCATATAATGGTTCATGTATTGCAATACGAAAGCAGTACATTTGAAGGCCCTAAGCTACCACTGTAGTAGGCTGAACTTTACAGCTCATGCGATCTTAGCTGATAATGGCTCCTTACAGGCTGAATGTTATAATTGTTCCGATCTCGGAATACGACAATTGATAATTTGTAATGTTCGTTGCAATACTGTCCCCTTCTTGCCGACCATATGGCAAGGAGGCGGCGCGCTTGAATGAGAATGTTGCTTCTGTACTAGCCGGAACAGGCCGGCAATCTTTTCTATGCCCTTAACTTCTTTGCATCTATTTGATAAACATTACCACTGAAACACTGTCTTCTTTCTTGGGTATAAAACCCTACATTATATCCTATATTATATCCCATATCCCATATTATCCTGAGCATCACCACTCACCCGCACAATAATAGTCTTTAGCCAATTCTCTGTGACATATGTACACACTCCATAGCCCGCCCTATGCACCTACTAAAAAACTAAAATTAAACTGGACAGGAACCAACCAGCCACTCACAACGGGGATGGTAGGTGCAAAGAAGTATGGGCAAAGCCTGAGCGGAAAGCGTATGCTCCTTACTGCTTTTGAATCTCAGGGACCTCGGTTACCTCCAGCTCGCAGCAGCTCTGTCTCCTCCCTTTGTGCTGCTGGTACTAATCAAGAAATGCGCTTGTTTCACTTTTGACCGTTCAATGGAATTGACAAATGAAGAATGAAAATGAGAGGCGGCAGAGAGTAAAAAGATGTTTCATAGTCGTGAAAACCGCATCTGCTGCATTTCACACTACCGCATGTCTATTCCCCACACTTCTGAAATGCGGCTTCAGCCGGACATTCAGACTTCTTGTAGTGGTCGCTGTATAATAACACACTCAGTCCGTCACGTCTGTATATGAAACAAAGTCCCATAGAGCAGGGAGGCGGGTCCTACGGCGTCGAATTAGTGCGCTGGCGCCAGAAAACGCTGAGAATTAGGTGATTCAGGTGTTTTTACATATTTAATTATTGTATTCCACAGAAGGGTCCTGTTGGAAGAGGACGTCCCCATCCGGCGGTTTAGTCCCCGAATGGGATCCTAGTTTTTTTGCTCCTCATACGGGTAATCGTGTCTAGGTTACACCACCAATGTCCACCGCTACTTCTAGGAGTTGACTCGGACCATTTGTTTCGTCTGGTCCTTGTTTTGATGAGTGTTTGCAGTTGAATTACTGTTCATATGTGACTCCTTGCACTGACTTTCAAACATTTCGCACGACGGTTTTTGGTATTCTGGTACTGGACTGATATTCTCATTGCGCAACCCCCGATGTTAGCAAAATCATTCCTCCACATTCTTCTGCTCACATCAAACGTTAATGGATGGAGAAATTCGGAAAAATAATGACATACGGTCCCAATTATATAGTTGAATGTAGTATGAAAGCATGTATGTATGAAAGTCGATTGCATATGCAACTTAATTCATCTGGAGAAAAGAATCTTTATCAAGCACCTAGTGTCTAGATTACGCCTTGTCGTCGAAGAGGCAACAGAATTTGTGGTATCCCCACTGGAGCAGGTAGCTGCATCCGGCAGCTTTTCTTGAAGAGCTCAGCTGAAACAAAGATTATCAAGAATGTAGCGAGTGTCATGGAATTATAAGGGAGTTGAAAGTTAGAAAATGTCAGAGAAATATCTGCAAATATCTTACTCCAGAAATGTACTGATTCCAGAATTTGAGGGCAGCTTCGTCCAGGCTAGAGGGGGTGTCACCGTCCTTCGCTTCACTAGAATTTAAAATGCAAATGACCAAAATCAACAAAATTGAAGAATAACGAGAGGTCAGTACACTTCAAAGAAGATCGGGTACGTATTGGTTTTTTGCGTGAACTCGAAGTCCTTGTAGGGATCCTCCAGGATCAATCCGGCGGCTATTTCGAATTCGCATTTGTATTCCTTAAAAAATAAGGCGGCATTGTATCGCCGTACAGACCGTACCAGGAAGGTCACACTCACTACTTCAAATGGACCTAACGGGACAGTGATTCCAGAAACTCACCAGCTGCCCAGATTTCATCATAGGCTTGAGACCTTTGTACAACTCTTCTCTCATGGTGCTGTTGAGCCCGTACTTATCCTCAGGGCAATTGGCCTGCTGGAGGCTTCCAGAAAGAGAAACAGCGAAGACGAACTGCAACGTTCTTTTTAATTCTATGAATAGCTAAGTGTAGGAAAAAGTTTCTTACAAGGAACAGAGCGTATTGTTGAGACATCTTTGGGTGGCTGAAAAAATGGGATTAACACATTAAGCAGAAAGTAGGACAAGGCTGCATGTGCACGTATGTTTTCAAGAAGTGGTCGTTTTGAAATAAGAATTGTGAAGAATTCACAAAGCTTTCAAGCTTTGACATTTTGAGTTAAACACATGTCCTCATCAGGGTCTTCGAAAAGTTATTTGAATGTGATAGAGCTCGTTAAGGTATCTTTTTCCTCTAAGACGTCTTTCCAGGAAGATTTTAACTGATAAGACGTTGAGAGAGTTGTACTGACGCTTATGAAGACTTATGCGTTGGTTGCACCAGAAAACGGTTATTGTCGGTGTCGATGGTGAGTATCTGTTTCACTTTGGGGTTATTTATACGAATAGATGAACATATGTCATAGTTTGAACAGTTGCACTGTTGGAATGCCTGTTATTAGAAGCAAACATAAAAACTACTCCCCTGCATAACATCTTTCACTGCAATAAACTTGCGTTGTTGATGACGTTTAGGTTCAGCTCAGCGCTTCTGATGAGGTGATACGACTGACAATTTTGCAAATTACTTTGGTACACTAAGCAATGATGTCTCCCAAAACAGCGAGTTTTCAAGGCCCACGGTAGGCATCCTAAAACAGGCTCTTGCCTCTCTGTTCCCATTTCTTCAACACACGTCTCCACTGCATGCGGGACAACTACTACCACTGGCCGTTCTGTTCTGGAGGCAGAGTTTGGGGTTATTTGAACCCATAACGGCCTTTTTCCAGGCAACTTTGAAAACAAAGTGAGGGTATCTACACTGTTCAAGGATTTAGAAGCCTGAACTTAGGACGCTAACAATGTGATCTTGTAACATTTACCGTATCAGATGCGCCGAACTAAATCAAAGCTTCGTCATCGGCACAGGGCCACGTATGATTGTGTGGGTGTAGTGAAAGAAGAATGGTTTTCGAGATTCGCTTGCAGCTGCAGAGATATCAGCACTGCAACTGTTTAAATTGTGATATGTGCTCCACTATTCGAATAAGTTACCTCCATAATGAAGCTAACGGATTCCCTCAGCATCGGATAACATTACTTGGCGGTGTAGATGACAACTTAGTGGTTTTCTTCTACAAAAATTTGACCAACGAAGTCGCAATTAAAAAAATTCTGAGCTGGGGCTTTCTGAAGAGGAAATTAAGCTAGTTCTCCTACTTTGAGATAGAGTGTACGCTTGAAAACTTCCAGCTCTGTAAAAATCACTAATTTGACAGTCGTATATTTCAGATTCATATTCAAGAGTGTAAGAGTGAATGTTTAGAGACAAATTCTTGCACCATGTGTTTCCCCGTGAAATTCTACCTTGACTGCATTTTTTCCACACATTTTTTTACCCAGTCTATTTTTCCAGAAGCTTCAAGCACTCGGTGATGATGCAGTGTGCACACTGCTTTGTAAGTCGTCGTCATCATAGGTCTTGCTTTTTTTCGCACACGGAAGGTTGCAGAATGTCTTCGCCGTTCCTCTCCCGGAATATCTACAGGAAACTCCTAGATGTGATGATTTAGGAGGGTACGCTCTGAATCAGACTATAGAGCAGTTTTTTCCGTGGTATCCTACCTTCTGTACACATGGTGGGTCGCCTGAATGTTCTGTAATCTTCAAATGTATTGAACTTCAAAGTCAAACATTGATATGATGTTGTTTGATTCAAATGTGTTTGTTAGAACATAGTATATACATAAAGAACAGCGTCATAAATTAACTTATTCGCATTCTTCTCGTTTAAAGACGCAAACGACCAACAAATTCTCACAAATTTGGTTTGCTTAAGCATTGCATCCACGTTTTCTAAGAAATACAGTTCCGAATTCGAAGTCCTGAATTTTCTGAATTTCTGAATTCTGAGGTCTAGCGAGACATTCCCCCTGATTTTCCGAACATAAAAGGATTTGAGTTTTTCAACTCTACATTTTATCATATTACCACCACTTATTTACAGTTCGAATTCAGTAAAAGGAAACCAACTGACACGTCGACAGTGTGAACAAAGGGTATCTGAAATTCCTGGAAACTACAGAATTCCTGGCGTGAGGAACAATTTTTATTTTGAAACGCCTACGCATATTCAATACAATTCTTTAATGAAGTCCTCATTCGTTACTGTTTCAGCTGGAAGAGACTGTAAAATCGGTTGGATGCAACTACGTCTGTGAAGATGGAAATCACAAATATTTTTTTTTGGCAGAAAAGAATGGAAGAACGAGAAAAGACACGACAAAAGAAGGAGCATTCGGGAATAAATTGGAATTTCCTCTAGCGTTGATCTATTGTTGATCTAAACCTTCAATTGTCAGGGAAATAATGGAGCACACGTGGAACAGCGCTTCTTTTTGCCTTGTAGAAATCTTCATGATACCCTATTTTCTAAACCGCAAGAACTTTCTTTGAACAGTTCTTCGTCGAAGGACTACTTTAGTCTGTTGTCAACTGCAACGAAATTTTGTGAGCATGTTTCTACGCCTCAGTTTGATAGGGGGATCATGATAAGCTGTGAAATGGATGAACTGAAATCATTTTACACTTGTACATATTATGCCGTACCGACCTGACCCATTTAAATGTTCTCTCCTTTTTCTTTGAGAGTTCTTCGAACAGACACGCCTTTGAAAACCGTTCTTTAGATGCTAGATAGATGGAGGAGTTCACTGCCTGCCCAGTTTTGAGACATAGCTTCAGTCAAATTTTTACCGACCAACTAGCCACGTTCGTAATAGTGTTCGGAAACAACTGATTCTGGATGAACAGAGTTAGATCGCATTGCGATCGTGTTGTTTATGTAATTCACATCCCGGTGTAACATGGATCAACAATAAGTGGTGGTAATTGGTTTGGTGCGCCGTGCTGCTCTAGTAACGTGCAGTAACTTCCTTAAGAGTTAAATGAGACGATGTGAACGGTTTCATAGTCGTGAAAACCGCATCTGCTGCATTACCGCATGTCTATTCCCCACACTTTTGAAATGCGGCTTCAGCCGGACATTCAGACTTCTTGTAGTGGTCGCTATATAATAACACACTCAGTCCGTCACGTCTGTATATGAAACAAAGTCCCCTAGAACAGGAAGGCGGGTCCTACGGCGTCGAATTAGTGCGCTGGCGCCAGAAAACGCTGAAAAGGGGTTCACAGAATGGGATTGAGGCTACTGCGCAAGAATTGAAATCAGTGCTGTCATTGGTGCAGTAGAACCGCGCAATGACTTGAGTGGATCTTAAAGTAAACAAGATGTTGTGAACCGTTTCATAGCAGTGATAATAGTATGTGTCGCATTTTATCCCTGTGCACTCCCCCTTTTGCCTCTTCAGGTTGGTATCACCCGTTCTTCAGAAACTGGAGACACACAAACGGCTACTTAAATAGCAGCTAGCAGTTTCTCAATCCAGATCTGAAGTAGAACTTTATCTTCACCAGTATGATAATGATGTTAATGTTCTGTGCTAATTGTTGAGGACAAGTTTATAAACTATGGTATAGTTGGTATGTGGGTGTAAAGTCAAAATTGAATATTTTCCAAATGTATCAGTGGCAAACTCAGCAAGAAAACTGCGAAGATCTTTTATCTTTTATTTTATGAGTCTTTTATCAATGATTAGATTGCATAAGCTGGATAAATTGTCTGGCGTTAACCAATCCGGTAGGGATGCGCCACAACGTCCACTTCAATTCAGAATCGTTTGAGGTTCACGAACGTATAACTGGCCTATACAATGAGTTGCGGGGGCTAGCCGATATGTTAATTCAGTGTTTTTATCCTCCCAGACAAGTCTGGTACCAATTTAGCGACCCCGGAGAGATAAAATGCTCGGTGAGCACTATGGCGGATTCGAACCTCCGATCGATCGTACAGACAACAGAACCTCTAACCGACTGCGCTACACCCATCACCTGTCGATAATCAAAAATATTAGAAAAACAGAGGGGAACACAAACATTATCTTACAGAAAATACCTACCGCTACATCTAACGTTTTTTATAAGTAAGGGCGAGCGAAGCGGATACCACAAGAGCCCTGAAGTCCTGAGATGGCCGGATGTCCAGATTGGTATTCAGTAGTTTATACGCTGATTTTTTCGGCAACCTTCTTCAGGCGGCTTTCCATTTTTCGTTCCCTTGAAGACCAGCAGAGCACAAAATTGACTGGGTTAGGAACTCTTCACGAATAGATAGGCGTAAGCGTGAGTTAGTGTTACACGACTATGAGCGTGATGACAGTCAGTTCGGCCCAGTACACCCCTACCTTCCTTCGCCTTGATGCAACAGAAATCAAAGAATAGGCCCATCATACGTTTATGCTCTTTCGAGCAACCATCTTCATTCATGCACGTTCTGTCGATTTGGTCCCCGAGCTGCTGGATACATGCCAGAGCAACCAGACAAATCAGCTGAAAATGGAGAAAATTTTAATTTTGTAGCAATAAAGTGAATTCTAACAGACTAAAGACAATGGTGTTGCACCCAAAGAAGACAGAGCAGGTTAATTCCCGGGTGAAACAAGCGTATGGGAACATATTTTAAGTGTAGCATCAGCATTTTCGCTGTTCCTTTCGCAGTTTGTCTTTTTGTCCAATTTGCATGATTCTTGTGGGTCTGCTCATTATTCAAGTTCATCAGAATGTTCATCAGCTCCTGCTCTCGAATATCGCTTCGCTTGAGGGAAAAGTGCTGGATCGATGGAGAACTCTCTGATTGAAGGCATTCTGAGACTAATTTCCCGGATGCTCATTATTCAAGTTCATCAGAATGTTCATCAGAAAGTATCATCTAAGCCCGTTGTTCACGTTTGACGGTTGGCTCTACCTGCGCATACTGGAGGTATTGACAGATGTTTCTTATGTCAATGTTGAGTATCATCGTTTTCCATAAAAATTGACCAGTGGAGTGCTGCGAATCAAACGAAAGGCTTACAAAAAGTTTCATGTTGTGGTTCAAAAAAGTGCTTGAACGATAATTGTAAAAAAACGACCCTCAATCACATGGGCATTCATCGGCATCAGCGCAAAGACTGCTCTTAGTTGCTACATACAGCCGTGCTGCGAATCAAACGAAAGGCTTACAAAAGTTTAAAAAAGTGCTTGAATGATAATTGGAAAAAAACGACCTTCAATCACATCGCCATTCTTTCTAGAACCAAATCCAGGAAATTATCAACGTATTCAATCGAAGCGGAATCGAAACGTAAGCATTCGTGCAACTCAAAGCCCAAATTTGAGGCTGATGAAGAACTGGTTCAAAATGCAGTTGATATAAAAAACACTATTATGCACTGCCCACGCTGCTATACAGTTTTGCTGTGTAAACTCGTCGTATGTCGTCAGATTACTGAGAAAAAGAACGGTTAGGAGATATGCTACTTCTGTTCATGAGCACAGCTGCTACTTTTGAATATGTCAATATTTCGGACATAATTTGATAGGAACCAACAAACTGGCTATGCTTCGATAGTTATATTGATACAGCATTGGGATGTTAAACCGTTTACGAAGGAAACGTCAGCTATGAAAATTGACTGCAGCATAGCTAGGTTCCAGCGAGACCAAATTATTTGTTTTTCTAAATTAGAACAAAGAGTGGGATCCTCATTTTTCTGGATTATTGAAAAAAAAAGATTTTATCAGCGATACGATACGAGGGAATCTTTTGTAGAGTTATTAGATAAACTCGAGGACCTTGACGTGATTATTGTTGTTGTTGGTCCCTTTACTTTGGTTTCTTAGTGTCATCCGCATGAAATGCTAATGGAGGATAGTGCGCTTGAGATTTCTAACATTTAGAGTGAATTGATGAAGCAATGGGACCATCTTCATCGAAAAGGCGATAAAACATAAGAGTTGAAATGTAATACATAGTTTGACAATGCAGGCACATTGTTGGAATTAGACTTCAGTTAATAGAAGATCCGAGAGAGAGAGAGAGCTTGTGAAGACACTTTCTTTTAGCAGTGGCATCCAAAGGATTTTTTTCTTGGAGGACTTCCTTTCACCTGATCATTCCACTTTCTTTCCCATGATGGCAGCTCTCAGAAAAGTGGCGTGTTTTACTGTGAATTGGCTGATTTCCAATCTCTCAAGTGAATCTGCCTCCCATCTACTTGTTGATGTCATGTCTATTCACTCGTGTTTTTATATTCTATCTTGCAATTTTATCCTGCATTAACCAGGAATCAGGTAACCGGAAAATCCAAGGGAATCGGAAAGAAAGATAAAAATAAAAAGGTAGCTATGAGTTCGTTTGCCTCCATGGAGCGAGATTTTGCACACAAAACGAGACAGAAAGAAGTAACCTCAAGAAAGAAAGAAGAATCGTTCAGGATGTAACCACTTGCCGTTGTCAAAGAGACGGTGAAGAAAAAAAAAAAGAGTTCTGCCTACAGTGGCAAAAATCCTCTTTTTCATGCTTTCTAAGTCCAGTTTAAAAATGAAGCGATAGCATGTTAGGATTGTTCACTTTTAATATTATTATCAACCATCATCATCAGATGCACTATTATTATATTTATTACATTGTAAATTGCATCGATATAAAATTTAGGCATCAGAATAGCAAGCTTACGACATACGACTGAGATCAGAAAGAACCACTTTCCGATGTTTGCACCGAATTGCAGAAAATTCAGTATTACATCTGTTCAAATTGTGACGTATGCTCCTCCATTTGCTATAAATCGTCTGCGAAGCAAATCAGACACAATATAACATCGAATAATAGCCGATGTTTCTCAGATAACCTTTAAAAGATCTTAATTTGAATAAGTGTTTTACTCAAAGTGCTAAGAATTAAAGCTTTGTGAATTCTTCACAATTTTTATTTCAAAACGACCACTTCTTGAAAAAATAAGTGCACATGCAGCCTTGTCCTACTTTCTGCTTAATGTGTTAATCCCATTTTTTTCAGCCACCCAAAGATGTCTCAACAATACGCTCTGTTCCTTGTAAGAAACTTTTTCCTACACTTAGCTATTCATAGAATTAAAAAGAACGTTGCAGTTCGTCTTCGCTGTTTCTCTTTCTGGAAGCCTCCAGCAGGCCAATTGCCCTGAGGATAAGTACGGGCTCAACAGCACCATGAGAGAAGAGTTGTACAAGGGTCTCAAGCCTATGATGAAATCTGGGCAGCTGGTGAGTTTCCGGAATCACTGTCCCGTTAGGTCCATTTGAAGTAGTGAGTGTGACCTTCCTGGTACGGTCTGTACGGCGATACAATGCCGCCTTATTTTTTAAGGAATACAAATGCGAATTCGAAATAGCCGCCGGATTGATCCTGGAGGATCCCTACAAGGACTTCGAGTTCACGCAAAAAACCAATACGTACCCCATCTTCTTTGAAGTGTACTGAGCTCTCGTTATTCTTCAATTTTGTTGATTTTGATCATTTGCATTTTAAATTCTAGTGAGGCGAAGGACGGTGACACCCCTTCTAGCCTGGACGAAGCTGCCCTCAAATTCTGGAATCAGTACATTTCTGGAGTAAGATATTTTCAGATATTTCTCTGACATTTTCTAACTCTCAACTTTTCCCTTATAATTCCATGACACTCGCTACATTCTTGATAATCTTTGTTTCAGCTGAGCTCTTCAAGAAAAGCTGCCGGATGCAGCTACCTGCTCCAGTGGGGATACCACAAATTCTGTTGCCTCTTCGACGACAAGGCGTAATCTTGGGCAATGAATAAAGCTTCTTTCCTAAATGGAGATTGTCGTCTTTCACAGCTTCATAAACCTTCATTTAACAATCTTTTGAAGTCGAAATTGATGACATTATTCAGTTAGTGGATTGATCTGGTAGTGGTTTTTCTTACGTACTCACGCAAGTAGCTAATCGCTTATTGCCAGCATAGATACAGAAGAAAAGACCGTATTCGGAATATTTTACTATATTGTTCGTATTTGGAATATCATCTCCGATGAGAAGTTGAAAGGGTAAGATCCATTATTGAAAAAGCAAATCCAACGTGAAGAAAGGATTCTCGACTGTAACTAATTTATCCTTCCCTAGAAGGAAATACAGTAACTTGAAAAATATCAAAGAAATCATTTTTCTAGCAGATTTTTTCATGTCTTGGCATATGCAGAAACGCAACAGATGTAATTCTCACTTCTTCTACTCTAAAAAAAATAGATGTCTTATTTCACGGTCTAAAAAGGGAAAATGCTCTAACTACTTGGAATCTTACATGGGTACTCTACTCACAAGAAACTATGGAGCGGAAATATTGTTTGAATAGAAACTGTTTTTTGTAACGTTTTGATAGTTCCATGAAAATGTTAATTTGACAACATGTTTTGTGTCTCTATTTTTATGCTGTCAGACAGATCTGGTGCCATCTTATCGGAGAAAAGCTTGGCCAGCTCAAGGGCTCTATTAAAATTGTACGAAGCTAATGTTTCGGGCTTGTTTCATTTTAAAATCCGCCGAAATTACATTTAAAGGTAATATACCACAAACTTACGAGAGAGGCATGAGAGACAGCGTCAGCAGCACACTAGCGTCGTCGTATTGTCCGGGTGCTGGCGGCGCGTATGCTTGCGCTCGCTAATGTGGCTTTACTGACCGATTTGTAGGAAGATTGTGTCGCGAAGGTCGCTTTTCAAGCCGCTTTCCAGGACCGTTAAGGGGGGGGGGGGGTGAGTGTGCTCGTGACCTCTACACCCCTAACGCTAACTTTTCGTAACTAAAGTTCCCATCGCATTGATGGGACGGTCAGAATTTGAGAAAAACCGGCAATTTTTACAACACAGGGAAGTTGGAGTGTAAAAAGAGTGCATGTTTCCCAGATCCGACTTATTGATATGTAGGTTCTTGGCAGACACTGATACAGGCAACGACGCAGCCATAAGAACGCTGTTGTTGAGTGCGGGTATAGCATTGCTTCTGCACAAGGAATCAGCAGCTATCGAAGATTGCTTCGGCATATAATGGTGCATGTATTGCAATACGAAAGCAGTACATTTGAAAGCCCTAAGCTACCACTGTAGTAGGCTGAACTTTACAGCTCATGCGATCTTAGCCGATAATGGCTCCTTACAGGCTGAATGTTATAATTGTTCCGATCTCGGAATACGACAATTGATAGATTGTAATGTTCGTTGCAATACTGTCCCCTTCTTGCCGACCATATGGCAAGGAGGCGGCGCTCTTGAATGAGAATGTTGCTTTTGTACTAGCCGGAACAGGCCGGCAATCTTTTCTATGCCCTTAACTTCTTTGCATCTATTTGATAAACATTACCACTGAAACACTGTCTTCTTTCTTGGGTATAAAATCCCATATTATATCCCATATCCCATATTATCGTGAGCATCACAACTCACCCGCACAATAATAGCCTTTAGCCATCTTCATGCAGTGCACAATGTGTATGTACCACTCCATAGCTCGCCCTATGCGCATACTAAACCACTAAAATTAAACTGGACAGGAACCTGAAGCAACTCACAACGGGGATGGTAGGTACAAGGAATGGAAGTAGGGGCAAAGCCTGAGCAGAAAAGCGTATGCTCCACGCTGCTTTTGAATCTCAGGGACCCCTGTTACCTCCAGCTCGCAGCAGCTCCGTCTCCTCCCTTTGTGCTGCTGGTACTAATCAAGAACTGCGCTTGTTTCACTTTTGACCGTTCACATCCTCTCTTTAATGGGCGCTAAGTACGACGATGGGATTGACAAACGATTTCGAAACGAGGAACTGCGGTTCTCATAGAGGCAGAAGTGGGCGGAGCAAATAGCGTGCGCAATGGAGGAGCACTCCTGGAACCTTGTCGCGACCTGCGACCTTTAGGTTTGCAGAAAAAGTCGCTTCGAAGAGGCGGCAGAGAGTTGAAAGATTACCTGAATCGTAGACCTAGTCAACATCTCAACTGGAGCTCAAATTAAATTGCAATGGCGAAAAAATCGTTCCACCTGCATCTGTTTTTTGTTTTACCAACACTGAACAGATTTTAGGTAAACTAAAATCAACAAAATTTCCAGATATCAATATTCAGCTTGTGAATGTTTGCTATCACATGTTATTTCACTCATCTCGTTTAGATGAAATCTTTATCTGTCACCTAATGCTATGATCGCTCATTATTTTCGAAGAGGGAAATATATTCGGGGTGATCTCACTGGATGACGTGGTTGCATCCGACTGCTTTTCTTGATGGCCTCTGCCGAAACAACCAAAAATGAAAATGTAACCTTTGTTAAAAACGCATGAGAAAAGTGAAAACCGTACATAGTGTTAGGCAAGAGATTTGAGAACGCAATTTCTGCTCACATCACGAATGGAAATCTTACAGAGTTTGTGAACAGCTTCGATTACAGTAGCGTTGGTGTCAACGTCTCTTGCTTCACTAAAATTCAAGATGCGAATAATCAAAACCCACGAAATTTAAGGTCGCAAGCTCATCACACCTCGGTGATGAAGGGATACGCACCGGTAGATTCCGTGAACTGAAAATCGTTGTAGGGATTATCCGAGATTAAGGGTTTTTTTTTTTTTTTTTTTTATAAAAAAGGGGGCGCCCCGGGGGGGGGCGGGCCCTTTTTAATCTTTTTTTTTAAAATTTTTTTCCGGTTTTTTTTTTTAATAAAAACCCCCCCCCTCCTTCCCTCCCCCCCCTTTAAAAACCCCCCCAAACCCCCCCCCCTGGAGTGACCCTCAATTATGCAGCTACTCGGAGTTCGCATCTGTATGCCTTAAAAAATGAGGCTGCATTATATCATCATACAAAAAGGAACTGAAAAAATTATCCTCACTGCTTCGAAAAAAACTGCAGAAATGACTGACAAGTCCGTGGAAGCTTGCTATCTCAATGGAGCTTGTTGGATAATGTTCTTAGGAACTTACCAGGTTCCCAGAGGGAATTAGTGGTTTGAAACCTTTGTACTCTGGTCCGTCATGGTTTCGTTCAACGCATATTTCTCATCAGAGCATTTGACAACCGAACCTCCTGGAGGTTTCAAAAAAGAGAAACAGCGAAGATCACCTGAAGCTCTCTGAATGAACTGTGGTTAAAGAAAGGCAGGGAAATGACTTACCAAGAAAGAAGCGTATCGCTAAGGTATCCCTCTTAATGTTGCTCTAGAAACGGAACAGAAACTTTCATGCGTAACAAATATGACTAAGCGAAACGAGGCGAAAATATGACTAAGCGAAAGACGCTAGGGCGTAAGAAATTTGCACTACTCGGCTTTTATGATTCCATTTCTTGACATGTTTTGCTAAACATTTACCGAAACTTGGTTCATCAATAGGTCATATAAATGTTTTGGACTCTGTTTGATGTCGATCTATCGAAACTGTACCAAGCAGATCTTCAAGTGGGCCAGGAGAGTTGCAAAAAACTTTCTGAAAACGATAGTTAGACAGAAAAACAATTATTATCCAATGTCGATGACAAGTGCCTTTTTTCGCTCTGAGATATTTTTTTTTTTTTTTAGTTTTTTTTTTTTTTTTTTTTTAAGGAATATAAAAAAAAAGGGTTTTTAAAAAAAAACCAGTATGAACTTCCGGCTAAAGCCGGACTTCAGACTTTCTGTGGTGTTCGCTTCGCTCCCCTTCATTGATAAACGAAAATCAATATTTATGCCCTTTTCTGTGTAATTAAAATTGTAATTAGAATTGTGCATCTCTAACAATATTTCTTCATCTTTTTTTATTATAAATAAAGGGAAAAGATTTCATAGTTTTCTTCCTAACCGCGTCAGTTCTACATTTGGAGAATATTCAAACTTCAGCTTCAAACACTCCGTCGATACCAGTATAATGTAGACACAATTTGAAAGTATTAGACGAATTTTGGGTTCTCCTGTTTCCCTCCAAAAGTTATTAATGAATGATGCTTTAGCACAGAATGACGTGAAAGACTTTATCCTGCTGATAAAGATTACGTTCTACGTCAGATCATGTAAACATGTTCGCTACTATTTAAGCAGCCGTTTGCATGCATGTTTCCACTTTCTGAGGAAGGCATGCTACCAACTTGAGGCGAACGGAGAAGGATATAGATACACGAGTGAGTCGTAAAGGTGAAAAGCAACGCGCCCAGTGCCGACGGCTATGAAATATCCCATTTACCTTTTGCAACATGCACACGAAGTCATTGCTCACCATTTCGATGCCACGGGACCCATCTCACCCCATTTTGTGGCTATCACACATACACATACACATACACATACACACACACATACATACATACACGTGACAGAATAAGCCCACTGTTATATATCAACATTTTTTCTTTATTCCAATCAATTTGTATAGTTGATTATATTTGCGTGAAGCTCATCGCAATCAGCCTATACTACTTTCCGGAACTATACAAAAGCCTTGCTCAGCACGGGTAAAACAGAATTTGCATAGCAATGTCAAACTGTTGAACTTAAGTCACCTAAATAGTCCTCTATAGGCCTTCTAAGCCAAGCCAAACAGTCTCTCTTCTCTCTCACATTTTGTGCAGACTGATTATCCATGCCGATATAATAATAGGAGAAGAGTATCTTAAATTCCTGAGAAGTATAACTGTTATTAAATTGTCACGATTTCATCATCACCTTGATCACCTTGACTCCCGTTGGTCTTCGAACCGGTCGAGCGGGCGCCAGTAATTCTTCCATTTGTCCCGGTCGCGTGCCAGAGTAGCCCAGTGGTTCCTCCTTTCGCGTGGGACACGAAGAGCATCGTAATTTTCTTTGAAGGACTTCGTGAAGAAATCTGACCATCGGGTCGGCGGTCTTCCTGTATTGCGCTTAATATCGCGGGGAATCCAGTCGCTCACGGCTCTGGTCCAACGGTTGTCGTTAAAGCGCATCACGTGTCCGGCCCACCTTATTTTACTTTCCTTGGCAAACGCGGCGGCGTCTCTGATCTTCGATCGCTGACGTAGGAGAGAACTTCGAATCCCGTCTCTCACTTGCTTGAAACGGGATACTCCTAGCATCACTCTCTCAATTGCGCGTTCAATGACGCTCACCGCGTTTTCTTCCTGCTTGCGAAGTGCCCAGGTTTCTGAGGCATAGGTCAAAGCAGGAAGTACGGTGGTGTTGAAGAGGTGAGCACGGAGCCGGGTGTTCTTGGTCTTCTTCACTACGTCCTCGATGCTCTTGTACGCTCCCCAAGCCGCTCTTCTCCTCCTGCCCAGCTCGGGGGCCAGGTCGTTCATCATGTTCAATTCCCGACCCAGATAGACGTAGCTGGTGCATTCGGATATGTTCGTTCCGTTGAGCGTGAATGGGGCATCCGAGATCCATCCGTTCCGCATGAACATCGTCTTTTGAAGATTCAGCTCAAGACCGATGCATCCACATGTTTCGGCGAATTCGGTCAGCATTCGTTCCGCTTGGCTGATGCTAGGTGTTATCAGTACGATGTCATCAGCAAAGCGCAAATGGTGTAGCTGCCGACCATCGATCTTCACTCCCATGTCGTCCCATTCCAACTTTCGCATTGCGTTCTCGAGGGTGGCTGTGAATATTTTGGGTGAGATTGTATCACCCTGTCGAACCCCCCTCTTCACGTCAATGATGATATTCTTGTAGAATGGCGAGATTCCGGTCGTGAAGTTACTGTACAACTCTCGAAGCACCTTTATGTACTGAGTGGGAACGCCTTGGTTGTCCAAGGCTTCCACGACCGCTTCCGTCTCAACTGAGTCAAAGGCCTTCTTCAAGTCGATGAAAGTGAGACAGAGCGGCATCTTGTACTCTCGTGATACCTCGATGAGTCTCGAAACAGTGTGAATATGGTCGATCGTGCTGAATCCTTTTCGAAACCCTGCTTGCTCGCATGGTTGTCCTTCATCCAAGACCTTTTCAATCCTATTAAGGATCACTCTTGTGAAGAGCTTGTAGATGACGGACAGTAAGCAGATTGGGCGATAGTTGCCGATGTCATGTGGATCTCCCTTTTTATACAGCAACACGGTCTTGCTGGTCTTCCACTGTTTAGGGACCTTGCATTCCGACAGGTAACGTGTGAAGATCCTCGCCAGGGTGTTGATGAGTACTGGCGGAAGGTTCTTCAGGTGTTCTGGTTTTATTCTGTCGGGACCGGCTGCTGTACGATTTCTCACCGACATGATAGCATGTCGTATTTCGGACGGGAGAACCGCTGGAATGACATGTCCATCTTCCCTCAGATGGTGAGGAGGCAAGTGGGCACGGCTGTCGAAGAGATCAGAGTAGAAGTCGTAGATGATTTTCTCCATTCCCCTTCTCGATGCAATGGTTGTTCCCTTCGGGTTCCGGAGAGCTGTCATCCTTGTCTTGCGACTGGCGAAGTCTCGGCGGGCATAGCGGATGCTTTTTCCCGCCTCTGCTGCTTCAGCCAGCACTTCTGCTCTTCTCTCTTTAAGGTCTTTCTTTATCGCCTCTCTGCAAAGCCTTGCGAGCTCGGACGTGAGCTCTTGGTTCCCTGCGGCTCGTGCTGCTCCACGCTGGCGTATCAGCTCAAGAGTTTCAAGAGACAGGCGTCTCTTGGTTGTTTTAATACTCTCAGCCTTCTTCGCGCAGTCATGAAGGTGTTTGACAAGCCGGTCGTATTCCTCGTCGATGTTGTCCATTGCGGAATCTTCCCAAAAGCCGGCTAACGTAGCGAAGAGATCCCAGTTGATGGTAGTTCTGGGATTTCTCTTGCTGAACTTGGCGGCTTTCTCTGCTCTCCTTGTGAAGGAAAATCTTCCTCGGAGGAGGCGATGGTCCGATCCCGTATAGAACCTTGGTACAACACCGACGTCCGTCAGGCAGAACCTTTTATTGACGATGATGTGGCCTATTTCATTACGGTACCCTCCACCGGGTGACTCCCACGTCCAGCGTAGAGAGGAGGGCTTCTGGAATTGCGAGTTCCCATGGATGGTCTTAGTCGTCATGATGAACTCGGAAAGCCTCTCCCCCTGGTCATTCCATTGTAGGCCGTGGGTCCCGATGTGAAGTTCCTCCGGCGTTCTTCTTGGGCCAACTTTGGCGTTGAAGTCGCCAATTATGACCTTGTAAAAGGCATGATCTTCTCGGTAGAACTTCTCCAGGTCCATATAGAAAGCTTCGACTTCTTCTTCTTCGTAGCTTGATGTTGGAGCGTAAGCGACGAAGATAGTCAAAGCCGGTGTGGGACCACATCTTCTCATCCGCAGACGTCCGATTCGGGTCGTGAGTTGTTCGAAAGAGTCGATGTTCTGTGCCATACTCGTGTTGACGAGGACGCCAACTCCACCAACACCTCTACTGTCGCATGTTCCTAAGAACAGTTCTTCTCCAGTTTCAAATACAGCGTTGAGAGAGTGACGTCGTCTCGTCTCGGTCAGTCCGATGACGTCGTACTTGATCTTCTTGGCTTGCACCATCAGATCTTCGATGGCCGCTTCCGATGCAAGCGTGCGTGCGTTATAAGTACAGATCGTCATCCTAGTCCTTTTCCGTTTCGGTAGCCTACATGACTCCTGCAACCCCGTCCTACCTGGCGCTACCGTACCAGGCTTTCTACCGGAGTCAGGAGACTCTTTTCTATTACTGTTTTTTGCATGAAATTTAAAACCCACGGGCAGGTTGCAAGCCTCTAGTCCCATGGGTTTTTGGGAGAACTTCCGTTCTCCCAGAGTGGACATGTGGAGCTTATTTGTTGGAGGCGACTCCAAACCGCCTCCCTTGCACCTCCCAGTCAATTGATTGCAGGCTTTTGGCCGGACCGACGTGCGGGATACAATGATTTTACGAGTCAGTCCTGGCACAGCAGAAGCAGGGAGTCCATCCCCTGAATCCACCTGCGTCTCTGGGCAAGCACAAGGTCGCTTTTGGTCCGCGGTTAGCCCCCTATCCGCCACCTGGGGACGCGCCACGTAGCCTCGCGACTAACCGGCTGTGATCCCTCTAGTGAGGGAGATCCGTGGACGATTTCATCATAATGGACTGGAATTTGTTCGAATTTTCAGAAGTATCGTGGATCTACCTGTTCATGGAAGTCTCCTTTGTTATTGATATTATTCCTTATCTCAAGGATAATGGTAAGTCACTTGTGGAGAATTGTGAAAGACTGTGTTTCCATAAAGTAATGAGAAGAAACGTTGAAATCGTAAGCACAACAGTTTCGTAATCAGAGAGAGATGCTTATTTTATCCCCGCTACGTAGTAGGCCAAGAATGGATCGTCTTTATTTCATCGGATACAGAAGCTCGAACATCATTATTGCACCAGTAAATGCTTCAAAGGGAATCTTACATCGTCATCACCAGAAGTTTACATATAACTGAGTGGTGAAAGAAAAATGGACAAAATAATGGACAAAAGAGAGAAATACAGTGAAAGGAAAAAAAAGAGAATGAAAAATGGAGATTTGATTCGAACCGCAGAAATCTCAACAATGCATCTGTTCGAATTTTCTCATGTGGTCCCCTATAAATCACCTGTAAAATTAGGCTAAACTATTCGTTCAACACTGGATAACAACCATTTTCCAATGTAAATGGTATAATTATATGTTCTTCCATAACTACATCGTCTCAGCTCAGTTAGGACGTAGATGAGACTTTTCTAAATGATATAAATGTGTTCCAATGCTATAAACGAAGTAATGGTGGCTTAGAAACTACCACCTTTGCGAAAAACCTCATTTCTATAGTTCTACGGTTTAGATTCATATTTGAAATTGTGCAAGTAAATCTTCAGTTTCAGATATAAAATAAAGTAATAATCATACTAATTATTATTAATTAAATAGTATTCATTCTTGAATACATCTCTTCGAGACATTTTTCCAAATAATTTCTTGTCTAATCTAATTTTTTCCAGAAACCTAAGGCAGTAAGTGATGATGCAGTACGCACTCTTTCTTGCAAGTCGACGTTTCATATGTCTTGCTGTTTTTTTTTCGCAGAAGGAAGGTTACAGGTTGTCTTCGCTGTTTCTCTTCCGGGAAGTCTCCAGAAATCTCCCAAATACGATAATATATGTAGGAGAGTAAGCTCTGAACAATACTATGAGAACACAATTGTCTTCTTTCTTTCCGATACTGTGAGTCGCCTAGAAGTTTTGTAAACCTCTACCGTACTGAACTTCAAAGTCAAATAAGGCGAAGATGATGTTAGATTTTCATGTATTTGTAAAAATATACCACATCCAAAATGGCGTCAAAATGTTACTGCGACGCATTCTTGTCCTTTGAGGATGCAAACCTTGACCATGAAATTCGCCCATGTTTTTTTTGGTTGAGGATTAACGCACAATATAAAAATTACCAAATGCTTGTCTGAAGAAATAGACCATCCCTGTTTTTCTAGAAGTACAAATGCTAACTGGATTTAGTTGGAGGACTAATCCTCGCTGATCCCAATAAGGGTTTCTAGCTTTTCGCGTCCGCGGCACGTAGATGTTCGTTCTTCTGCATTTTATCAGGTAAGTATAACTTTCAAATTTTCATATTGGAATTCAGTGAAAGTCTCTCAGACACCAGGGAAGGTGTAAACAAGAAGGTTTTCCCATGTACGGAACCATGGGAAAAATACATGCCTGGCGTGAGGAGCCATTTTTTTATTTCGAAATATTTTAGCATATTCGAAGCAATTTTCTAATGAGATCATCATCCGTTACTGTTTTAGCTGGTGGATAAGAAATCGGCCGGATGCAACTACGTCTGCGAAGATGGATATCACAAATACATATGTGTTCTCGAGAAAGAAGACTGAAAGAACGAGAGAAGACAGGAAGGAGCATTCAAATTAAATAAATAATAATTGATAATATTTAATAAATAATTTAATAAATATCCTCTCCATTGTTGATCTGCTGCTGTTCTGAACCTTCAATTCGCAGATAACTACTGAAGCACATCCACAGGAGCATTTCATCCTCTTCCTTTTGTGAAACCTCCTCTTATTCTTTCTTCTGGACTATATGGATCTTTTGAACACTTCCTAGTCGAAGGACTATGTACTTTAGCCTCTTGAGTGCAGCGATAAAATGCTGCGAGCACATTCGAAGTCCTTGGGTCTACAGAGGGTCAGGTCTACAGAGTTGTTGCCTATGTGATGAACTCTGCTAATTTTCTATGTCTATTCTACATCTATGTCCTACTAATCCGACAATTTTCATCTTTTCATCTCTCCAATGCTCTCCACCATTCCTTCAAGATTTATGCAGTTAGGAAAGATCATGGAAAATTCTGACCAGGTCGAATTTCTCGTGAACAGTTTCCTATGAGTAGTTTTACAGAGTGCATGCGTGCTAACCTCCCATGAGATGGAATGTCTAGTCGTGCTGGACTTCAGCGGCGAAAGAGCATATTTGTTCACAAAAATACGTTCACATTCGCGTGCCATCAAGAACAAAATATGAAAATAGCGAAATTGCTTGGCGTTGTTTATTTCCTCAAAGATAGCCTAAACAGTTAGTTTTTAATTCAAAATCGTGGAGAATAATGAGATCTTATGTAGTCTATGTAAGCAATTGTGATTGCGAACCGCTCCTTTATATCGCCGTTTTCATTCTCGTAAACACATCTGATATTAATTTATTCAAAACGAAGAGATGAGAGGTTTGGTTGGTTTCCGGAAAGCGGTTACTCGAGACGGCCAGCAGAACCTCTTACCACTTTATCACAACCACCCTACTATCAAAAACAACGTGTTAGAATATTTATCCCTGAACATCTTTAGGACTAGAATAACATGCATCCAAATATGTGTAGGCGAACTCTTGCACTATTGATCGATCCGGGATTTTTTGTGCCATTCCGTAAAGAGCTGCCTGAAAAGGATTCCATCATAAATACAAGACGCTCTAAGGGAAGTTCACCACTAATAAGAAAATGGTGAACCAATAATAAGAAAATGTCGTTCTCGATCAAAAACGAATTGTTCCGAAACTAACGAGGTTTTTTCTCAAAAGAAATGATGTCACTCCTTTGAGTTTGTAACTGCAACAGGTATTTTGCGTTCGAATTTGCACTTACCGCTTCCTCTAATTTGGTCGTTGGGTTAGCTTTAATCTCGTCAATAGATTTCTTTATGTCCGCGAGAAGATTTTCGGCTACTCCATTCCCCGTATGGTTCAAAGTTACCATAATATGTATCCTGAAAAAGGAAGGATCGACAAGTTTAATGTATGTAACTAGGAGCTGCAAATAATCGATCGCACCCTGATGGAAATTGTAGATTTGTCAGTTGCCAGCCTTTTTTACCAATAAGATCGTATAGACGATGAATATCGATTGTATCACTTGTCCAACTTACAATACAAACATCGGAAGCTCCTTGAAGGCGAAGTTCTGGCATTTCACTTATCCTGGAAGCAAAGAAGATCAGCTCAAAATTCTTCTGTAATCACCTGAGCCAACGTAAGTAATCTAGAAACAGTAGTATCAAGAAAAAGAACAACACGCTAGCAAGGTGACCTACCCTTTCCGGATTTTCTTTGTAGTTTCAGCTATCTTTTTTGCATGTTGTTTATATTTATTTACACCTTGAAATAGTAGTGAGGACCAACACAAAGCGATATTCAATCCGCAACGACTTCCTAGAACGATCACTCTGAGATTGGGAGCAATGATCTTTTCTGATTGTATACGCACCATATGATCGAGAAAATCCAAAGAAACCTGTTCGATAACCCCTACTTAAAAAGGTGTTGAAAACTGTACCTAAAGGCATCACCCCACGAATCTGGGGTGGTGTGGCTTTCAGGTGAATTATGCCTATACGGAGTCGTAGATTCTGGAGAGAAGGGTGATTGCGTCCATTTCTTCCTAATTGCCGTAAAAAACTACCCGGAAAATACGGCTTCGAGCGTTCCGGCGCACTATTTTCTACAACGAGTTCGATTGGAGCGCGCCAGCCTTGTGCATGCGCCGCATCTTCCGGGCCGTTTTTACGGCAATTAGGAAGAAATGGACGGAATCACCCTTCTCTCCACTATTTACGACCCCGTATAGGAACTCTCCTCCTAAAGCCCGCACCACCCCAGATTCGTGGGGCGATGCCTTTAATGGAGCAACATGGGCGGGTGTAGCGCAGTAGGTAAGAGGTTCCGTTGTCCGCGCGACCGACCGGTGTTTCAAATCCGGCCTGGTGCTCACCAAGACTTTCATCCCCCTGAGATCGATAGTTTGGTCTGGGAGGATAAAAACAGTAACTTGATACATCGGCTAGCCCTCATCAAGTCACTGTGAAGACTACTTGCAGGACCATAAACCTCAAACGATTCTGAATTGAGGTGAACGTGGAGGCGCATCCCAAGAGGAATGATTAAAGGCAGACACTGTATCCTTTATCCTTTATATGGAACAACAAATGTTAGTGTGTTAGTGCAGGTCCATTCCCTCGGCAGTACATAACAAAATAAAAAAACAAAAGAGAACAATTTCGCAGAAGATACCCCACGGAAACGTATGAAACGGATGTTTATGGTTACAGTAGAGAAACCCATTTACATCTGAGTAAATTTCCAATTCATTTTTCCGCAATAGTTCTAATTTTTTTCAAAAAAAAAAAACTATCACATCGGAGTATCTAGGTTTTTGGAGAATTGTTTCCAGAAAAGGTTTGCAAGGTTGAAAGCAAAAATACATTTTTTTCCTAGAAATTACCGCTGCAAAGTACTAGAGTCCATACAATTTTAAAGTATGTTTGCCAGAAAATTTGCTAAGTCGAAAGGTAAAATAGAGTCAACTTTGCTGTACAGCGTTTAGGAGAAATTCCAGTGACTTCCGCTCTTCTTTTGCTTTTTTGTTCTGTTTTAAGGAACACCTACAAACGGTTGTTTTGAAGCAAGCAAATAAATATATTTTACCCCTCCTTTAACTATGTAGTCCTTGTTGTAGGAATGACTGAAGAAAACTCATCGTGGTCATCAACACAAGCGGAAAAAATTCCCCACTTGTACTCACCTTCTAAAGTGGACGATGCATAAATCCCACCCTGCCAGTCGGCATCACAGAAATATTGATTGTGTAAATATTCCTTGTTTCTGTAGAGAACTACCGAAGAACCTTTTGGTGATAATCCGTACTGAAATCGAATGTTGAAGCAATTACCAAATTGATATCAGAAAACCAATGGATATACCTTATGAGTATCGGCTGATATTGAACAAACGCCAGGAACACTGAAGTCGAATCGATGTGGATCCGTAAGGAATGGAAGGATGAAACCACCCAGACATGCATCAACGTGAACCGGAATGTCATACTTAACGTAGCTGGTGTTATTGGTTTTTTTTTCCAAACTTATATAAAAGTTTATTAAAGAAATGAGAAAAGTACGAAGAAAGACGTACTTCTAGCCCAAGTTTTCCTATTCCAACGATGTCATCGACAGTACCGAATGGAAAGTTCGGTGCTGAACCAACAAGCTGAAAACTTTCTAGATTTTTCTGCAAAGAAGATAAAAAAAGCAGTGATCTACTTGATCTAACAATTACGCGAATAATAGTGGCTCTCGTAAAAACCTTGTTTTCTTTTTTGCCGGTTGTTCGAGGTCTGTACGTAGGTAACTGATTTCAGCAACAAAACAAAACAAAACCGGTGAAACTGCACAAAGAAATGTTTTAAAGTAGTAATAATAAGTATAAATATATAATACTAATATAATAACACTATTGCATGTAATATATAGTACATAGCACAAGCACTAATATAGATAGATAAATAAATAGCAATATAAATAATAACATAATTATAATATGTATAAAAATATGAAATATATGAATAATAAGTATAAATTTCTAAATATGTAATATAATCACGTAATAAAAAAGTAAGTAATTTTGCCACTGGCGTTATTTTTTGTGATTTTGCTATTTTTTTGTTATTTTTTATACTTATTATTCATATATTTCATATTTTTATACATATTATAATTTTGTTATTATTTATATTGCTATTTATTAATGTGCTGTTGAATGCTTAACAGTACACATATTAACAGATCTCTCAACTTTCTCAGCACTGCTTTTTTCTTCATTTCTACCTTTTCTTTTTTTTATCCACTTACCATGCATGTCCTGGCTGTTATTGCTGATCTCATCTTCTGTAGATCAACTTTGAATGTTTGAGGATCGACCGAGACTCGAACGACGCGAATTCGGAAAACTTCAGCTGCTTTCGTGAATGCTGCATGAGCTGATGTTGGAATTATCCTGAATTACTCAGTTGATTTCATCCCACGAATTTCTCAGTCACAAAGTACTCTTCTCTTATAATGAGTAAGACTTTTCTAAGTTGTTTCCATAGATTTTTTTGATTTGTTCGCATAGCATAGCAATGATAGTCCAAAAAGCTACCCATTGGGAGTGATCGGCTCATTTCACTTGGTATGCCGATTTTGATTTTTCTGTATTGTACGCTAGTGCAAATGTAGTTCTAACTCTAAGTATCTCAATTAAAAATACTCACATTTCTGGGAACAGTATTCCTTTTTTGAGAGCTCTGTTACGATGTGCTAAGCAGGCCAATAGGATCGATATCGTACCTCCTGTGGACATCTGAAATATATCTTAGCAGATAATATGAACGTAAATCTATGCAAGAGGAACAAACGCTCTATACCGGTATCTTACCGTCCCACAACTATTTTCATCGCCATGCATAAGTGTACAACACATTCGAACAACTTCAGCTTCCATTTTTCGAACACCGGGGAATAATTTTGGCCACAGTGGGTTGGACCAAGCAAAACGCTTGAACACCTAGAAGAAAAAATGTTCAGTAGTTGAGACTACCCTTGATCGTAAGTGACATTGTTTTCTCAACGAAATTTTTATAGTGAGAATTGATGTGAGAGCTGTGATCTCATCTTCTTCGTTTCGTAGGCCTCAAATAGCCTTAAATAGGAAGCAAGGATCGCTTTTAAATGATTATCGTAGAGTTGGACTAGATTTTCATCCATCAACAACTTGACGACAATCGTGTTCTGGGAAAAATTAGCCATGAGGGACCGGAGCCTATTTTTTTCGTCCGCCACTGCAGCCCACATGTTATTATTATCATCATTCAAATTCAAAAAATGAATTTTCTTCAGAGAACGCATTACATAGCTTCACTTAGAATTGACTAATTATTTTAAATACCAATTATTCGTGAAGAAACAAAAATGTGGAAGCTGTGTAGCTAAATCAAATTAAAAAAAAAAACAAAAAAAAACTGAAGTCTACATGTGGGCTACATTGGCTACTGTGTTATTTTGGATTATTGATCTGCACAGTTCCAATACTAGTAGACGAACGCGTTTTAGGTCTCCACAAGGACGATGGTGTGGATGTCCTTATTAATTGTGATACTCAGCAATTATGAACAACCCATGGATCGGTCTAATTTAGTTAGCAAGCATTTTTTTAGATTACTATAAAATGGTAATTAACATAATTGCAATAGTTAATTGTAATTACCCTCCACAACGGTTTACCGCCTCATAGGGGCGTGGAGGTGACACTGAGCGTCGAACTGCGATGCACAGCGGAGGTTCGTCCTCCGGCAACGTCTCCCAAGCTGAGAAGGAGTTCGACACATCCGACATTCCGACTTCTCGGAATCGGAAGCTTAGATAAGAGTAAACCACTGCTAAGATTCACCACCGTCTTGGCAAAATGTCGCAAGGTGGTTTCCTGATCCATATAGGTCGGGCGACGACCTGTGGTGAAAGCTAAGCTCGCCGTGGCTTGGCTGCTTAGTTTGGGGAAAAGTCTTTTTGCCACTCCAGCATATTCACTGCCTCAGTACCCTGCACACTGGGCCCTGCCGTCTCAGACGTCGGACGGTATGGCGACCGGTGAGAGGCGATCAAATCTCAGGTTGCTCAGGACGTCATTGATTCTGGACCAAGCCGACACACGCACGACTCGCCATGGAGACTGTCGCAGACTGTGTACTTACAACGCGAGAACAGTGTCCACAGACGCTGACCTGCATGCCCTTCTCGGAGCTGCAGAGCGTATCAAAGTTTACGTGATTGCTCTGCAGGAGACCAAGTGCAGAAGGAGCGTCGTACGACAGATGAATGACGGTACACTCGTCATTCGTGGAGAGAAGGTTCCGTCGCGAAATGTAGGCGGTGTTGGTTTTGTTGTGCACCCATCTGTCGTCCATCTCGTCGATTCTCACGAGATCCTGTCACCTCGTCTGGCGATTCTTCGCCTCCGCCCTCTGCGCCAAAAATCCATCAATATCATCAACTGCTACCCACCAACATCAGCAGCTGATGAATCCGAACTGGACGCGTTTTACGAGGAGCTGGAGGAAGTAGTCCGCAACGAGAAGTCCTTCTACAAATTCGTTGTCGGAGACTTCAACGCAAAACTAGGAAAGGCCACAGAAGAGGAATACAGGATTGGAAGATTTGGACTAGGGGACCGGAATGAAAATGGCAATCGTCTCGCCGGGCTGTTGTCCGCCGCTCGCCTCTTTCATGGGAACTCTCTTTTCATGAAAAAAGATCATCGTCGGTGGACATGGGAATGCCACGACTCGTGCAGAGATCGACCACATACTCACCAACCGGAAGTGGTGTCTACTTGACGTCTCAGTAGTACCATCCTTTTGTAGTGGTTCTGATCACCGTCTCCTTCGTGCGAAAATACGACTTAGCCACACGATGGAAAGAACATCTGCTATCGGCAACGAAGGAGAAAAGAAGTCGTCTACGACGATTGCGTACTCGAGGACTCCTTGTCCCAAGGTGACTGGCACATCAAGGAGGACCCAAATGTGACTACGAGATGCTGCTAAGAGTATTACGAGCCTGTGCTGAACGTGCCTCGAAGCCGTGCACGACAAACTTGGATCGAATTTCGAAGACCACCAAGGAATTGTTGGAAAGAAGAAGGGCTTTGAGGCTTGATCCGAATGCATCGCACATTGGGCGGTTAGTAGCAAACACTAGCTGCAGAAAAGCGTTGCAGGAGGATCTTTTGAAATACAGGCAGAAGAAGATTCTGGAAGCAGCACAAAGAAGAACGAGTCTAAAGAAGTGCCGCAGGGATCTCCGCGAATATAATATTCCGCTAGCAGCCTTGCTGAGCGAAGACGGGACTCGCACGTCTTCTCGTCGTGAGATGGAAATCATTACGGAGAGGTTCTACTCGAACCTTTTCCGTTCATCAACTCCTGTGTCAAGCCCGAACATCCCCACTGGCGAAGCTCCACCACGGATTCTCCCTTCGGAAGTACGAGTCGCTATCAAGAGCATGAAATCTGGCACAGCCCCCGGACCTGATTTTATATCAGCAGACTTTCTTCGGGCTGGTGGCCATCCGCTTCATGTAATCTTGGCAGCGCACATGACATCCTACCTTCAGAACAAAAGGATCCCAGACCAGTGGAAGACCTCGCGAACCGTTCTTATCCATAAGAAAGGTGACCGAGAGGACCTTCGGAACTACCGTCTGATATGCTTGCTGAGCGTGTTATACAAAGTATTCACCAAGATCATCCTCACGCGCATATCTAGGACGCTGGATGAAGCCCAGCCTCAAGAACAAGCTGGATTCCGCCAGGGGTTCAGCTGCTTGGACCACATCTAGACCGTGTCGAGGCTCATAGAGGTTTGCCGGGAATACCGCCTGCCCCTTGTTCTAACCTTCGTCGACTATGAGAAAGCCTTTGACAGCGTAGAAACGAATGCAATACTGTCGGCGCTGGTCGACCAAGGTGTGGACGCGTCGTATGTGAGGACATTAGCCAAATGCAAAGCCAATGCGATGCAAGACTAGGATACAGCTTTTCCACAGCCCTCTCACCATACCCATTGGAAAGGGGGAATGACAAGGCGATACTATATCGCCGAAGCTGTTCACGGCTGCATTGCAATGGATAATGAAATCACTATCCTGGAAAGAAAGGGGCATACGTGTTGATGGAAGATTTCTTTCGAACCTTCGTTTCGCGGACGACATCGTTCTCTTTTCGACCGATGAAGCAGAAACGATGCTCAACGAATTGAACGAGGCAGGGAAGAGAATAGGACTACGAATAAACAGAAAGAAGACACTGTTCATGAAGAACGCCTATTGCGAGGACGGAGGAGTACAACTTGAAGGCTCCCAAATCGTGGAAACTCCGTCATACGTATACCTCGGACGTTCTATGAACATGGAAAACGACTTGAAGGAAGAACTGAATAGAAGAATGAGAGCAGCATGGGCAGCATTCGCAGCCGTCAGGGAAGCTACGGACCAACTGACGGACCAAGATCTTCGTGCCCATCTGTTCGACTCGACAGTCCTTCCAGCGCTCTGTTACGCAGCGGAGACGTGGGCAGACACCGCGGCCACGTCTAGGAAGCTACTTACTACCCACCGAGCCCTTGAGAGATGCCTTCTGAAATTTAACCGGCGCACACAACACCTAGCCGGTTTTCGTAGCTCCGACTAAAGAGGAATGTCCCGTCTTCACGACCCAGCGGAATATGTATCGAAAGCAAAACATAGATGTGCCGGTCACATCATGAGAAGAATCGACGATAGATGGACTAAAAGAACGCTAGAGTGGATCCCAATAAATGCTAAATGCCCCCGAGGGAGACCGCCAACGAGATGGGGTGACGTGTTTGCTACACAGATGGACCAGCTGAGAGCTCAGCTGGATACGGCTCAAGGACCTCGTCAACGTCACTCACGAAACTTGAGAACATCTTGGATGACAATGGCGAGGGAACGAAACGAGTGGAAGAGATGCTGGGGCCCGCACGTCCAGTGAAGACGGGCCATCTAAGTATCTAAGTAAGTAAGTAATTGTAATTACAATAACACTTAACAGTTCATAATTCATAATTTAACATTTCAGCACTTACGGTTGGAACCTAAACGGTTCCTCTCAAGGAGCACATGACTCCTTTTTTAAAGATAATTGGAAAAACTCGGGATTATAAAAAGAATTTGATCAAAAACAGTTAGAAACAATTTGAACAAGCCCAGCTAGATTGCTTACAGACCTCTGTGTAGACTCGCATTTCCTCCATATCTTTTTCGTCATTGAACACAGCACCGGAAACCTTTCCCTCAAGATAACGTGGACCTTCTGGAATTATGAAAACACCGAAAATCTAAGCGCGCAAAAAAAAAACAGAAAAGTTCATGTCTTGCCTAGATTATTGTATTTTTCAACTAGTTTTATTAGATCATCGGCAGCTAGAGCTTCGTTAGGAATTTGGCACATAAATGGTAGCTCCCCATCGTGCTCGTGGATGGTGCTTTCCAGTGAATTTCTGACTTTAGAGATTTCGTTCTGGAAACATTATAAAATTTCTTCCTATCTACTTCATCTTTAGTTTCAATCTTTTATTTTAGTTCACGTCAGAAATTTCAATGTTCTCATGAAAAAAGCTAGAACTTACGTTAATCTTTCTTTTCACCCATGGAATACGTTTAACTAGTGAAAAAAACTGTCTCAGTAGTCTCCTCCTGATTCCTGGAATGAATGCGTTTTTCTATGGAATTTGCGTAATATGCGTAGAGTTCTCCACTAGCGTGAAAATGTTAAAGGACTGTAATTGTTCCATATAAAAGAATGCACTCATGGATCTATGAGATCTATGTAGTTATTACCAATTTTTCGTACCTAACAATTTGATAGTTTTGAGAGATTCTCGTCACGAGCCAGTACAGCAAAATGAACGTTAAGATTGGCAAAGTTGCAAATTTTACAAATTTATAAAAAAAAATCTTCTTAGCCTGATTCTTCAGCTGACAAGAAAATTGAGCTGAGAAACTGAAAATTTTCTATACAAATTTCCTAAAGCTACAGAGTACAACGTTATACACAAAATTCAGTCAGCGGTACTAAGAAAGCAAGGATTGTCGCTGATTTTACAACTGCAGTATTTTCGATTTCTTTTCTGGCAAGTCGATTTTTTCTACTCAAAGGAAACGAAATGGGTCATCTTTTAAAATATTACTTTCCAACGATATTTTTAACGTTAGAACTCGATCCAATTTTATTTTAAACTTATCCAATTGGACTTAATAACAACATGATTCAATTTTGTATTGATTGTCCTCTCACCTATATCATCTCTATGAAGATTCCACAAGTAAAGGAAAGAATATGTAGATAACACAGTAGCTGAAGTTAATAGAAGTGGATTGATTGGTCGAAGCAATTCCACGGCCCTATTGTGGGCATCCAGAATGACATCTCTCGCTAGTTCCATGTCTTTTTGATAGAATATTAGTGCAGCATTGGTTTACGCGAAAAAACGAATAAAAATAAACGAAAAAGAAACAAATTAACAAAATTTTTGGAACGATTATTAGAAAAAAAAATGGGCAAGAATTAGAGGTACTGAGGAAACCAGCACTCCAGCGAATGTTTTTGAAGTGAACTAATTAACCACAAACAAACAAATTTGCATCTAAAGAAAAAAAGGACTGAGACACATTTTCTGCCATGGTTTTTTCTACGAATGCGATTTTTGAGCAAAGAAACCGGAGGAATTGATAACTGCGCGCAAAGAGATACGAAGAGTGCGTCACTATCAGCACTGTGCTACTAGGAGGTACATGGTCGAAAATGTCCGTAGTATGATCGAGAAATTATCTGCTTCTGCAATAAAAAGGTTATAAGATTGGACTTGTGTTTCTTAGAGGCTTCTGGAAAAAAAAAACATAAAATATGAAATGTGGCGGCTGTGGCGCGGGTCGGTTAGAGGTCCGCTGTTTCCGCGAGGTCGATGGTTCAAAACCGCCCCAATTTCAACCAAGCTTTTCATCCCTCTGGTGTCGATAAATTGGTGCCAGACTTGTCTGGGAGGATAAAATCACTGACCTGATACATCGGCTTGGCCCCTGAAGTCATTCTATAGGCCAGTTACCCATTTGTACACCTCAAACGATTCTGAATTGAAGTGAACGTGGGGACGCATCCCAAGCGGATTCATTAACGCCAGACACTTTATCCTTACTTCAACTTTTATCCTCTGAAATATGAAATATAGAGTAGAAATATGTGCAATAATTTGTGCAAATAAGAACAATTTTAAATTATTGTATTGATGTAAGATCGTGTTTTTAATCAGCGAATTTAGATTTTAAAAAATAATGAATGTATGAGAGTAGAGGGAAGACAGTGCTAAATATTATACTGAAAGGTTATGAAGATTCTTTAACTATTCCATTTCGAAAAATTGCTGACATAAATAATTATGTTTCATATATGAAATAAAATTTAAAAAAATAAACGAAGTCATAAGGTATTGAGTCAGATTTTTTTCTTAAACGATTACACAGAACATTTTGTTAAATATTCCGCTACTCCCATTCTAACATTACAACTGACAGTCCCCTAATTATAAAATAAACACATGTAGGGTCTGACAGTGCTCAAAACTAATCGATAGTAGAATTTGGCCAGTCTTAAACCCCCAATCATTATCAGCGATAAATAGTTGCTTTTATGAAAAAAAGGAGTTTTTCGAACTTTTCCTAACTACAAGGGTCCCATACATGGATGAAATCATACGTGACATCGCAAAAATGCCGCATACGTCCAGTATCCAATATCCACACAGCCATCTTTGATTATCTTCTTGGTGACACCGTCCACATTCTTAATTTTCACTCAATACTCTAATTCATATTGAACGTACCGTTTCTTTAGAACCGCATATTTACCTTGACCTATGAGCTGTGTACACGCAGTAACTCCAGCAATTGTCATTTCATTTACAACATTCATTTATCATGGAGTTCATAGGACGAGGTTCTTCTTTAAGTGGTGGAGTTTCATTGCCAGTACGACACAAACTAGTACAAGTGTCCAGCAATCAGTAAAAGCTTTAAGCCATATTTACTTGAATGGCCCGTCTTCACTGTACGTGGGAGCCCCCAGCATCCTTTCCACTCGTTTTGTTCCCTCGCCATTGACATCCATGAGATTTTCAGGTTTCATGAGTGACGTTGACGAGGTCCTCGAGCAATGTACGCCTTACCCCTTAGCCCTAGATCATCCGTGTAGCGAGCACACCAGTCCATCTCGTTGACGGTCCTTTAAGGCTATTTAACATCTAACGGGATACTCTCTAAGGTTGTTTTAGTCCATCTATCGTCTATGCTCCTCATAATACTAGACCATAGGCTTCAAACATCCCTCTGATCTTTGAAGCAAGAAAATGTCATGGAAATTATCAGAATTCTTGGCGACTAACCTCGAACTCGACCGGAGGCAAAAACCCTGCGCATGTTTCCGCGCTCCATTCAATATTAAAGGTCGGCGGATACCGTATATCATTCCAGAAGGAATTTGGAGGTAGCAGCTGGATTTTTCTCCATTTATGAGACTTTTTCGATTTTTCATTCGTCAGTCTCGGCATAAAATTCTCCATTTTCTTTGTTATTGTCCGTACTTTTTTCGTAGGAACATTTCTAGGACGTGTGCTGGTTACTCATCTTGGCAAGATGATGCGCCCTCCGATTATTCTGCTTAAAGAAGGAACTGAGAATAAGCAAGGGAAGCAGCAGATCATTTCTAACATCAATGCTTGCCAGGTTCGTTGGGTTCCTTTCATTCTTTAAACCGTTCTTGTTCTGGTCATACCTTGAATTCTCCAATTGTCCTGGGACAAATACACTGGTCATTATCACATTGCATCTTTCAGGCTTTATTTTTAGGTGGTTGCTGACAGCATTCGCACTACATTGGGTCCTCGTGGCTTGGATAAGTTGATTGTTGACAGCAAAGGTGAATATTCCAATCATTTTTCGTATGCGTAACTCCTTATTTTAATACTTCGCAGTTTAAGTGGAAGATTCTCCTAAAGACTCTAATAATCTTACAATTTCTATCATTTTAAGAAAGAATTATGGGAAGGAAAGGGCAGAAAAGGGAAGTATCCGGTTCAGGATTTTCTAGGACGATTCTTGGAGATTTCTTCCAGGACTTAAGTGTTATTATAAGCATGGCATCACTCAGCTATTCATACTTAAAGGAAGTAATCCTCTCTTCACAAAGGAACAGACTTGCTAGATTTTTTATTCATAATTGTGGTGAGCCTTGTTATCGGTAGTGCAATTGGATGGTGGTGCTTTTAGGGAAAACAACTATTTCCAATGATGGTGCTACCATATTGAAGCTCCTGGATATTGTTTTCCCTGCCGCGAATGTTATGGTCGATATCGCGAAGTCACAAGATGCCGAAGTTGGAGATGGAACTACATCGGGTAAATTTATTTGGATCTCTTTTACGAAATTGTCACGGAAATAATGTGTGACGACTTTGGAACTTTCTTCTTCCTCTTCAAATCTTCTCCAGGTACTTACATTTTGTCTGGTTTGTAGGCAGTATAGATTAATCTTGGCCATTTTAAACATTTCATTGAATTTGTATTTATAATATTTTGATTTTATTCTTTTTGATTAGAATCATTGAATTACAGTGGTTGTGCTAGCTGCTGAGATTCTGAAACGTATGAAGCCTTTTATTGAAGATGGTGTTCACCCACAACTACTCATCCGTGCTATAAGTAAAGCTAGCGAAGAGGTATGTTATTCCACCTTTTTTCAGTGCGACAATTACTTTCTTGGAATGTCAGTTGTGTAATTGATGCAATGACTACAATTATAGGCTCTGAAGTATCTTTCTGAATTAGCTATCAAAATTGAAGGCGAAAAGGAGTTGAGAGAAATGCTCGTCAAGTGTGCGATGACCACGTTGAGCAGCAAACTTGTCAGTCTTTTTCTGCTTGGAATTCTTATTTTTCATTGTTTTATTAGAAGATGCTAGCTTTTTCAATCAGAAAATCAACGATTCAGGTTAGCCAAGAACGCCAGTTCTTTGCGGAAATGGTGGTAGATGCTGTTAACACTCTTGACGAGTCTTTGCCGCTAAATATGATAGGAATTAAGAAAGTTAATGGTGGTAATTTAAACGTAAGTTGACGTATTATTCGATTTCTTGATCCCCTTTAAGCGAATCTTTTTTTGTTTAGGAATCTCGTCTTGTAAAGGGTGTAGCCTTCCAGAAGGCATTCAGCTATGCTGGATTTGAAATGCAACCCAAACATTATGCTCATCCTCTTGTTGCGTTGCTTAATATTGAGCTGGAGTTGAAAGCCGAGAAAGACAATGCAGAAATGCGCCTGACTACTGTGGAAGACTTCCAAGCGGTGAGTTCATTATTCTTCTTCTTAATATTTTATATTGTTGTTCTCTATGACCGTTTCCTTCTTTACACGTTTCAAAGTCGTGAGCCGTTCCTGGATTTCGTGTTTTTGCGGGTGTTATGGTTTTATTATGGTTTCTATCTCTCATGAATTTCGAATTCCCCCACAGGCTCCTTTCTCATGAGATATCTTTGGAAAAAAAAGACACGTGGAACCTGTACTTTTCTCTGAGTTGGGCAAGTATGCAATCAATGCACGTGAAGAGAGAATTTTTTGATATCTAACGTTACGTTTTGACGTAAGGTATCAAAAAAGAAGATACATTGTGTGAATGAAGTCCAAGTGTCACGTATTTCGTTGGGTCATCCATATTTCAAGACAAGGCGGAAAAGTGATTTTTTTTCGACCGGGTTTTAATCATATCCGGCTAAGGAGCATCGGAGAGTGACTCTACAATCACCCAGTCATCTTTCGATAAACGGCTAGATTGAATACAGATTTGTAATACTTGCAGTTAAACCTAACTATCATTTTCCCAAGTACTGTCTTGGAATTTTTCCTAATATATGTTATAATCTTATTTTCTGCATCTAATCATGTTACATCGTTACTTTTCACGTAACTTAACCCGTTTTGTGCACTGTAACAACCAGAAAAATGAACTTACACTTCTTTGTTTTCGTTTTTGTATTTTCTGCAACTAAATTCCCAAAAATTCTCTCACTTTTCTTTATTGGACGTGTGAAGAGATATAATCTAAACCTCTCTGTTGCGTTTATTCCAGTCATAGACAGGGAATGCCGCACTATTTTTTAATGCTACTCTTTGGATCATCCAAGACAATATTTTTTTAAAGGTGCAATGTCTTTTATCCATTGAAGGCTTTTGAGGAAGTTGCTTCCTTCCAAAGTTCAACCACCAACCTCTCATAAACATAGTTTTTGGCTTCTTCGATAGTCCAATGTGTGCTTCTGCATCAAGTGCCGAAAACATTTTCGTGTCGATTTCTAATAAACGAAATTGAAATGATAACTAACTTTTCAGTGGTTAGATCATGTGAATTTTTAGACTGTACTTGTAAATATTAATTATTTCTAAGCGTTATTCTTCATTCCTACCTGTCTTAAGGTTGTTGATGCCGAGTGGAACATTCTCTACGATAAACTGCAAAAGATCCACGATAGCGGTGCAAAGGTTGTATTATCTAAATTGCCGATTGGAGATGTTGCTACTCAATGGTTTGCCGACAGGTACTTATGCACTTTTCTTTTTGATGGATCGGGACATGTTGAATATTCTCAAATAACATAGCATTCACTTCCAGAGATATGTTCTGCGCTGGTCGTATCCCTCAGGAAGATTTGGATCGTGTAATGGCAGCATGTGGTGGTTCCATCCTCACTACTGTTTCGCAGATAGACAATTCTGTCTTGGGAAAGTGTGGCAAGTTCTACGAACAGCAAGTAGGCAGCGAAAGGTATGCGACTTTTGCATTAAAGTTCAACGTATTCTGTGAATTTTATAAGTATTCGATGCGCATATTTTATTATCTATCTATCTTATTTTCCTTTTGGTTCTAAAATAAAAGGTTTGATAAAACTCGAACCTTCATAAGAGTTCTTATCGCGTTCATCCCGTGTATTGTTCTAGTATTTTCTTGTAATAATTATAGTTGTTTCAAAATGGCGGTAAACTTCCTCAGTGTCTCATTTTCCTTCCCATTTATTCGATCTGTCCCTGTGTTAATTTTATCTTCTGTTCAGGTACAACTTTTTCGAGGAGTGTGCTCGTGCTCATGCCTGCACGCTTCTTCTTCGTGGTGGCGCGGAACAGTTTATTGCTGAAACAGAACGTTCCCTTCATGATGCAATTATGATCGTTCGTCGTGCTAAGAAAAATGACTCGATTGTTGCCGGTAACTGCAACTGCATTTTCTTGAATTCTTGCATCTTTTTATTTGAATTGGTCCCCGCTTAACTGTTCTATCTTTTTCACGAAATGCGAAAATTATAGGCGGTGGCGCAATTGAGATGGAGTTATCGCGCCATTTGCGTGCAAAGGCGAAAACAATCGCTGGGAAAGAGCAGTTTTTCTGGAATGCTTTTGCTCGTAGTTTTGAGGTGAAGCGCTAATGTTTGATCATTATTCTTGTGGGTTCCATTTATTCCTTTTTGTAGATCATCCCGCAGCAATTGTGTTACAATGCTGGTATTGATGCTGTTGATATTTTGAACAAGCTGCGTCACCGACATTCTGTTGGTATGGAGAAATGTTCCACTCTAATTTGAAATGTGGTCTATTAGCTTGCAATCATTGGTGTTAAAGGTGAAATCTGGGCAGGAATTGATATCCACAAAGAGGAAGTAGGTGACAATCTTGCCGCATGCATTTGGGAACCGAGTTTAGTCAAGAAGGTAACAACATTTCTTACGTTTCTTTTTTTCTGCATATGCTCTCTCTTATCTTGAATTTTACTCTGGACCTTCATTATTTTTTTGCGGTGATATTACCGCGCCCTGAGAGGTGATCACTAAACGAAAGTGTAGTTTGTTGGTTTATAACAATATTCATAACAATGCTCATTTTGATGGAAATCTCAGATATTTGAAGTGACCAGACAGTGTCTCATTGGGATCGCGGGCATCCAGACTATGTAATTCTACGTGATTAATTGATGCATAGGTGGTCATCCTTTCCTCTACTTCACTTTTCCTTCTACACGTTCTTGTATAGGTACAAGTAGGACAGAATTTTTACATCTATTATTGATCAGCTGTAAAGGTTAGGATACACTTTCTTTCTGAGAAATATAGCCTAAAAGCATTATTTAAGAGATTTTTTTTCAAGAAAAACATTAATTTTGTTCAACTGCACTGACTAAAAAGTACTCAGATCAAAAGTAAATTGCATTTAATATGCATCAATTTTTGGGATTATATCAAGGAACTTTGAACTTTCAAGTAATGAGTCTATTTGAAAACGATATTTCAACGATTACAAATAGGATGGATGGGTTCGCCAAATCTCTCTATAACTATACGAAATTTCACGGTTGATTTTTTTGTGCGAATCTTTGCATTGTTTATTATTATGCATTCCAAGTGAAAATTGATTAGATTCAGCAATGTATCATCTTTTTACCTAGTGGTAGACATATTCAAATGTTTATCTATGGTAAGAGAGTTGCAATAGGAGGAGGATAGTTTTCCGATGTGGAGCTATGCATTTATTATGACTGGAGCACCCCTTATTGCAGGCATTGTTACATCTCGTAGGATTTCAATAGGGAGAGCTGAATTGCTTGTCTGACTTTAATTCTCTGGTCCTCCTCTAAGTTTCCCGTCCAAGAAATCCGAAATCTTCTCCTTTCAGAATGCTATTATTGCTGCAACAGAAGCCGTATGCCTTGTCCTGTCGATCGATCAGACAGTGAAAAACGTGCGGACCCCGTCAGGTGGACAAATGCCAGGACTGCCAGGAATGCAATAAGCACTTTAAAAAATCTTCCGCAAGCGTGTTTATGATCTGCTGTGCCACATTTTCACGGAATTGCACGTAATACATCTTTGATCCTCTGTTTAGTCGTCTTTATCAATGATCTTAAGTCCTAATAAGTTTTGCGGTGAATTGATCCTAGTTTTTTGCTTTAGCTCAACCCCTTTTCCGAGCTCCACTGTTCCTTGTCGCATTACAGATGAGGTCGATCATTTCCGCGCAATGTTATTTTGTTAACGCCTTGTTTGTTGTTCGCATAAACATGCGGTTCGTCTTGCTAACAGATAATGAAATTCGATCTTGCAATCAGCGCTGTGGCAATGTCTCTTATTACTGCAATGCATGTGGCAAGAAGTGACTTTGCATTTTTAAGAATAATTAAATTCTTATTAACAACGGTGATCGGAAATCTTTCCAAAGAAAAACGTAATTATCGCTCTTAGTTTGCGGGAGTTTATGGTACTGAAGCAACATTCCCATTTTTAACACTTTAGTTCCACTAAATCATCTCATCGAACATTCTAACATTTGCATGTTTCAAATATTTATCATAAACAGATACATTCTAAGTAGATTCACTTAAATGAAAATCCAATTAAGTGAAGATTGTGACTTCGCGAAAACACCTGGCAGGAAACGCACAAAATAGGTATGAATAAACAAACTGTGAATAGCAATTGATCGTTTTCAATGAATGAACCGGAAGAAACTATATCGATAAGCATTTGAAAAAAAAAGAGGTGCAATTAAGTTTGGTAGTGGGAAGTGATTAGGTCGCTCTTACAACTCACATGAATAGAGCGACAGATAAAGCTGGGACAGGTGCTTACACATGGGATTGGAGTCTAAAACTGACTTATAAGGCGATTCATCTGAGGCAAAGGCGAGAAAGCATCGTGTGAAATGAAACTGATGCGAATTTTTGGCAAAACACCGGTGGACGAGCTCATTGAGTTCGGGGACGAGATTTCCCTCAATAACTGAGGAGAATTTACTTTTTCGAGTAGTACAGTTTTCATATTCCTAACCTGTACCGTAATTCTTTTATGCTGTCATATGGCAAATGCATTCTTTGTGGCCGTAGGCGTTTAATTACCTTTCATGCATTTTCTTTTTGATCCACACGGAAGATGAGTATAGTTTCAACATTTAGAGTCTATTCTTCTACGATGAAGAAAAAACGATATATTTCCGTTGCTGTCCGAAAAAAAAATTCTCTCAAAAAATCGAATATGGTTTGGGAAAATTTGAGCTGTGAAGTCTATGACAGTTTTTCTCTTCATGGCGATTCTTTGAAATTCCATAAAAAGTACGGAAAATCTCAAAATCTGATAATATAAAATACGAGAAAGGTGTGTTTACATGCAAAGCCCATTAGTGACAAAAAAAAGGAGAACAGATTAAAGACTAACAGTACAACGAACCAACAGGTTCGTTAGGATTTATATATGAGAACAACTTCCCTATCCATAAATTTTAGTTTACATATTAAAACCCAATGAAAAGGATGCAATTCATCCGATAACCTGTCCACCAATTTCTGCCAGATTAGTATGGCCACCAACATTAGTAGGCCATAAAATATTAACTCAAACCATCTACACATTACAATAGCATCATATATACATAGTGGGAATCAAAAATTAAACATTGTGTTGTCCTTGGAGTTTTCCTTTTCTAGCTGTTGGATAAAAACTAGAGACAATGGTTGATTTTTCCGCATAATAAAAGAAAAGCACGGCAGTGTGAGTATCGAAAAATGCCTGCTGCTATAAAATCGATGGGGGAGGGGGGAGACTATCACCCTCGTTTCAACGATGGGGACACTGTTCGAACTTGTAACTAATTAGCAATCCAACGCATTACAACATAAACTATGTCGAGATATTTGTTAACTGATAGAGAAGTAATTACTAGCCCACAAATAACTAGTAATTCTTGTTGTCGGTCAGTCGTTGATCCTCAACATTTCGATAGTTTCGTCTGAAATAACGGATTTATTTTGTACAGCTATAGATGTTGAGGAAATAAGCGAAGAAAAAAAAACTTACTCTCTTTCGGCCACGTGATATTGATCCGCCTTATATCGCTTACATGCTTGACAAGAGTAAATAATGATGAAAAGAAGAAGTAAAATGACGAATATGACTATAAGAGGTAGCAACCATCCGTAACTTCCTGAAATATGTAGGATTATAAAGATTGAAATAGATTCTTTCGAAAAAAAAAATCATCTTTGAGCTCAGGATACAAACACAACTGCACCATTCCCTCTTTTTTCTATATGGGATTGGACTCATTTTCCCTCCCTACGTTTCCCTCCCTTTATTACGTTCTGAAAGGTGGCACAAGCATTCAGAATGACCTTTTTGCTATTTGGTCTTCGTTGTTTTTTTAAAATTAGTTCAGGCCATTTTATTATCCAAAAACAAGGACAATAGAAAATAATGATATGATATGCCCTTAGCTAAGGAATTTCTCGGATCCATCTTGAATTTCTTACAATATTTGAAGTTTTAGTGCTATTTTTCCCATATTATCAAATTTTTTCAGCTAAAGTTTCAACGCTTTTTGTGCAGCAAAAAAATGAGTGCAGCGGTGCTGTAAAATGGTTCTTCCGGGGAACTGTAACTACTTTTAAAACTATCATTGGAAACAATAATTTTTTTTTCTTGCCTAAGATTTAAGAATGCTTGCGAATGGGTGACAGTGGCAGAAAAAACCCTAACATTTATTAAAACTGTCGTGTAGAAAAATGTTTTAGACAATAATTATAAATAAAAGAGGTCCAGATGGATTTCAGTTCATTTCATACCCCCATCCTCTTTTGTTTTCGAGCAGACTTTCAAACGTTTAGTCATTCTAGAGGAAAGGGTTTCGAAAATTCAATGCGATTTCGAAATTTACTGCCGGAAAACGATTAAGCTATGCTGAACGATTGTAAACGTCACTTTTTCGGAAAAAAGTATACGTTGTAGGCGTAAGTTCCTATGGTCGCTGAAACGGTTTTTTAAAAAATATATTGTTCACATTTGCGGAGTTATTTTATTGTTTTTGATAAAACGAATAGTTTGCGGCTTGACCTTTGTCGCCAAATTCTGGGAACATGCTTTCTTTTGCTTTACTATACGCTCATTTAAGTTAGATTTTAAATGGCAGCCTGATCCTTGGACCTCAGATCCCCTAAAAAGTCGTCGATTAACAATAAACATTCTGAAGCGTTTACTTTTATATCCTATCCTTGTACCATTGTATTTTGTTGATTTTACACTAAATTATGTAAAACTGTTATTATTCCTTTGAAAGACCCACCACTGATCTTCAACTCCCGGTCGACTTTCACCTCAAATTCTTGTTCAGGCCCATCCACGTAGATAGGAAATTGGTTCGAGGCGACACATCTAAAATTTAGTTGCTTTCGATTTTGTTTGTGAATCTAAACGCTTTCAGAAATTATGGATATCACTGGATTTATGTATCTCTCGAAGAAATATTTCTTGTTGAAAACCAGGAAAAAAAACACTTTTTGTGACCTCCTTACAAAGAAAGGAAACGCTTAGAGAATGAGAGTTCTTTCAAGAAAATCTAAGGAAACCAAAAAAAAACCTAGAAATAAATTTTTGAACGTAGGAAAATTCCGCTCACCTGTACATACCAGCGTCCCCGTCTTCTAAACCATTTATTTCGAGTGTGTTTTTGTGGAGTATAATTTTTGCTGAGGCTTCTGTAAGAAGCACTACTTATTGAAGGCGGAGATTTTCGAAATGTAGGGTCGAAATAGGATGAGCAAGCTATTTAGTAACTTTTTTTTGGCAGAATGAACTGTTATTTACTATAGAAAGCTTTAATAATCTAATAACAAACCAAGTGGTATTCCATCCTTATACCAAACAACGTTAGGATGTGGATATGCATGAATCGGGCAGACAAGGTGAGCATTGGAATCTTTGGCGAGAGATATTGTTGGAGCGATAACAAGGGTAGGATCGGAAGGCGAGACTTTCATCGTCTCGGACGAGTTCGTGTGTACCACAGGACGTGCTGGAACAAACTGATTTCTTAGCATGAGAGATCGTTCATATTGGAGGCATCATACCACGAATCAGACGTGGTGAGGGAATTCGTGGGAAAAGCTAGAGATGGGGTTGTAGACTGGGGGATCCGGGGTAGTTTCGCTCATCTTTCCCTAATCGCCGGAAAAAAACGGCGTGGGAACTGCTTTAGTTCCTACGAGGAGCGTTGGAACGCTCCTCTGTGCACAAATTCCAGTCTCCCCAGCAGCCTCTTCATTGTTTTCACTTGAACAGGCTGGTGAGAAGACATCATTGATCTTAGGCCGATCGCACTTGGACGCGTCGCGTGCACAAGGATGGCGCGTTGCAATAGAACTGGTCACAAAAAAAATGGCGTTCCCAGACCGTCTGTTTACAGTGATCCAGTGAGAAGTGAGCGGAACCACGCGCGTATCCACAATTTATGACCCTGTATAGAAAATATCCAGGGGAAACCCATACCACGACAGATTCGTTATACGCTGCCTTTAACTAACAGAGCTCTGACATCAATACGACTTACAATATGCGAACATATTTCCGAATACCAGTTCTCCTTCATCGATTCGAATTTCACAACGATATTTTCCGGAATCCGCTGCCGATGCATCACCGAAAATAAGTCGAGCCCGTCGGTTATCAGGATCTATTTGTGCCTGGAAGGAAAACTCTGATAAAGTGTATGCGAGGCCTTTACGATCCAGAAACTAGACATAGTCGGCAATAGATGTATTGTACTTTTTAGTAAAACAGAAATTAGAAGCTTTGGATGATTGTCGAGGCCCAGTTTTCGTCTCGGTCCACCATTGGGACACTTTTGCCATGGTTTTTTTTTGGAAATTTCGAATTTTGAAATCGAGAAATTCTCTTTTTGTTTCTTTTTGGGAATGAACACAGTGTGTAATTCCTGAAAAATGGGATTTCAAAATCTGTAGGAAGTTGTGTAGTCACGTACAAGCAACGAAAACACCACTCTTATAATAGATGAGTGTTTTCGCCTCTACAGCTGTGCTGAAAACCTTGATTAATTGACTTTGTTTCGAAATTCAGGAAACAAAAGAAAAAAAACGCTTGAAAAACCCAGAAAACAACTGTAGCGTTGTTCTGCTTAACAACAAAAAATTAACTTGACTAATGGCCCTGAAAATAATATTTTCCCATATTTCAAAACTTAAGCACTCCGATACACTTCTAAAAAACCAGCTCAAATTGTCTTAGATTATTTGGGTATATAAAATCTGTATATGCATGTCATATTTATATTTTCTGGAAATTTTCTTCATGCCGCCAATTTCCCATATAAAGGGGAGATTTTTAGGATGCTCTTACATATTATACTTACACTTATCGCATATTTTTATAAAAGGAAGTGAAGAATCTCTTGATGTACCCGTCACAGAATATCACATTTTTGAAGCACCATTAAAAAATACTTGTGGTATTGGACACAATGAAATGTAAATTCTCGAAATTCTACAACGTTCTCATAAAGAACATCCATTGAATCTGATCCTAACATGAGATTCAATGCTGTTGTTCCTCACGTCTAAAATTATGAAAAATCTGTCAATTATATTTTTTTCACCGCAAAAACAGATAATGATGAAAATTTTGCTTATCGACATTTTTGCCGTCGTCCATCGACTACAACAGTTATCGAACACTTGAAGTAAAGGCATCAGCCCACGCATCTGAGGTATCACGGATTTCAGGTGGAGTATTCGTATATGGGATAGTAACGAAGCGCTCAAAGCACACCGGAGCGCTTGAAGCCGTATCTTCCGGACCGTTTTTACGGCAATTAGGAAGAAATGGACGGAATCACCCTCTTCTCCATAATCTACGATCCCGTATACGAATACTCCACACAAAATCCGTACCACCTCAGATTCGTGGGGTGATGCCTTTAAGAAATATGTAACAGCAAAACTATGATTTGTGATAGATTAATACGTTGCGGGTGTTTTTTTCGTCCAGGAATTGAAACGATAGCATTTGTTTGTTTAGATCCACCAAATATTTTCCACGGTTCTACGCTGGCGCTTTGTTTTCGAAAGTATCAGTCGTATTCGCACGCACCTACTCAACAACGAATGGGAATACAAATGCACTTGAATCATGATGAGTAGAATCATTAAATGTCTTCCATCTATACTAATGCCTAATATGTCCATCAAATAACATACAGATAAACATACAGACAGCAACGTTTTCTATTTAAACGAAGGAAATCGTTGTGCGCTGGTTGCTCAGCAAAAATGCGCTGTGAATAAAAATTTCGAATAAGGCCTGTACAATTGTTTTAGCTAATATTCCAACCAATTGACAATTGGCATACTTTTACGACCTCTGTTTATTGATTTAATAATTTTTGCAGTAATTTATCCAAAACTAGTATGCGGTGAGAGGTTTGCAGTTTTAAGGCTGAGCTTTCAATGTTTACCTACATTTTCTGGAAGAAAAATTAAAATCGTACTTTTAAAATAAATATGGAAGGGAATAAATCTCTTCAATTTTAGTGAAAGAAAATCTACTAGAACTTGTAAGTTATCATTGGGAACCAGGAGCTGGGATTGTTAACACTCTTCACTTGCTAATCTTCTGGAACATCTCTTAAATGAATAAAAAAACAAAATAATGTTTTTATTGCACGCTAAATTCATCTGGTAGAGATTGCGGCTGTGAAAATGCTTTTCGTAGACCATAGCGGAGAAAAAACGATGCCTATTTATCTCGAAAAGATCTTTAGTAAAAAGTTGTTATTCTACTAAAGAATCGATTCGTTGTTATCAGTAACGTCGAATATTAGACTTTTTTACGACGTAAATATTGAATCATCCAAAGAGAATCATTCCAGCTGAAATACTGCACAGCTACATACACAGGTAGTTTTCGTTAGCGAGAAGTATAGACAGGCGACTGAACGCTACTGAAGAGGATCGCTATCGATTTACTATCGATTGGAAAGATTTCCTCTTAGTGATCTGAGTAAATATTGGCAATATTAAGAAATATTAAGATATTAATATTATTATTTAATATTATAATATTAAGAATATTAAGATATTATTATATAATATTAAGATTACTTTAATCTAACTCCATAGCCCCACTTAAATTTGGTAGTCATCATCTCACCTCTAAAACTTTTCTATCCTTCGTTCGTATAAATCGAGCCCATGCGATTTGTTGAATCTCACCATCCTTTCTAGCTTGGCACCTAAAATTCAATCGAGTTTAATAGAAACTATTGAAATTCCCTCCTTTAAGAATAAACCTCTGATGGCCCCTAAACGAGTGGCACAATTTCATCATCTTGTCTGAAAGTGCCTCAAGATTTCGAAGAAATCCATGAAATCCATGATAATCCATGATTTTTCAGGAAAAGAAGTGAAATATGTTGACATGTCGTAAAAGTACAAGTCCAAAGTAATGGATTGTTCCATGTAAGAGGAAATGGGAAAAGGAAAAAAAGTAGTGGAAAAGTTAAATTTGTTATGGAAAAAAGAGATAAATGTACGTGTGTATATAGGAGTACACTAAGTACTTTCGTATACTTGGGGGAAAAAAGGAAATGGCAAAGAGTATTTTCCAGAAGCATATGTAACATAGCATATAGCGCTGGTATTACTTTTCAATCAAAAGAAAGATTTTGTAACGAAATTTCATGAGAGAAGAGATTATGCGCTGAAAGTCCTGTCAGATGTTGTTCTCAATAGGAACGTTTGAAAACGTACCTACCGTACCTTCATACTGGCCACTTGAACATCTTATTCATTTATGTCTATGCGAAATCTGTTTTTTGAAACCGCTACAATGAAAGAGAGAAAAAGGAAAGTATAAAATAGAGATCAATTCCATTGTCCTTTTCTTCTTTAAATAATGAAATAAATACGGGAACTAAAATTGAAAATCTTGAATGTTCAGCACCAAAAGTTCCTCTCCAGATTTTATGTCCTGGAGGAAAAGATGCATCCAATCAAAACATTCTAATATTCAAAAATCATATTCTTTTTCTGGAACTTCCTATTTTCCATGTATTTATGGTAGAAAATGCTTTACAGCATTTCAAGCCAGTGGAAAACGATGAGAAGTGGAGTATAATACAAACGAAAGGTGGTGTGTTTTTGCGGACATCTTTAAATAACTTAAATACATCGCATAAGATGATGCTGACTTTTGCAAAATAGTCTAGAAAGAAGAAGAATGTTCTAGTAATCAGCAAACAAATCAATAAAACCCACCATAAATCGGATGTGGGAGCTTTGATCGGATTTTCGTCAGTGGATAGAACTCCTTCGCCTCGAATTACTACCGCCAAGTTGCCTAGCGCAACGGTATTGGCCGAGATTGTGACCACAGTGGTAACCAGAAATCCTAGAAAAATAACTAGTCATTAATTGATCAAATATTTATTTCTTTAAAAAGACTGCCGTGGTCTTCTTTTTTCATTTCAACCTCTCCTGAATTTTCGTACCTTGCTTGCGATGGTATCGTTTTTGAAACTAGCTTGCGATAAACTTTATTAGCGGTTATTAACGAAGCTGCGCTGATAAGCTGATATCAGAAGCGGTAGACCGTGTAAATTTCCAACAACTTTTTAAAACGTGCTCCCACTTCTTTCTACCCTTTCTCCGGAATTTGTATGGGTGTACGATGTGAATACGGTGTTAAACAATGCCTTTTTTACAGTAGTTAAAGCAATGTCCTAATAGGATGCGATTCTATGCACTAAAGGTAAGAGGACGAACACGCATGGCGATGATTAATCCCTATGGGTTTGACGCCTACGCGTTCGACTTCAATTCAGTATCATAAGAGGTTTATGAACACGGGTGCAGCCATAGAATGAGATCCGGGGGCGAGTCCGTGCGTCAGACCAGTATTTTTGTCCTCCCAGGCAAGTCTAGGGCCAATTTATTGACCCCGAAGGAATGAAAGATTTGGTTGGCACTAAAGCGATTTGGAACCACTGATTGATCGTGCAGTCACAGCCGAAACTTCTACCGACTGCGCTACATTCGTCTTTGAATACTTAAAAAAGAAGAAAATTAACTCACTGAATAAAAATTGCAACAGCATCGTAAGCAACCAATTCAACCCACTGGGCACATCAGATAAGCAACGGTCGTCTGGAAGTGTGTATATTGTTTAGAGAAATGCATAAAATGTTTCGATTTTGACCGAAAACGAAAAGTAGACCGATACTTCAACAGTGAACAGAGAAGAAGCGAAAGAAACGGTACTTTTATGAAGAGCACATTTGGAAAAAGAGAAAGAAACTACGAAACTTGCAAGTGAATGCCTTGAAAAAGAAAATTTAAATGGGCGTCAATTATGAGGTGGGCTGCAGATAATCAAAGTTCGTGCTCAATTATCGATTGCTGACTTTTTAGGAGAGACTTATGGCAGTGATAAGGGTGGTAATCGTTGTGGCACCACGAGCAATTTCCAAAGAAACTGTGGTTGGGTTCATAGTTGAGTTGAGTTTAGCGTGGACAAGTCTGGAAACCTCAATTTCCTATCCTACGTCTCGATTCATGAGAATCAAAGTGAATAAGTTAGTAAGCATACGTGAAATGAACTTAATCCAGCCAGTGGTCAATAAAAATAACCTAAAGAAAGTATCGGAATGATAGTGCAAAAAAAATTGGTTAACAGAAACATATTTGCGGTTATTCTCTAGAAAATTTCCTCGTCTCCAGAGAATTGGAAGGTCAGAAATCTCAACTTGACCAAGCGCCAGAAGTTTAGAATCAATTTTTGCCTGATTTCCTCTGTAGACTGGCTCTAATGCACATCGTGGGTAAATAAGTTCTTAATAAACTACAAAGAAGTATGCATCTTAAGAAGAATTGAAGTAAAGTTGAGGAAATGGAAGAAGGAGGAGTAGGAACCTCAAAAATAAATATCAAGTGAATAAAGCGCTAGATGTACAATTTTTCCCTAAAGAGGAAGAATAAGATATCAAGAGCTAAGTTAGAATCTCAGTACTCTTTAACTAGGTACATAACGGCATTAGAAAATATTTACGGATTACTACGATTTTGCACGGATGTAGCAAAATCTCAAAAAATAAATTGTTTCGGAGGCTTTTGTAAAATCCAACCGCATTTTTTCTTACATGCTTCTCATGGTAGACTTCTCCGTTCCGGTTCCGTTTTTTCAGTGATGCTGGATTCTCATGAATGAATGGATAGCTAGAATACGAGTTATTTTCACGATAATATGGTCTAGTGTCACATTGAAATCATGTTTGAAAAGCCAAACAGGGTTTTTGGAACATCAATCATGTTTTTCTTTCGGAGCATTCAGAACCAGTTTTTTTTGAGTTCAATTTTGAGGTGACATGTCCTATTCGCAACATATATTTGCAAGGTCATTGTCAGTTGACGATAGATAATAGAAAATGTTGGTTTCGAGGATAAAATGAGTGTCAAATCTGTGAATGTGATTTTTAGGATAGAAATTTGACAATGTGTGGAAAAATATGGGAGAATATATAGAATAGCATATGGAAAAAAGGTTGCAAAGTGGAAAAAAGTAGCTAAAAAAGGAGCTGAGAAATGTACGAGGTCAGTAGGAGATCGACTGAAAATGACAGGATAATGTATCCAGAAGTTTATAGTGCAGAGAAAATCCTTGAAAAGATAATTTCGGTCTGACGGCGGTACTGCCACGAACAGAAACTATCCATTAGCAGATAAAAAAAATGTGGCCCCCCATAACAAAGGCAAAGTTTCGGATCTTGACTGGAAAAAATGAAGATGTATTACAATGCATTCTTATAAAAGAACAAATGATAAAGGTAACAAATGTTTTTTTCTCTAGGATTATTGTTTTTCAACGAGATTTTTCATCAGTACATTCTGAAAAGTCCTCAAGGCGTAGCGGGATGGGAAGAGAAACTGAATCTGGGATGAAAATCTGAACATGGATCCGAAAATGAATAGTTTCCAACTTCTCTCTTCTTGAAATCGCGGGATTGGAACTGGATTTATGTTTTCTTTTTTTTCTCTGCGAAGTTTTGGTGAAACCTTATTATTGGCCTGACGTTACGAAAAATTCGTCTTTATCAAAGGCCTCAAAATGGTTTTCGATGCTAAACAAATCCCGTCAAACACCTTCCCTGTCCTTGCTAAGCCTCGATATCGTTGTGACTGCACCACACAAAGAGTCCAAACGAAAAAAGTGCGTAGATCTTTTCCGCCTTGCGTGAGAATCTGTAAGTTGCAGTGGTTCACCAGCCCCAGTGTCCGTCAGACTGGTCAGTTTGCCTTTCTTCTTGGATTTCTTGCGTGGTATACGTTGAAGGCTTTCAAGGATTGACAAGGAGAGAGGAAGAGTTCGATGAGACATGCATAGTATCAAAAACCTCAAACAATTCGTAGGCATTTGATAAAGATGAGATTATCGAAACGTCAAGCCTTTGATAAACTGATAAAATTTCACGAAAACCTCGTTAGGAAAACAAGAAAGCAAAGAAATGAACAGCTGGTTCCCTAAAAAGTGGCAGTAGAGCGGCGAAATGTTATCTACACCAAGAAATCCTCAGGATCCGCAAGGCGTAAGAAAGCGCTTCGCTCCGCCCATTCTATCAAATGCATTGCGATTAAAGGCATCACCCCACGAATCTGAGGTGGTACGGGTTTCAGGTGGAGTATTCGTATGCGGATCGTAGATTATGGAGAGAATGGTGATTCCGTCCATTTCTTCCTAATTGCCGTAAAAACGGCCCGGAAGATACGGCTTCGAGCGTTTCGGCGCGTTATTTTCCACAACGAGTTCGATTGGAGCGCGCCAGCCTTGTGCAGCCTTGCGCATCTTCCGGGCCGTTTTTTACGGCAACTAGGAAGAAATGGACGGAATCACCCCCTCTCCTTAATCTACGGTCCCGTATACGAATACTCCACCTGAAATCCGTACCACCTCAGATTCGTGGGGTGATGTCCTTAAGATGCGGTTGAGCCATTCCTCGAGGCGATGACTTTGTCGCAGATTCCTCCATCGAACTTCTTTTGCCAACACGGGTCCCGACGAGAATTCTAGACTGTAGATAAGCGATGTTACTGTGATTTTTCTTCGCCCAAAAAGGAGAAACAGTAGGTGGAAGAGTAACAGAAAAGAACCATGGTGATATATTAAAACCAAATATTTCTCATACCTGTGTTAGTGAAGTCATGTTCGATTATCTCTTAACCTTATAAGAATAGATGAATATTTTCCTGAGTGTTATGCTAAATCCAAATGCTTTTTCAAGGCAAATAAAAATCGAGCAAGGTCGAAAAAAATCAAGAAGTCGACAAATCAAGAAGTTTAGTAGTAACTATTAGAAGAGAGGCCGGTTGCTGGAAAAAGGAAGGCAACAGATGCTTGAAGATGAACTGCGTTTATGAGAACTGAGGAAAAAAAACATAGAAACAACTACATAATTTAGAAAAAAAACAAGTATCGTGTTGAGAAAGAGATTGAATCGGGTGAGCAAAAACTATTAACAAAAGGGCTAAAACTTTTTCCCAACAGACTAAGCGAGTTTAGCAGCAGACTTTCAAGTAGAACTTTCATATGGTAATTTTTCGGTTTTTTTTTTCTCTGATGCCCAAACATAAAGAACTCGGTCTAATATTGTAATAGTAATAGTAATATAATTGCAAAAATATCAAAAGATAAATCCTATTTCACCATTTTTTCAGCGCTAGCATACCAATCCGAAACCGTGGGACCCGTCTCACCACAATTTGTAGCATTCTGGTGCCGACGCACTAACCCGACGTCATCTCAATGCTTTAAAAAGATAAAATAACCTAATTAAAAAAAACAATTTATGGATGAATAAAGTGAGAAAAAATATATATATATATATTTGTAACTGCAGAATGTAAACCAAAACAAACAAACTAACAACTTTTCTGAAGCGTTGAAGATCCCTTATAATGAACCCCCCAGTCTTGTCACCTTCACCTTCAACGTATTTATGTCTGAAAATCGTCCGCTCAAAATGTGGAAAACACATCACCGCTACTTCTGCCTTTGAGAAATGCAGTTTGCTTTAAAGCACAGTTAACGTCCTTAAAATTAAGGGAAGTTGAGCAGAGATGCGTCAGGATTTATCGTAGTAGTTTAAATGCATTTTGACCTTTGAAATACCCAACAGCCCAACATAATAATAATAGTAATAATAATAGTAATAACAATAATAACAACAGTAATAATAATAATAACAATAATAAAATACGTAATAATTTCGAGCCCAACATAATAATTATTGTCCTGAAGACATGCAAGTGGATGAAACCGTCCACCTGTCGAAATTATAGAACTCTTGTTGTTGAATTTATGCTCAGAGAGATTTTTCTGTTGAATTTTATGAAATTTGCCGCATTTTACACGAAACGATTCTGTTAGTGCACGTGCTAACCGCAGACTCGAAAAGATTCTGCTGTAATCTGAGGAAAAATGTGCTCCTGCTTCAAAAACAAGGAGTAGTTTCTGGAAATAAACAGTCTAATAATAGCATAATACAATATGAAAATTTCTGAAAGGACACAGAGTTGTAGACGTTCGTTTTTGAACAAATGTTACTAGAGGTACTTGAATTTTTTTTTAGCGATTTTAGTTAAAACATTTAATTCGCCTACTTTTTTTCGCAACTATTTTTATAAATTTCTTTCTCTTTCTTTTCCGGAAAAATTGCATTTTAAAAATAACTATTTTTATCACTGGAAAACGCTCCGAAACGAGTGTTGGTTAACACAAATTTTCTACAAGAACAAGACTCTAAGGGAGAATTATAGATTTATCTCTCCTTCGTGTCTGTTTCCATAATCTCGCCATCCTTCCAGCAATTCGCTGACTAATGAAAGGATTTTCCATTTTCTCCGTTGTCGGAGAAATCCCACTGTTTCATTTCGACAACAACACAATTCTTGCTGTCCTTTTTGTTTGCTGACATGCCAGCTTGATGAATATCCGGCACAGACATCCATCCACGAAAAAAAAATACGAGGCATGTCAACGCTTTTCGCAACAGGGAAGGTCATAATAACTCGATAACCATAGACCGTTATCTATGAACTGATTGAAAATTCTCTCTGCCTCTGGGAGGAACTTGAACTTGTGGTGAAGTTGAAAATCTTCCAACACATTCTTTTTTCATCTTTTTTTAAAGATGTATACTCATAGTTGTTGTCTTGCATATCCTTGAACTGCACTCGAGGATAAAAAAAAGACAAGGAAGAGGAAGGATGAAAAATGACGGGGAACTGAAGCCTTTCTGTTGCGGAGAATAGAAAAACGAAACCGGACAGATGTGGGGGAGAGGAGGATGAGGAGAGGAGGATAGCAGACTAAGACTTGCGAAACAATGAAATTTCCCGAAGAAAAGGGAGACACGTCAAAAGAACGGTAAGAATTTCTGCTATTTCCCTAACAAGCTATTAGATTACGCATGAACTGCCAGATAACGAAGAAGTGCTAGGAACGCACTGGAATTCTACTCATTTCTAACTGAATTTTCCAGAACATTATGAGATAACACTCGAAAAATTCCTGCATTTCACCCTTATTCATAATTATACAGCTTGTCGAGAGGTATGTGCTCGATCTCTTTTGCCACTCTTTGCAAGACAAATGCCACCGTATGTACGCATGTTTTTTTGGGAAATGGGGCCGGAATTTTTCTTAAAATCACTATTCCCATGTAGCTGCGTTCTACCACTAATTTATCCGTGCAGAGTTTAGTTTCTTCTTCGTCTCATTTTGGCTTCTTCTTCGCTTCAAGGATAAAGTTTCTGGCGTTAGTCAGTCCTCTAGGGATGCGCCTAAGCGTTCGACCTCATTTCAGATTCGTTAGAGGTTTATGAACGCGTGCGCAGAATTACAGCATGACTTGCGCGGGCGATTCGATATGCAAAGTTAATGTTTTTATCCTTCCAGACAAGTACGTTATCAATTTATCAACCCCAAAGGAATAAAAAGTTTGGTTGGCACTAGGGCGGTTTTGAACCATCGATCAATCGCACAGTCACGTCGGAGCCTCTTACCGACAGCGCTACACCCGCTCCATTTATTCAACTTGTTAATTTTCTATCTGAGAGAGGAAAAGCGTGAATATGAAGGCGCTGCGGTGACCCATCCGAGCATAGCTGATGCTAATGTCCTTACGTGGTATGGATTTAAATTTTAACGAAAAAAAAACATTGCAAGGAGACAGGCTGCTAGACTTCACGGCACAGAGAAAAGCAAGGAAAGAAGGGCAAATGTTGATTCACTGTCAGGGAAAAGAATTCGTCAACGAATAAATTTGAATTTGAAGCTTTTTTTTCCAGATAAATCTTTGATCAAACATTGATAAAAATGCAACATCCAGAACTTTTCAAATGAGGCATGGGGAAGGGGAAAAGCATTAAAACATGCGGAATGAAAACGCCAACGCCGATGTAATACATGACAAATATTTACACTAGGAACGAAGATACTTGTGTACACAAAAATAGACCATGTGAACATTTTTGAGTTCAACTCAAAAATATTCACATTTGTGACCGATTTTTGCACCGACAAACACACACACAGTTGTCCGTTTTTCTTTGACACAGCCAGCAGTCGCTGCCTTCTTTCGAAGCATTTGTGTGGTTGGAAGCCGAGTTGAATACAAGTTTCCCGTTGGAACGAACAATGCAAACATCGGGGAAAAAGCCGAAGCAGTAGAGGAAGCTAGACGGAATAGTAGAGAAAAGGAAGAAAAGAACGATTTTCTGCTCGGAATTTTTAACTCGAAACTGCACTGAAACGATGAATTGAATATTTAGAAGGAGTCCCGCTTAAAAACGGAATAAGTTGAAGTGAATAGATTCCGCGATAAAGAGTAAAAAATGCATATGAATTGAGTTCTGCTGGGCAGAAAATTGCTGAAAGGGAAGGAAAAAACCTCAGAAAAACCTGAACGCTGCATTCAAAAACTTAAAGTAGGAAAAGTAGAAGTAGAAAATTTTGAAAAATCCCCATATAAAAGAATGTACGGCCTGAAACAAATCGAAATGATCGGCAAATAAGTGCCTGTCGGTAGTGATAAGGGCTCCGTCGACAACGAAACCATCGGTGGAGTTATCAATGAACACAGAATTCGGGAATTCAATGAATAAACGTTACTTAGTTATTACTTCTATGTTCTTTCTGGGTAGATAGATTTTTTAACGGTAAAAAGAGCATAGAAATAGCAAATACGAAGATTTTGTGATTCAAAGAAATGATAGAAAAAAAAAGATAGAAATGTCAAATGCAAAAATTTCTTGGTTGTTCTTAGTTATTTTCTGAAAACACAGCTCTTTATGTTCATCATTTCTATTATTTCTAAGCTTTTAAATTCAGGAAAAAAAGTTCCAGAGAGAGCGGAAAGGATTTGAGAAAACAGGAGATGGGAAGGAACACTCCTCCATCAGCTGGACAAATTGGTGCAGAACGGACTGAGCAGCATGTGTTAGCCGTCGACTGCATCAGCGCAGACTTTTTCGTCTGTTCTGGAAGACAATGATAAATCCCCTGCGGTTCCCTTCTCCGCTAAGCCAGCGATCTGCGATTAAGAATATCCATATGTTGGAAATGAAATGTCACACATATTTCCCATTTTCCAAAATTATTTATACCATAATTATTATAAAATAAATATAAATTTTATGACGTGAAACAAATGTTGTTCATCCTAATTTATTTATTTCATGTCAGTATTATTTCCATTTTTTTAATAGTGGCAAATATTTTTAGTATATGTCTGTGTACAAGGTATCGAAACAAAGTAAAAATGAAATGAAACGAAAAGAAACTGATTTTTTAAAAATTTTTTAGAGAAGAAAATTTTACCATGATTTGAACAATTTTATTTTTAATTAATTATTATCACTTTATCTCATTATTTTTAATTAATTATCATCTCTTAGTCTCACTACTACCTTCTATTATTTACTAGTAGCTAGTTTTTCGATTATTTAACAGAGAAAAGGTTTTTCTGGGATAAAAAATCTTCAAAAATTCAACAGATTGCAATTTCAAAACAATTTAGTCAAAGAAAAAAGAGAAAGTTATGGTGATTAGAGAGCACAGAAAACAAATATGCACACGGGAATGCTTCGATACACATAAAAGTGTTTGAAATTTTGGAAAAAAAAACAAATTTCAACTTTAGAAATGAAGTAAGAACGTAATACATAAAAAGAGTGACGTAATAAACGAACGAAATACGCTTTCAAAAAGAAGTTGACGACCAAATAAATTTTTTCAAAATATCTTCACAGTTTTTTTCATAATATTCTTATATTTTTTGTTTTTTTTTCCATCAGGAGAGAAGATGTCTAAGTTAATAGGAAGCCGTTTGAAGGCGATAGAGAATCGATAATGGTGTTTATTTGCATGCCATTCTTTTCTATGCATAGTTTTCTTCGGATCTCTCTCTCCAGGAACTCCCTTAAGTGTTCGCACTTTTGCTAAGGATGCTTACTGTGGAATTCATAGAATGAGACTATTTCGGCTAGATTACAGCGAAAAACTAGTGGAAACTCTCAGAAAAAGTTCAGGACTGAAACTAGCCACCGGGGGAGGAGGGGAGGGGGTCTCAAAGATTAACGAAATTTCAAAGTGATTAGAAAAAAATTAGTTTAAAATTTAAAAGTGTAAATAGCAGCGAAACCGATACCGAACGAGAGCATCTCGAGGGTTAAAGGCGAGTCAATGAAGAAGAAAGCCAGCTAGACATGCTATCATTCCACTATTTATTTGACTTGGAGTCGAGTCACACGGAAAAACAGCTATGTAGTGAAAACGAGTGCCGGACAGTTGTTAGTAGCAAAGAAAAGCATGCTTTCAATAAGTGGGTTAATCCGAACAAACCCAACAGCGGGGAGGGGGACAGGGGGAGACGTGTAGATGACCGTGAATTTCAAAAAAGTCTATGATGCAGACAAATCTGACCCTCAAAGAATCGTAAGAAAATCTCCCGTTAGATCGAAATTCGCATCATAGAAATGATATATGAGGCGTTAGCGAGGCAGGCGCTAGTCATCATCTTCGCCGTCAATGTTGATAATATCGATGGTCATGCACCGTTTTCGCCGTTTTTCACGAAAAATCACTTCGTTTTCGATGCACTTTTGGTGTGAAGAAGAAATGTACTGGAATCAACGACTTGATAGATTTTTGACGTGTCGTTGAGAAATTACTGGTTCATCAGCATAAACAGGCACTTTAAATTCCGAGCATAAAGAAATATTTGATGAAACTCTCTTTCTATGGATATGCCTTTTTTAATGTCTTTTTCTATGGATTTTTATGCTAGGGATATGTCTCTGTGGTCACATCGATCCCACATACCTATGTATAGAAGGAGAAGGTGGAAAACTTTTGTTTTCTTCTTTTCTAAAGGACTATAGAGGATAAATGTGACTATGAAGACTTCAAATCCTTTTCAAATTTTTGTTGTAATAGAAGTTTTGCTCTATGAGCTACAATTAGTAATTTTTTTCAGACCTACTTTTAGTACTACTGCTTCTTTTCCAGCATTTTGAAAGTGGGCAGAGCTCAAATTTTTCCACGACCACAATTTTCAGGAGGAACACATGACTGTTTTCTCTTTGACTTTAACTATTTGGAAAATAGTTCAGATAGCTGGAGCTATCAAGGAAAAATATCCTTATTTTTATGGACTGCGCTTAAAATAAAAGTCCCGCCCACATTTGTGAGTTCTGCTCGGAACGCAATATTCTACGAGTCAACTTGCATATATTTGCGTGGTTTCAAAAATGTAAAAATGAAATTTAGTAAAGATTTTATAAAGGCGAATAAATTTCACTACTTTTATCCATACTTCCAACTTTAATCCTGACACACCCACGAATCTGGAGTGGTACGGATTTCCGGTGGAGTATTTGTATACGGCATAGTAAATTATGGGGAGTAGAGTGATTCCGTTCATTTTTTCCCAACTGCCTCAGAAAACGCCCCGGAAGATACGGCTTCGAGCGTTCCGACGTACTATTTTCCACAAGGAGTTCGATTGGAGCGCGCCAGCAGTGTGCACGAGCCGCATCTTCCAGGCCGTTTTTTATGGCAATTAGAAAGAAATGGACGGAATCACCCTCCTCTCTATAATCCACTATCCCTTATAAGAATACTCCACCTGAAATTTGCACCACCTCAAATTCGTGGTTTGATGTCTTTAACATATGCACATTGCCCAACATACGCTAAGATAAATAGCACATTTTCTGATTGGTAATTAATCGGTCCCTCTTTTTTTGAAATACTGAAGTATTACATTTCAGAACAGTTGTAAACGACTAAATGATTAAGTTAGAAGAACATTTTCCACAGGTAGAAGAGTTTCCAAAGAGGTGGAAGAAAATCCCGAACGGAGTTCATAGAACCAAAAAAAACTATCCAAAAGTGAAGAAAGATTCTTTTTTTTAAATTTATTTCTGGATGAGTTCCCATGATTTTCAGTGATGTAATAGTCGAAAAAAAGCACAATGAAGTTTCCAATACCATCCAATAATCTAATGCAGTTCAAAGGTTTCAGCGCAGCGAAATATCGAATTGGTACCTACCTAAAATATGTCCAGAAACCAGTTTCCTGATACAATGTTTTTCAATATGGACATATGTAAAGTTTGACGAACGGCAACCTACCAAAAATCATTGCTGAATGTGATTAGGAGTTCGTGACTCAAGATTCCCGTTTTTCCCCCGCTACCGTGTCTCTTTACAATTAATCAGGGTGTAGTTGTAATGCGACAAAAAATTTTAACCGATTTATCAACGGTGACCTAACGGAAGAAAATTAGAAGAAAACGTCTGGAGTCAAGAATTAGGAGAAAAGAGGATGACATCATTCACCACCCAGATGATATAAAATAGCAAAGATCAAGATGGCCGAATCCCCGTAGCTTTCCTCCTATAAATTGGATTTGAACAGCTTTCAGAAGAGACGCTGCGCTGGTAAACAACGACTCCAAATGAGTCCCTATGGAAATAAGGACAAGCAGTATTACTAACGTTCGAATGGTGTTTTCCTTAGATCATAAAAATACCAAAAAACAATCGAAAGAATGGTGCAATTAGTTAATGAATATGTATGAATTTAACAAAGAGGCATAATTTCTTCCTCAATGAAGAAATCAATGGGGTGAAGCGTGAGTAATACATAGATCAGAATCCTAAACCTACTGGAAGACCAGGAGGATTTCGATCGAGAGTGACCAGAAAATTTCCGAATTTTATTCGTATGAAAATGAATCCTATCTAGTGCGTTCAGGTCGTGGAACTAGATTTTGTTGTTGGATCTCTTTATGGACCTCATTTTTTGAATTGAAAAAAGAAGAAAAACACTATGCTATGATAATAAACGAAAAGAAGGAGGAAATGATTAGTTCATAGCGACCGTATTAAATTTGATTCGGGAGCACTGAAAGAGCTGCATTAATATTCTAGAATAAAATAATATTTATTTTCTCTTACCATTTTCCTGTCCTCGAATTCAATAGGACATTGGCTTAACAATTTCTTTTGATTTCTTTTTTGTCCATACTTTATCATAATTCATTCATAATTTAATTATTTTCGTTTGTTTAATATTTTTCGACACTTTATTTTTTAACTTTTTACTATTATACTAATATTTCATTTATTCGTATTATAAATGCACATTTCTTAAATTTTTTTCATCTCGTAATTTATAATTATTTATTTAACATTTATTTTACTTCTTTATATGTAATTTTATATGAAAACATGTATATTACGTATTACATATATTTAATTTTCAATTTGAAGAAACTGTCCAGGTGTAGAATGTAGCGACTGCTTAGGAAAGAATGTGGAAAATTTTTCCAACATTCGAAAAACTCGAAAAGAAATTCGATTCTCTCGGAAGCACCCATTAAACTCCCTCTCATGACGGGAACTAAATTGGCGAGACCCTCGAGGTGGGTGGGTGGGTTGAAAAGAAACTAAAGTACCGCAGTGTATCGCCGTTCGCCTCAGTGCACCTCAAATTTCGTTCAACGTAGCTTAAAAACCTTAAGAGCGTTCCTAAACTGCTGGGAGTAGACATTTCCAGTTTAAGAGGAAGGCGGAAGAAGAACGACGATTTAGCCGGGTTACGGAAACTTAACAATTAGATTTTCTAGCTTTTTCTTCAACAAACTTCAATTGGTGTTCTGGTGTAGGAGGAACAAGAATATCGACAGAGAGAGTCATTGTGGAATTTTTTTTTCTGGATTGGTTGGATGCAACGAATGTTGGGAGAGAAAAAAATAGCTGAAAATTGCATGGACCGGAAGAACATGAATCAAACGAAATGAATGCGGATGCAACATTAGCGGACAACAGATTGCACTTTCAGTGAGTCTTTTAGGATAAATAAGACAGGCAGGCGGTAGGCGGATGAAAAAAATGAGCGTAAAAATAGAGCTGTAAAAAATTGCTGGGGGCAAATGAGACAAACAGATTTTGAATAAATTGATATTTATTATTATTATCATTATTATTTTTATTACTATATTTTTGATATCAATAATTTTCTTTGACAAAACAAATATTAAAGAAAACAGTAAAAATAACGAAAAAACGAATAAATAAAAACATGTTTGTGAAAAAACACCATTAAGAGGCAAGAAAATGATCGGCAAATTCCCGGATTGGTTGGGAGAATTCCCCGCTGTGATGGATACGTCGAGTAGAGCAGCATTTTATTTCCACTTGTTGGTGTATTGGTTACGGTAATGTAAACAATGACTACATAGCAGATAACAAAAAATAGGATCAACATTAAACATTTACTGCTTAGTAATTACTCTGTAACAAGTGAATGAGAAAGTACGCAGCAGAAAGAGCGAGCAGAAAATTTTCATTTCATATCGTTCACTTTCTTACTTACTTAAGTACTCCAATTACAGTATGAAAGCTGCCCCTTTAAAAAGAAATAAAAATAAATAAAAGTAAATAAAAATATAAAAATAAATAAATAATGAATAAATAAAATAAATAAAATAAAAATAGAAGATTGGCAAAAATATTTGAACTATGTGAACTCGTCTCACACTCAAGTTCAAACAATCCAGAACAAGACGACTAGAGTGCAGAAGAATTGGCATCGGGACAAGAACCGATAGGTTGAAGTGAATAGTGAGTGAGTGAGGGCGGTGCCCGACGACCGTTGAACCTGAATCATCAACACCCGCCTGTGATGGTGTGACTAACTACCACAGCCTCAGCGTCGCAGCGAAGCCTCCTCACACATTGATTTTGTCCCCTAACAAAGAAAAAGGTTTAAGCTCAGAAAAATGAGAAATTCACTTAATGGGGATTGAAATTTTTGAAAAGAAAGAACCAGTAGTATCCCCAATTTTCGTAATAAAGGCTAAAGTCACTGGCGTATCAATCCGCTCAAGATGCGCCAACGAGTTTTTACTGCAATTCATAATCGTTGAGGTTTTGGGACGCGTGTTGGCCTATACAATGACTTGCGGTGGCCAGCCGATAAGTCAATTCAGTGTTTTTATCCTCCCAGACGAGTCTAGCACCAATTTATCGATTGCGGACGGATGAAGGCTTGGTTGGCGTTAGCGCGGTTTCGAACCATCGATCGATCGTGCAGTAACAGTCGGACTTCTTACCGACTGCGCCACTCCGGATTTTCATCATAGGACACTAATAATATCTCTAAATTAAGACTAAGAGGATAAAATTTGAAAAGCAACCTAGAGCGAGAACTGGTTCTTTCCATTCATCACCCACATTTCAAAGGAACTGCGTGCATTAACTTTCTTGAATTATTTTACTCGCTTACACTGTTCTAACCTTCAATTTCACCGCTCACTTCATTTTTCTTTCATTTCTTTTCAGGATAATTATTACCACTCCACTTGTTTTTTCTAATATATCTCCCACTCATAATAATAATTGTTTATTACATTAAGTAAATGATCATGTGAAAGGGCAAAGTACCGTAAAACACAGAAAAAACAGAAAGAGGCAATGAAAATGAAGTGAAGTGGAAAAACAGACGAGATAAGAGACAAAGATAATCCAAACGAAAATTGATGTGGGTCTATGATGTCCTTGAGTGGACTTACTTCATTTTTTACCACACTTTCTTACCACAGGAAAAACTGAAGAAGTCAAATAAAAACGGAGAGTACGGAAATTGCACCAAAGCAGTTCTTTCTCCACTTCTTCTCGGGTCGTAACGGGAGGACCGCAGCAATCGTACAAATGTGATTGATTAGTCTTCCTGGTACACACTTTTTGGTTGCACAAGTTACATACTGTGAGCATCGTACTCGCTCCTTTTTCGAATTCTCTCCGCCCAAAATTTTTTGTGTACTTTCTCATCAATCAAATATTGGGAAAAGCGTATAATTGTAAGAGAGTTAGGAAAAACTTGAATGTGTTCTAATACAGACTACAATATTTCATGGAGTTACAGTCAACCTCTTAACATATTTAATTCAGTGAAATCCATTAAATTTCAATGAAATTCAATACTCTGTCGTATAACTAACTTATGAAGCAGTACGTCAATTCAAGTCATAACCATGGATAAAAAGTTAATAATCTTGTGGGAACGAGAATCGAATATAAATGAGCTCAATTTCTTGAATTTTGAAGAAAAAAGAAGAGGAGAGAAAAGAAGGAAAAACGGTTGACTACAGAAAATTTGATAACACTATTTGCTTAGGATTACGAAAATATTGGAATAAAGAGGAGATGAGGTTAATCTATCGAAGTTGAACAAAATGCTTCACTAGCAATAACGTTTCGCTCTGATCCCAGGAAGGGAAAGAGAAGAATTTTATATTCGCGCTAAGAGCCAGAATAAAATCAGAAAATAGTCCTAGAAATCGATACGAAACGGGGAATCAATATGGATTTCTAGGACAACAACACATTGACGAAATCGGCAAGCGACAGGCAGCTCATTAGAGATGCTCGGTTGCTGACCACGTATGAATTATAATGGAACCTTGCCGTGTTTCTGATTATCCTGAAACCCACACCTTGCTGAAGCCTACGGTCAGGCGAATCACGTACGTTGCGCATTTTTTGGGCGATTTTTTCCCACTCGTAGAAGTGCTCCAAAAAAAAAAGTTGTTCAAAAAAGTTTCAAAAAAGTGAAAACATTGTTTTAAAGAAAATCCTTTGATTATCTAATTAACTTTAGAGACCCTCACAATCGTCATGTTGTTGAGGAAGATTTAGGCTTTTTTTTCCATAACTCCCACCGGGTGTTAAACCAGCACCGCACCACGCAAAATTACAGAAAACAAAGCGCCTGGAAGATATCCGGAATATGTGGGCGGGTCCGCACGACTAACAGTCGGGAAAATTTTCCCTTTAGATTCATTCGATGGGGATCATAGTTCGATCGTGGTGGCTGTTCCGTTTTTTTCGGGAAGCGCCACGTGATACCATTTATTATACGAATTTTCTTGCGAAATATACGAAAACGTACTTCTTTTTTGCTTTTTCGTAGAGGTCGCGCCACGGTAGCCAAAGAGGCAGAAATTTTGTAGAAAACTATAAACGAGATATGCGATAGAATAATGGAAAGAGCGTACTACTAGTGTGTAGTGCATTTTCATTTCATCCGATTTTTTCATTGTTTTGACCGTCAAGTAATTCCGCAGCAGTCAAATGATTCATTAAATGAATTACGAGTGCGATTTTTCCACGTAGTCGATAAGAAGTGTATATGCACTAATCAACGTTAGAATTGTACTAAAGCAGAATTTTTTTTTGCTTTCCACTTTACACTCTACACTTTAAACGAAGCTTTTTTCTACGAATGTAAATAACTCTAAAATTACAAATTTTACGAATTTTTTTTCTGCTGTAAAAATATGACACATAGGTATTGATTGATCTCATGGAAGTATAGAAAGTATTAGTATACTAGTAAAAGTTGTACAGCTAGAGATTTTGGAAATTTGCAATCAAATATATCGGATAAAAGATAACAAAATGAGGTAGATTGAGGAAAATGAAGTAATAATGATATGTAATTACGCGCTTAGTCCGAGTGTGTGTGGGTGGATTTGTCCGTGAGTCACGAAATTCCAGAAAAAGAAATGAGACTGATATAAAATAGAAATTCAAATTTATTGAATTGAAATGAAGAAAACTGAGTTCGAAGCGATAAGAAAATACTTAACGTTACACTTAAGGAATTTTTTAATTGTCATCCTTCATGAGAAAATCAAAATTGCTACCATTCCCAGGAATAAGTACATACGGTCGCGCATTGGAAACGGAAAGTATATAAATGAGGGATGAGTCATAGAAGGTGCAGCGTCACAAGGTCACGTTCAAAAGGAATAGAAAGAAGATTGTGGGGAAGGAGGAACGATCGGAACACCGTTACCGGTCACTGCTCCATTGGTAGAATTCAAAGTTCTAAATTAGCTTAGAATGAGATTTGTGAAGTAGGTCAAACGCTCTGAACCGCGTGACCATCTGCTTTCGTGATCGTGTTGAGAAGAAGAACGAAAGCGGTGCAGGATTCGAACGCGGCAGGACCCGCCCGTTGTAGGTCTCCGCACGCGAAGAAAAAAACAGCGCAAATCAGCTGAGCGTTAAAACTTTCGAGGAAAATGCCCAGATAGATGGAGTTCAGCCGGCTAGCCAGCCAGTCAGCTAGCATGCTATTGAATTCCTCCTCGCCAAGCAACGGAACAGCAACAAAACAAACGGAACCGATGAGGAGGAGGAGGAAGAGGAGGAGGATTCGAACTGAGGAACAGTAGAATCGATGCAAATGCTAAGTATCATAGAACATTCATTGTTTTCCTCGTGCTACAACATATAGCATCCATAAAAAAAGCGGGACCCGAAACCGCTCAATTCACGCCGACATCTGTACGAACGATCGGAGGAACATTTACGTGGTTTAACGGTGGGAAAAACGAGCAACGCACATATGTAGAGAAATGTATGGAAGTGGGACAGATTAATGAACGGTTTAATGTCTTAAACTCTTAAGAACCTATTTTAATCCGTTAACATTGTCGTAGGTTAGGACATCGCAACACATAAATTATTTCGAATTATTGATTTATTGGTCATTTTGAATTATTATTATTGATCATTATATGATCATTATTTATTGATTGTTTTGAATTATTAATTAATTATTTATTTCGAAATCTTTCTGTATATATAATTGAGGGATCTAAAAACTTTGTGCCTGAAAAGATTTTGTTTATTTCGGTAGTAACTATTATAGTATTAGTATATAAGTAGTTTTTTAAGTATTAGTATATAAGTAGTTTTTTTTAAATGAATAACCAAAGTAAAATTATATATTATTTGGGACTTTGTATTCTGATTAGATTAGTTAGTCTGGGATCTCGTATCCTGAGAATTATTCTACCACCAATAAGTCGATGAATGAGCATTTTTTGTCCTGATTCGTTGGTTTTTCGGTGTTCCCCTTCGCTTCTGTACCTTTGAGCATATTTTAACATATAGGGTGTATACAAACCTCAAATAAAGCTCAAATAAACTCAAAAGTGATGATATATGAATAAGGTTAATATAAAATTTAGGTAACATTTTAAAAAGTTTAGTAATTTGTAATGTTTATCGCAAGAAATAGGGAAACAAAAACAGTACACACATGAAGTTAGTCCGGTATTTAACCTCGTATAAAATTACATTAAGCCTACCCCGTTCGCTTACAGTTCTTGTATTTCTGGATAGAATGAGCAAAATCTCATTCAACCACCAAACTTTTCCACAATAATTCCTTTTCATAGTGTCCAGATGTTAGTGACACCTGTTTGTCAAAGATAATCTATCTTTTTAAAATACAGTCGCGTAATAAAAGAAAATTTTAGTTTAATTTTTGAAGTGTACGAAAAAACCAGAACAACTTCTCTTCCTCACAATCGCTACTTACTTAAGATTTTGATTTTCAAATCTGTCCTCTTTTTTTTGCATTGAACGAGTAAAATCACTCGAACAATTTTAACCCAGTAAGATTACGAAAAAATTTTCAAAAATGAAAATGCTTTCTGAAGGGTGATAAGGTTCTCAAGAGGCTCTGACGAAGGTGAAAGCACCGAAACCTTAGCTGTTAAAAAAGTAAAGATAAAGTCACCGGCGTGTCAATCCACTTCAGATGCGCCAACGCGTTTTACTGGAATTCGTAATCGTTGAGGTTTTAGAACACGTGTTGGCCTATACAGTGACTTGCGGGGGCCAGCCGATGATCAAGTCAGTGTTTTTATCCTCCCAGACAAGTCTGGTACCAATTTATCGACCACGGAGGGATGAAAGGCTTGGTGAGCGCTAGGGCGGATTCGAACCTTCGACTGTGTGGCTACAACGGACCCCTAACCAACTGCGCCACAGCCAAATCAATTGAAATAATCCGCATTTTGTAATTATTCGAAAAAGAATTAAAACAAAGAGAACATAGGTTTTTATGTATGTTTACACACGGTTAAAATCTTCGCGCTGAGCTCGTACTAAAGGCACACACAGTTATTGTTCCTGGCACGAAATTATCAGAGTGGTGTACACAAATCGCATCTGTCTTGTTAAGCTGGAGGGAAAAATAAATCAGTTCTGCTCAATGTGTCCACGTTCTGCACAGAGAACTCAATCAGCTGCTGTTCGTGTATTTCCCGGGAAGAATTGCTTGGAATCGAATAAAACATGGTTTTGAGCAGGAAAACCACGTTAGAACTTGAAAAAATCATTGGCGTTTGAAATCTTTTCCGGTTTACTGTCTTTTCTCAGATAATATATAATTACTGTTTGTTCCGCAGGTGTATTCCAGCTGTTCGATCCATATTTCTTCGGTTTTGCATCAACACCACCATTACACATATCCGAGGCTAAAGGTTGTAGCTTCCCGATGCCAACCAAAATTATTTCAAAAGCATCATCGACGAAATCCACACGGACTATCTCTGGCGATACAGTGCCATTTTAGTCTTCATTTTAGTCTGATTAAATTTCTCTAAGAAATATCAGCCAGATCAATTCTGTGTACGAGTTTACAGCACAACCGCTTAACGTGTACCTATAACAGGTTCAAATTTATTTATTTATTGCCCAACCATCTCCAAGTCCTCTCTTCTTGAAACCCCGGCATTTGGAAATGTATTTATGTTTTCTTGCTATACCAACGAGGTTTAGGTGAAACTTTATTATTGGCCTGATGTTTCGACAAACTCGTCCTCATCGAAGGCCTGAAAATGGTTCGAGGACTTCGATGTCATGCACACCCCATCAAACTCCTCCTCTCTTCTCACCAAGCCTTGATATTGTTCTAAGTACACCCCGCAAGATCTACAAAAGGAAAACAAACTGACCAGTCTCACCGACTAGCGGGGCTGATCAGTTTGTTTTCCTTTTGAAGGTCTTGTGGGGTGTACTTAGAACAATATCAAGGCTTGGCGAAGAGAGAGGAGGAGTTTGATAGGATATGCATGGGTTCAAGGACCTCGAACAATTTTCAGCCTTTGATAAAGACGAGTTTGTCGGAAGGTCCGGCGAATAAAAAAATCGTTGGCATAATAAAAAAACATAAATATTTATTTATTTGTTTATTCGAAGACGGTCCCAGATGTGCCATAAAACAAATAACAAGATGGAGAAGGGCTTACTAGAATTTCGCCTAAGTTTTACACAGCAAAGCCTGACCCTTCACAGCACAATTTGTGGTGAGTTGGCAGGTCATTCTCCCGCTACAGAACGTGAGAAATCCTCACACGAGATCTTTTTCCCAAACCCAGCACCCTACAGTAGATAAACGGATTCTCGGACCCAAGGTTTAAATGACCAAGTTAAAGGCATCACTCCACGAATCTGAGGTGGTACGGATTTCAGGTGGAGTATTCGTATACGGGATAGGAGACTATGGAGAGGACGGTGATTCCGAAACGGAAGAGCTTCCTTCCTATTAAGTGAGGGGGATCTTCCGTGCCATTTCTTCCTAATTGCCGTAAAAAAGGGTCAGAACGACCCGCAGCTGCGGCGGAACGAAAATGTGGAATCCTAGGCGAATGGGACAAATTTTTTAATTTTTTTTTTTTTTTTTTTTTTATAAAAAAAAAGGAGAAAAAAAAAAAAAATTTTAAAAAAAATTTTAAAAAAATTTTAAAAAAAAATTTTATTTTTTTTTTTTTTTAAAAAAAAAAAAAAAAAAAAAAAAAAAAATATTTTTTTTTTTTTATTATTAATATTATTAAAAAAAAAAAAAAAACCCAACCACTTTTTAAAAAAAAAATAAAAAAAAAAATTTTTTGTTGTTTTTTTTTTGGGGTTGTTTTTTTTTTTTGGGGAAAGATATTTAGGGGAGGGGGGGTTTCTTCTTTTTTTTCTTATTAAAAAGCCGCGGTTGCGGCACCTGCACAAGGCTAGCGCGCTCCAATCGAACTCCTTGTCGAAAATAGCGCGCCAGAACGCCCAAAGCCGTATCGTCCGGGCAGTTTTTTACGGCAATTAGGAAAAATTGGACGGGACCACCCTCCTCCCCATAATCTACGACCCCGTATACGAATACTCCACCGGAAATCTGCACCACTCCAGATTAGTGGTATGCTGCCTTTAAGTTTCTCAGTTGTAAGCTGCGTGGACGGGTTTGTGGCCGGCTCTTCTACTTTTTTTCTAACTCAAACAGAGGTTAAATAGCAAGCAAAACGAAGTCATTTAGTGAAAGCTCTGGTTCAAAACGAACCCAACGAATAGCAACGAAAGTTCGACCAACAAGTTCAACTACTGGATCGTATTGGTTCACCTAAGACCACTTGAGACCAATGCATTAGTCATGGAAAGGAAAAGGTAAAAGAACTTGTTTTAAATCTATTCAATTTATTTCTTGAATGAGTCAACGGATAATATAAACGGTTATGGAATCCTTCCCCAACTGTTTTTCTCAACAACAAAATTCGAACGATGACTCTCTTCGAAATAGGTTTAAAGGGTCTAAGAGGATTATAGTGGCATGAATACGCGCATGCTCTCGTTCTGACCTCTCAACGATCATTACCGTGAAGGTTATCCAGACGTCCGCAAAAAAAAAAGAGAGGAAAGCAATTTTAATGATTTCCATAGTCATTAAACGAACTTCGTAAGAATACACGTGGTGAACATCTGTGGTGAGAAATATTCGAACAGTTAGAGGTCAGAGACGCTGCGCTCGATCCATCTATCCCGTTTTTTTGCCCCTGCAGCGCCTTAATCGGACCGCATCGACCGAACAATTGCGAAATTAGCAAAGAACAATGGATGAGGTAAAACAACCTCGAGAAATAGCATAGACAAGGATTTTTCCACATTAAGAGTTTCCACATTAGGAGGTCATTGCTCCGGTAGAAGGCCGTTTAGGAATAGATTAGTGAACTTTGAAGATGAACAATTATGTCGGAGAACAAGGAAAAAAGGAGTTGAGAGAAGAGGAAACAATCCAGAAGAAAAATAATATTCGGTATCAAAAATTAAATATGCATATATAAATAATCAGTAATAAGCAGTAGGGGTGCGGGTGTAGTGTAGCGGTTAGAGGTTCCGCTTCCTGCACGATCGATCGGAGGTTCGAATCCGCCCTAGTGCTCACCAAGCCCTTCATCCCTCCGGGGTCGATGAATTGGTGCCAGACTTGTCTGGGAGGATAAAAACACTGACTTGACACATCGGCTAGCCCCCGCATGTAATTGTAAGGGCGAGGTACGTTCGTGAACCTCAAACGATTCTGAATTGAAGTGAACGTGGGGGCGCATCCCAAGCGGATTGATTAACGCCAGGAACTTAATCCTTTAATAAGTCGCAGAAAAAAGGAAAAAAGGAAATATAACTGCAGTGATGTAACTTTGAGGAATTTAATTAGTGAGCAGTCTGACAGTTTTCCGGATACGTCTGCACTTTAGTTGTGTGATTAGAGTCTAGAACAATCGTATCGATGAATCATCCTAGTTATTGAAGAAAAATGCCTTAGATTTTCTGGATATGACTAAACTTTCGAAGAATAGCAGATCACTATTTGTCACAAAACCAAGAGATGTTTGCGCTGCTTACTCAGTGTTCCGCAACAATGCTCAACCTCCCGCTACACAGTCAATCTTCTGGATATTCGTGCATAGGGAGTTAGTTAGTACGTAGTACATATTGCAAAATGTGTAAATCCTTAAAATAAAATGGAATAAACTAGTTTCTTTAAAATAGTTTGAAACCTGTAAATATAAATACATGTTAATTGAAGGAATTGAATTATTCCGGCAAATGTGTACTTTCATATACTCAGAAAAATAATTGACAGATTTTTCTTTTCCGAAACAGAAAAAAATTTCAGAAGTACGTAACCATAAAACACCTTAGAATCTGCAAAATAAACCTTATGTTAAGTTAAAGCGCTGAATGTTTTTTTTTTGAAATCATTTATACAAATAAAAAGTGAGAAACTGAAGAAAAACTCTTCATTATCTTGAAGCAAAAAGTAAATCTTTGCAAAAATTCCCAGAGAAATCAAACAAAATTTTTTTCGAATATCATTTTTGATGACATACGTTTGAAAATGTGTATTTCTAAAACACTTCAGTTCTATTGTCATTTCCATTCACATTCTTCTTAAATTTTTTCTTGGAGGGGTTTCCCTCCTTCAATTTTCGTGAATCCTCATGTTCTCCTCTTCATTCTTCTTCAAAAAAAAAATGAAGAAGATGAATCGGACTAGGGAAGGAGAGGAACGAAATAATATTTTCTTGGAAATGAACATGACAAATACTATTTCATTACACGTGCTGTATAGAATGAGGGACAAATAAAATAAGGTGAAAAAAATGTTGAAAAACGATATAATAGTAATAAAAATATTCAACTCACAGTAATATAATGTATATAACATAAATAAAGACAAAAATACCGAAATAAAACTAGAAAATGACTGTCAAATGAAGTGTTTCCAACCGCTATTAAAGCGTCTCAAAATAAGCAACCAAGCATTTCCAAAAAATTGTGCAAATCCACATTTCGAATTTCTTTAAAAAGTGTACAAGGATTTGGTGTATGTGCATATGAAAAGGTACACTTTTGTCATCTTCATACGTATCTGACCCCGTTCCTTTGTTCATTATTTATTTGTTGGCTATTTTATTATTTTGAAGTCAAATTTGAATTAGTGATCTCAGGCTCGGAAATTCTTCTGCACACATTTCGTAATCTCGTGGATGGCTGTAAGCCTAGGAACACGCGGCACATCCAGCACATGTTAAGAACTCCCGTAATATGAGCTTTTAACTGGTTTTATTGGTATTTTTGCTATGTGAACATGCTCGAAGTCACGTTAAATTCGCTCAATTCTTGTTTATGAAATGGGAAACGGCCAGAGAAGAAGCGTTCTCGGGGATAGGGCTCATGTTTCATGGGAAAAAACCGTAGGTAGAACAGTTTTTTGAATCTTCTTGAAGGGGGTTTCCGGTCATTTCCTGAAAACTGGAAAAAAGTGATGACATTGTTAAATTTTTAGCTGAGAGCTCCTGTCATATTTTAAAGGCATCACTCCACGACTCTGAGGTGGTACGGATTTCAGGTGAAGTATTCGTATACGGGATCGTAGATTATGGAGAGAAGGATGATCCCGTCCATTTCTTGCTAATTGCCGTAAAAAACGGCCCGAAAGATACGGCTTCGAGCGTTCCGGCGCGCTCTTTTCCATAAGATTTTCGATTGGAGCGCGCCAGCCTTGTGCACACGTCGCATCTTCCGGGCTGTTTTTTACGGCAATTAGTGAGAAATGGACGGAATCAGCCCCTCTCCATAATCTACTATCCCGTATACGAATACTCCACGTGAAATCCGCACCACCGATTAGTGGGGTGATGCCTTTAAGTTCCTTCAACGACTGTCAGATACGCGATAGTATCGGGAATTCCATCGCCAAAAGCAATTTGTTCAGAACAAATGTTATCTTCATACATAATAGTCCACGTTGATGCTAAATCACTTCATATTTTCTGTAACTTCGACTAATAAAAGGCTAAGGAAAGGTTACTCCTGCTGAGATGACTATGTGAATCTGAATGTGATATTCTCTCAGAAATCCATAAAACTTAGAAGTGGGCAGTCCTTTTTCGCTGCTTAGCTTAGGAACACATTTTTATTGCAATGTATTTTTAGAACTAACTTCAGTCCTGAACAAATTCCCTCCATTACTTACTTGCTGGGTGAAGGTGGAATTATCGTCCGCGAAATGTTCCGCATTTGAATTATCCTCAAACCTGTTCGAATACGTAGAAGAAATCTCTCAAGTTCGCATAAAGTACTGGCGTAGTCCTAAGAACAGTCCACGGCCAGTAATCTAACAGATTTTGTAGATTGGCCGCATTAATCGTCTATGTAGAAGAAAATAATTTTAGATTTTCTCCGAAATATTCTTTTAACGCTTTAGGAAGCGAAATCAGCAGCAGAAAAAAACATATGAGCGAGCACGAAAAAAAGTAACGAGGGATTCGTTAAGGACGAGGATCATTAAGGAAAAGTAAATCCTAGTAGTAGAGAATTTGAAGAAGACCGATTTCACGCTCTGGAAATTGCTGTGAGTTTTAGGGAGCTTACGATATATGTAGAAGTTTTCCCGGAGAAGAGAGTCGCCAGAAATTTGTCTTATCGTAGTAATTCTGAGGAAAAAAAGAGGAAGAAAAAGTACTGAAATGGCACTGATAAAGCATTTGCTAACGCATAATAAGCAAATAAATAAAAAGAGGTAAAAATCACTCTAATTCAAAATTTCAATCAAAAAATCCAAAAAAAAAGATAAAATTGCTAACTGAAAAGTCTCCTTTGGAAAATTTCGCCTAAATATTATTCTCCCTCCATTTTTATGGGACTAGGATTTTCGATAAAAGGGTAAAGGTAGAGTTCAAAGAAAGAGATAAATCAACGGCCTTTCCCCGTGAAGTAGACCGTTATCAAATTAGGTGGAAAAAAGCGACTATGATTATCTGTGGAATGTCATTCTCGAACTGTGAACAGCTGTCATCTAAACATCATTCATGCGTGAAAAGAAAAAGAAACGCCCGATATGCGATTTATTTGTGCGGGGTGTGTCACATGAACTTAACCACAAACATGCTAATACCGCGACGGCGACGCCCCGCCGCTTCCAACACCTTTTCGCACATCGCTCGCTGTTTCGTATTATCGCAACGATTCGAATTCACGTTGATGACGAGGTCGCTGAATTACTGTAGAACAACTGTGAAACAAAAACCTGATCAGATGAGACACCGGTGACTCATCGATCTCACTGAGATTCTTAACAGTCCAATGGATGTGCCCAATCACTGCAAAATTAGCGCTACTACAGTTGAAACATTTTCAGTAAACTAAATAAATAAATAAAGTAATAAATAAATAATAATAAATAATTTACAGTAAGTTAAATAAATTAAGTAAATTAGCGTAGCTTAGCCCGTAAGAGATTCCTCTGCGACACTGCGCTGTGGATGCCTCCAAAAACCTTTGTTTTCTAGGAAAATAATCATGTTGATAACATTTGAGCGACTACAAAAACAGCTCTCAAATAATAATATAATATAATAATTCTCACTCTCAAATAACTTGCTGTATCCAGATTTTTTTCTTCCGATTACTATTCGAAACATTTATTAACAAAGGAGACTCCTTTATCTCCTATTTTCACCTTTTTTTGATGGACATTCTTAGTGTCAGAGCTATAAACGAAGTCATATGAGCAAGATGAGCTTTCATTTTGTAAAATGAGTCAAAGAGGGAGGAGAAGAAGGGGAAGAGAATGAAAGAAAAAAAAACTTTGAATGATTAAGGCTCAGAAGATTTTACTTCTAGGAGTATGGGAAGATCCCTAAGTAGATAGTGTAGCAATGTTTAAAAGTTAGTCATGGAGCATTTCCAACAAAATTATCAATTAATTAATTAAATTAATTATTAATTGTTAAATTAGATTATCGTAATTGTGAGGGAATTTTTCATTTCATTAATTTTATTCTAGCAAAAACGTAACCAGCATGTGTATATATAGTTTCATTAACGATATCAAGAATACATACAGATAAAGTTTAAAAATGTTTAAAAAATGATTAAAAGTAAGCAAGTGAAAAATTAGACGAACTGCCCTGATAAATCCCCACTACTCCCTTAGATCCCTATTCTTGTATTTGATTTTTCTCTATAGAAAAAATCTCCAGCAATTTTTCTAGATCTACGAAAATTTTGATTGGGAAGCGATCTCTTTAAGAGATAGGTATGTTGAGGCAAAAATTAATGAATGCGTAAATGAAAAAGAGAATAGATAAATAAATAAATATTGATCCATGGTCCTCATATTTGCATTACAAATAAGCCGTTTTTAAACTGAATGTGCACAATTGGCGTTTTAGACGAACATCGACCGTAAATTTAGAGGAAACTGCACATTTTGGCCTTCGGGGAAATAGGCCCGATCGTCTGGAGTTACGAAGTGGCACCGCGTTCCCACCACTACCAGTATCTTTGTTGCTGATCTATCGAATTTGCTGTTATGACGTCTTAAGCAAAACGTTCTTTTTCACAAATATTTACAAATAAGGATAAAAGGATAGAGGATAAAGTCACTAGCGTACAAATCCTATCGGGATGCGCCAACGTGTTTCATTGCAATTCGTAATCGTTGAGGTTTTGGAACGTGTGTTAGCGTATAAAGTGACTTACGGGTCTAGGCGATGGATAAGGTTCGTGTATTTATCCACACACACAGGTCTGGTGATAATTTGTCGACCCCGGAGGGATGTAAGGCTTGGTTTACATCAGGGCGGTTTCGAACTGTGGGACCCCAGCGACCTCTGACCGAATGCGCCTCCCTTTACAAATACGCTGGCACCTATATATACAACCGTATACTACAATTAACTAAATAACTATAAAAAAATATTTGGATTTCCCAGAAAACGTAGATTCCGCTCAAATTCTGAGCTGGCCAGCCATAATGATTGCTTATTAAACTCACCTTAAAGTAAAATAAGGAAGTACGATAAAAAGGAGTAAAATATCGTTCAACTAATGAAAAGAAAAAATTGCTCCGAGTAAGTAAAGCTAAGCAAATGGAATTTGAAAACAAATAGAATTATGTTGGAGAATTCAAACGAAGAAATGAGTTTGAAAATACAGACGTACTACAAATTCTAACGCAAGAACTACTCGCTTCACTTTTTTCAGGGATTTTTTTCTACAATTTGGTTAATATTTTCATTTATACATAGTGCATTATCAAATTATCACTAATAAATCTATTTATATTGTTATCAATATTATTATCTCATTTTTATTTGTTTTTTATAATATGAAATCTTGCAAGAACACAATTCTTTCGCGAGTTCACGTTAAGAGGATAACACGAAGAAATTCGAACGAGCATCAAATTCTGTAAAAACCGAGCACAACACCACACGAACAGTGAGTTAAAGTTTGTGTTAAGAGGATAACGGGCGGAAAAAATTAGCACGAGCGTACTCTTCAACCAGAATTTTAAGAGTGTTTTCTCGCGAAACACAGGAAGCCGACGGACGGCGAAGAGTCGGAACAAACACTCGTAAAATTGGCGCTGATTCTAAGCCGATCGCCCGTTGGGAGAGATCGTAAAAAGGAGAGTACTGTTATCGTCTTATCAATCGTTTTTTCTTTTCTGCTACTAAAAGGACGATACACTGTTGTTTTTTCTCGCAAAATAGTTCATTCTATGATTTGGCATCCTCTAGAAACGTTAAGGGATATGCGGCGATGGGATTTAATGGACTATATCCAAGATAGGAAGATAATGGTGTACGGACAGTAACGGCGACAATGAATGGAAATGAAGCGAGAAATTTGAATGAGCCGCCGAAAACGCGCCCATTAACAGCAGAGAGTACGCGTTGTACGTGGACGAAGAGAGACCTTCGCTTTGTTCGAAAGCTCCGACCGACAAACCCTGAACCTATCGTCTCCACGTCGTTCCCCGATGTCATAACCGCAAAATTGCGTGAAATACGAGACTACGGAAAAGAAAAAAACCAGGAATCAATTTCGTGTCGAAACGAAATCTTGAAAGCATCTTTTTTTTCTCTCTTTCAACTGGTTCGGAAAAGAAGAAAAAAAACGAAATGAATAAAGAAAATATCAGTATCAATGATTAATTTAATTTCCCTGCAATATATATCTGTATTTAAATAGTGTGATGGAAAACAGTAATAACAAAAGAAAACAGTGACTATGAAAGAGAAATTCCGATTTTTTTCCCAGTTCTAAGTTGAAGAATCGAATAAAATCAGTTAGAAGGCCTAGAGTGAAACCAGTCAGAAATAAAAATAACCTTGAAGATCCTTTCCACTGCAAATCCGGAGGGTATCGCTAATCCAGTAAATCCATAAACCACCAATAAATCATTCCATCGCTTAACATGTTCACATCGACCAATCGATATAGTTCCGAGTGAACTATTTGATCTACCTACCATAGGTGTTGTTTAAGGAGTTAACGTTAAATTTACGTTAAAAATTAATTTACGTTATTTGATTTAATTAATTTACGTTATTTATTCAATTAATTTACGTTATTTAATTTGTTATGGCTCAAATTTTTGCTCAGTTTTATCACCAATCCAGTGTCATACGTATTCAATTAAAAGCTACTAATTTAAAAATAAAAATTTTTCCGTTACCCACAAATAAAACAGTACCACAAAACTCAGCGTATCGATCAATAGTGACGAAAAATTGTGCTCAGTCACAATTTATTGCTTCTAACACGTTGTAAGTGAGGAAAAATGAATGTCGCGTTGAGGATAGCTGGACACGTGGGTGGAATAACTTTGAGAATTTTCGTGGCAATTTTTTTTCTAGATTTTGAGATTAACTCTGTCCACCGATAGTGTTTGATCTTCTAACGTTTAGATCCTACTTCTTTAAATTTAATTGTTCTACTCATAGCTAACTTTTCTCCTCAGTGAACAATCCTCAGTACTTTTTTACGTATGGATCTGTGAAAAAACAAGTTCTCTCAGCCCTAACATGTGTCAAATTGATGAATGAGTAAATAAATAAGCAAGTAAATAAATGAATACCGGTCCGCAATACGATAGATACGGGTTTTTTTTATGAAGGTGAATAGATTTCAAACTGAATATGGAAACTAATCCCTCCGCCGAAGGTCGAGATATCGAAAACTCAAAAAAAAATAATACTTGGAATTTTTTCAATTCATTTCCTTTGTTTTCATTCCAAAAAGGAAAATGTAACGCTAAACAACTTTAGTACTGCAAATACCTACGGATTTGAGATTTTTTTCTTTTATCAACACTTCCACGTTTCCTTGTGTTTTCGTAAAGATAAAATTCTCGAAAATCTTGGGAAAATAATGAGGATGTTGAGAATAATGTTGAGGATTGTTCAGTGTTGTTTGCTCTTTACACCTCCATTGCTCAGAAGGAATCTGAAGTTGTAAAGTCATTTCCAATAACAATAAACCTGAATATACGTACTTGCAAAGTTAATGAGTTTTCTGTCCAACGCTGAGACACAACTTTTTTTAAATAAAGATTAACTTTTCTAAGTAACTTTTCTAAGGTTAAAAAATTCCTCCTAAAGGGACTGTGTCTTCTCTGTTCCTCAATCTGAGAATTTTTCATGTCTTGGCCGAGAATAGAAGTTATTCTTGACGTCACAGGTACGTTTGAGGCAAAATTCAACGTCACAGGTAAACAAAATTCTATTCTTAATAAAAAAATAGAAGAGTGCAATATAATATAATAATTGTACAAGAATATAATACTTTTCTAAGGAACTTTTCTAAGGTTAAAAAAATTCTTCGTAAACAGACTATGTCTTATCTGTTCCTCAATCTGAGAATTTTTTCATGTCGTGGCCGAGAATAGAAATTATTCTTGATGTAAATAAAATAGAAGAATGTAATATAATATAATAACTGTACAAGAATATAATATAATAAAATAAATAAAAGAAAAGAATCTTTAAAGAAAACGTTAGAGCTAAAGCGAGAGCCCGTGAAAGAGAAAATCTCCTACCGTAACAGTCAGTCGGGCCAAGATATTCTTTTCGTAATTGCTCCCAGAAATTGACACAGCAGCACTAAACCACGCCCAGTTCAGTTTCTCACCGGAAAGAAAAGTGAAGGCAGCACATGTGGTCAGCCGCTACACAAAACATCCATTAATACTGAGTGAAAGGAGAAAAAAAAGTGATCCTGACTCTCCAGTTGAGTCATGGAAATGAAGAAATTGAAAACCAAGAGGAGGAAACACACAGCCACAGGGAATAGAAGCAGTGAAATGTTTCCAGAAAAAAAAATTATTTCCATCATGATGCCCAACTCTTCTTCGCGATTCTGACTTCTCATGTAATTTTGTGTGCGTAGAATTTTTTCCACAGACAAATTATTATTTTCTTCATTTAGTTGTTTCTATATATACATGATTCCAATTTTCCTTTTTTTATCCATTGATTTCCATCTTTCTTTCCATCCGGCTTTCCATCCGTTCCAATTTTCATTTTTCACACTCCGAATTGGGTATGGTTTCGTAATTTCGTGGTTCGTTTAGTGGAAAACGCAGTCCAAAGGAGTCCCCTGGACGAGGTTCTCGCACTCCTATTAAAAAAAACAAAATTTTTGTGAAAAATCGAAGTTCTGGTAAGCTTTTCAAATCTATGAAAATATACACGAATAGAACTACCCTATTAAACAAAATTCCCAGCGAAACAGAAACCAGGACATCTGAGCGACGTATCCATTGTCGGTGCTATCCCTAAGGCTTTCCCACAATTTCCAGAAATCGCTAACCGCTATGACATTCGTGAGATCCCACAAAAACAGTCCCAATCTTCTGGAACTTGTCCGTTCAGTTGGATGCTTGGGGCAAATAGAAAAGAAATGAATAGCGACGAAATCCTCGAAAAGATGGCTATTTCCAAGCAATCCACTTTTTGATACATGATACCCTATAAGAACCATACGTATTAATTTTCATCGATATTTCCAACATCGAGCAGAACTTAGGAATTGGATCTCGTTTCGTTCCCTTCGTCTACATATATTTTCTCCATGGAGCCACAGATTAAATACGTTTAATTTTTCCTAGATAATCAATCGATACGGGAAAAATGTCGAGGATGGGCATGGATTTCTCTCCGCGGTGAGACCACTTTTTACAATTACCTGAAGTTAATTGCTAAAATTACCGTAATCAAGGAATAAATTATTTGAAGTGAATTGCTGCTCGTTAGCTACCCTTTCAGTATGTAATTTTCGTTGATATTGCCCTTAAAGGACGGAAAGACTTCCCCAAGACTTTTTGTCAGTGGTTTGCTATGCACTTTGGGAGGGGTAGGAGCTGCTTGTTTGGAAAACCCTAATTCTTCCAAAAATATCCGAAAAATCTGGCCGAAAGACTTTGTTCCTCCTCTAATACTACATTTTATACGAAACCTACCTATAAGGCAATGAAAGTGACATGGATCAATTTAATATTATCTCTCACTTTCCCTAATACTCTAAAAAAAATGACTGAAAAGAGAAAAAGATTAAGGAAACCTGCCTGCTGCTTTTCTAGATTCCCAAGAAAATCGTATTCGGCTTTCCTAGAAGAACCTTGGAAAGATTGAGAGCAGCCATATAATGAGATCGAAATCAAAAAAACGAACCGAACGATAAAAGGGAACACTAAGAGGAGAAGAGTGAGAGAGTGTGAAGAGTATATACGTTCGAGTTAAATTTTTTCTAGTAATTCTTAATCCAGGAAGCATGTTGTTCGATTAAAAAACATATGTCTGTAAAGATATCAGAATAATATATCAGAATCTCAAAATAAAGATCTTCTTCAGGAAGATTCACCAATACAAAAAACACTTCAGCTTAAAAATCTCAGGAATATCTTTTCCCGAGCTTTTTTTCCGATAGTTATAGTTATTGTTCTAACGAAGAAAAAATTTGCGGAAAATAAACATATAGATAAATATGTCTTTACAAAAATGTCGTTAAACAAACCAACAACCATTGAAGCGAAGGTTTGGTGAGGATGTTTGATGACACCTCCATAAATCCCGAGGGACAAATTGCCGGCTGGCTTCATTATCTTGGCGAGCAGCTCGTTTTCACAACATATACAATGTTTGTTATAGAACTGGAATGTACAGGCATGTAGATCATATTCACGTTTCGTTTCGGGACTCATCAAAGTACCGGAAGAGTACAACGTCCCGCCCGCTATGCATGTTCTTGGATATTTTAATTAAAGAGTGAAAGGAAGTGGATACTTTCCCTCCATGAGACATGTGTCATTTTTTCTCCAAACTAATCACAAAGCAACTTGATATGCATAATCCTCGGAAAAAAAAGAAAAATAATAGAAATATGCCCTTTTGGAAATGGAACCTATTGTAACTGTTTTTTTTTTCGAGAAAAAAGCATAAGCAAAGAACCTAAAGCTTTCGTTTAAAACACTACGAAATCACCAATCAATCAATCAATCAATAATATCTTCCCTTTTTCTGGAAACCTCCCCAAAATTTCTCAAACCTCACTGAAAAATGCAAATCATAAAATCTGATCTGAAGAAGGTCAGAAAAAAATCTGTTTGATCTCCACTATCTCAATGAATGATCGTATTTGTTCGACAGCACCAGAAAAATCAATAAAATGGTGAGAATGAAAAATGAGATTTACTCGATTACAGCCGGGTGAGAGAACGGAAATTTGCTTTCTGCTGCCAATTAGCGGCAGGAAAGCGGATTTGTGACTAAAAACAAAAAAAAGGAGGTCGATATCCCCAACAGAATCCGCTTCAACACTGAAATACGTATGTACTTATAAGTGCAATGATTTTAAGAAAATTACAAAAAGAAGTGATGGAAATATTAGAGGAACTTCCCTTACAGTGTTTATCGAATTGTTTTTGCATATCACGTGACTCACGGGGTAAGTCTTGTTTATATCATTTTCTATTATTTATTCAGCACACGCACAATTTGCAAGTCCCCCATGAAACATACACGCCGCAGACGGCTCAACTAAAATAGATAGAAATAGGAAATGATTAAATATCAAAAAATAAAAATAAATTTTCTTTCAAAGCCTGAGACTGTTATTTGAAAAATATGTTACTGTAGCAATGGAACTGATATGATTATAGTTCTAGGATTTGAAGAGAACAGAAACAAAATTGAAAATGATGGAAAACGGTAGAGAAACTGGGATTTTCTTGGCAAGTAGGAAAATATGACTCTATGTTCTAAAAAAGAATGATAGTTTAATTTCAGAGTGTTGTGATTAGGAAAGGAGATGTTAACTGTATTATTAACGAAATTGATGAAAGTTCGATTCGAAAAGTGAAATAGTATCTGAATTGAAGAGAAAATAAGAAATGTAACAACATTACCGAGGTACATAAAACGAAAAATTCCATAATTTCTCCGATGCAGAAATGATTTTTTTTTATCAAAATAAGAAATATCATAGAACGACGTCAAAATAAGCGTTCCACTTCTAAATTCTGTCCTTAAAGTGAAAAGAAAATTTTTTGACTCGCTTTAAATTGATCTGCAGTAATCCTGTAAGTAACAGTGCAAATAATTCACGTTGACAAGTTGTCAATGAAATGCCAACTGAACCTCAGCCGTCAACGGTAGGAACGAACGGAAGTATGGAGATATAATAGAATAAGCGGGTCAAGTGTGGACTTAACCTTTCCACAGATCCCAAAAACCACGCCCATTCACATTGAAAAAGCGCGAAGAGAGAAACGAGAACGAAATTCACGCTAACCTAGCATCTCCTAATCTAATTTCAACGTCCAAACTAAGATTGACTTTGCATTCGACGGAAGCGCTGCGAGAAGCGTCTTGCTAATGGTATGGAGAGCGTAAAAAGAAAGAAATATGCATGGAAGAAGTTTATCCAGGGGAGATGATGGAGAAGGGAGCGGTGAAAATTTGAGATAAGGACGACGCTGGCCAGCTCGTAAACTACCGAGCACGTAATACAAAAAGATAATGAAAAACTTGTTATGGAATTGAAATCAGTATCGTGGGTGGGCCTGATAGACGTGGCGATCGAAATCGATCCGTACACCACACAATCAACACAATGCAATCATAAAATGACAAGAGAAAGTGCAATCTATGTACGATGCCACCAGGACCACAGGACTAGTTTGAAATGTTGGATTTAAGTCATTACGGTAAAATTGTAAACGAATCATCTAACGTTTCATCTCATCCAAAAAACTACTAAAATAATTTTCCTTCGATATTCATCGATTAAGTTCGGAAAAACTGCCCGACGTTTCACAAATCAAAAGTTTCTGGCGCCACTCCAGATGAACAGCTATGTATTCTTCTGGAATTTTCAGTCTTACTGGAATATTAGAGATGCATTACGGCAAATTTAAATAAATAATATACAAACAAATATACTATTTGTAGAAAATATAATATAAAATATAATAGAATGTAATAATAAGAACAAAACATAGAATAAAAAATTCTACTAGCACTATTCTACTGTAAGATTTCGCAGCTTAGCAGCGAAAACTAATAATTATTTCTGTTATTTTCAGTAACGCTCCGCTCAATAATTACTATATCGTCCTTTAATTATTCTTCTATGACTCGCTACTATACTGTTATTAATAAATTTGTTTTGTTTTCGCAATTATTTGCTGTCGAGAGTTTTCTCTTGTCACTATCTGTACAAATAATACAATACAAATATTTTTTCTACCACATGTCGGCCGAAATTTCTCAAAATATTTTTTCTGAATAAGATGCGTCATGTTAGTGTTTTATTTTTATTTTATTATTTTATTTTATTTTTATAAGCGCGTTTCTTTGTGGTGTCTGTGTCGGTGAGGGAGCATAGTAGTGTAGAATCCTTGTTGATCTCAAAAGATTCCTCTACTAAGTCCAGACTGTACAGATCCACTAAAGTGCTATCATAATTCAATTGTATCTTGATATTTATTGATTGGACTCGATTTTTGCAAACATTTTATAAACATTGACGAGCTTTGCACACAAACCACATGTTTTATCCGAAAAAGGAGGCTAAAATATCGGTTGTTCTAAGAATAAACTTGCAAGGCCTAACACAGATAAAATAATAAAGAACTAAAAAAATTTAATCAATTAAGGATGCTAGCTCTCATTTTTTAAAAAAAAAATTTACAGGATAAGAAGGACGTGCCTGCACAGAATTAATTCATGTGAAATTCGATAAAGCTTCATGGGGATTTTCAGAGATCCATGTCGGTCGTGGATGTGCTGAGCACCTCTTAAATCGCTTTGAGTTACGGGAAATAGTTAGTCGAGGGGGAAATGAGGAGCTATAGGCAGGAACTCATTGAAACTACAGCAGCCAGAATGTTGGTAAGTTGCCAGCTTGTCCGCTAACTCAATAACAACATTAAACTGGAATTTTGTACTTTTGTACTTTGTATGTATGGATTATGCGATACTTTTTGGTGACCGATGTGTACTTAGTTCACAAAAGAATCCACGACTTATTGCGGATATTTTCGCTAATACTGTTTCTAGTCAACAGAATGTTTTCTGATCGTTTCCCGTTGCCGTTAGTAAGCAAAGGAATCATGGGGTGAGCAAACACATCTCTCAAAATAAGCCCAGATTCTTAACAGTTCGCTAGAATTCGACTTGAAGCATGAGATATGTACATACTGCCCCGAATATTTGCCCAATGTCTCTTCTTTGAGGAAAAGTCATCAAGATTTTCCTTCTTTTTTTTTGTTTTTCTTTTACGTGACTCAAGAGTCAACAGAGGTATGCAAAGGCTGAGCGAGAAATTCTCCACGTGAATTTTCTAGGATGGAATAAAACCTGATCTACCATGATGAAGTTCTCAATTAGGATAATTATCAATATCCCAATATCAGTTTTTCTTCACCTCGTTCAAAAAGCTACAAAATACCAGAAAGTTTTCCCTCATCTCTACTTCTCATCATTTTTGGCCTTGTTTCCCTAAAATTTAAGTCTTTTCAAAAAAATCGAAATTGAAGTAGTGATGCGGCAACTTGCAAACAGCTACAACTTTCGGCATTATTTTTCCTATTGGTCTTCAAAAAGGCATAAATGCTACGAAACCAACGGAAGACATCTGCTCCGTACGCGGAGACGGCGTAACGAAAGAAAAAAAACTTACATAAAATCATCGTTAGACATCTGTACATAAGGAGGGTAGGACGTTGGTCGAAATTAATGGAAATGAGCAGAATTCTAACATCAAAAGATTATAATTCGGATTAGCTGACAACAATGTGATCACCTGATTTTCATTGCTGTATGATCCTGTAAATTGATGGAAAAGATTGATTGAGTAATGGGAAAGAATAGTACAAAAAAATGATAAAAACACATAATTAATTACATTGCGGTTGTGTTCATCGAAGCCTACGTGATGATAAACTATTTTTTTAATAAATTGAAGGGATTTTGTTTCTCAACTCCTCGGATGTTACAGATTTTCAACATATCCTCGCATTTTTATTCACTATTTGTTATTTATTTATTTATTTCACATAAAGTGCACGGCATTGATCAATCACTATGCGTCAACACTTTCGACCGTCACAATTTTGACCTCGTTTCAGGTCTGTAAGCGTGCGAGCAGCCTTTGTCATGAGAAGCAATACAACTTTTTTAGAGATTTTATTTTGTAATGTAGAAAATGAGTGAATTCTATAAAAACTGTGATAAATGAAAACAGTAAACATGTAAAGGAAAAAAGTGGCTTTTTTTTTACTAATATAGCGTCTTTTGGTGGTTTTAGCACACTAGTTTGATGTTTCCACAACGTCCACACGGTCGATGGTTCGAAACCGTCCCACAGCAACCAAACTACAAGCTCCTCTGAAGTCAATTTGCAGGTGCCAGACTCATCTGGAGAGGATGAAAATGACTGAATCGACACATCGACGGTCCTTCACAAGTTGTACGGATGGCATACAGTTTCTATTTATTTACACGTATTTATTTAATTAGTTATCCATTTATATTGTACATAATTTGTATTACCTCTAAATTCCTGAATTGAATCCGAGCTCGTGGGAGTTGATTATCGCCAGCACTCCTTCATGTTTACACTTCATAAAGTCCCTAACTGGAGAACTATGGAAAGTAAATGTGAAGCGAAATTGCAAAAAAAAAAAACTGTGAAGCGAAATTGCAAAAAAAAAAACTCGAAAACTGAAAGAACTCAAAAACCTGAAAAAAGCTCAAAAACTGAGTCCTACAGTTCTCTCTCCTCCGAACCTAGTATTCTGGAAATTCGTGCGATCATATTGCTTCGGAATAAAATCAGCCCTCCTACAGGTACAATTATATCACAATAATTCTATTCCACTTTATTTGTTTGTTTATTTAATTGTCTCTTAACATAAATATTAACTATGACTACTCCATTTTTGGAAATAAGAGATAAGATTGCCTTGAGGAAAAATCAATTAAAAATAGAATCAAATTTGAAAAATAATCGGTTATTAGATTAAAAACTGGTTAAAAAATTGATTAAAAATTGGTTTCGTTGTCAAATCGACGAGAAAAACACGGTTTTCAAAATCAGTAAGACCGCGGGTAATTGGGCAATTAGAGGAGATATGTTGTTTTTTTCCTTCACCCGTTTCATTGGGATCACTGCTCGTTCACCTCATTGAATAATCCTAGCATTACAGTTGGATATAATTAATAGGTAGTTTTGAGAGAGAGAGATGACTTTCAATAATTTTCCCAATAAATTTTAATCGCAATAAAAACACTGGAACAGGAGAAGGGAGAATGTTCGTATAACGGCTTCGCAATGACGTCATGCTCAGCTAGTAACATTTAATCTTCCTCGTTTCTACTGCACTTCAACGAGAAAAAAACCCCATATCCGAGAAAAGAGATGAAAAATGAACTTCGCAAGTGCATACACTTCAACTTGCTACAAAGTAAATGGATAGCAGCTAAGTAACCAAGCGGATTTTTACCATAGGGAGGGAATTTATTTCGGAGAGAATAATTGTCTAAATAAGAGGAACTATATGTGAATTTTGTCAAGTACAACATTTTTTTATGTAGACAAAACAATTTGAGGTATTCGATATGAGTTGTGGAGCACCTACGAAAGGAAAGGCAGAGGTAATTTCCGATGAAATTTTCAAAAAACTTTTTTTTCCTTATTTAATCTTTCCGGATATCTCCTTTTTCCGTAGATATTTGGATGCACATTTTCAAATATTAGTTTATTCTAAAAAAAATACTTGGTGGAGGTTGATATCGATAAAGTAAACGAAATTTCGAATGTGTCTCACAAAATTTAAAAATGGACACAACAATGGCAGAAAATAGGTTTCAGAACGAGACTTTCTGAACTTTTAAACAACCACGAGATAAATTCTTTTCAAAAAAAAACTGGTTGAAGGAAGCAATTCTAGAATTTAAAAATAGAAACAACAATGGCAGAAATATTACTTTATTTTCCGAAAAATGCTACATAACAGTTGTGAGAGATTTCAAATTTGATTTATTCGAGAAAATATGTGTGTAACTCACCTTGATCCAGTAAAAGTAGTGGAAAAAAGTCGTGGTTATTTCGAATTAAGTAACTTCAGAGTGAAGATTATCCAGAAGAAATGCGCTATTGATCAAGGATATCCGAAGCGGAAAAAAGAAGAGTTATCGAAACTGCTTCCAGCCTTCAGCGAAGAGCTCTCGAGGTATGCGCGCATCGACGACGTTTGTCATCCACGAAGCATCTTATATGGATAAATCGAAGCTATTATGTGAATGTATGCGATGAGCGTGCGAAAAAAAAACGCTGGCTTATGCTTCGACGGCGGCGAGGAGGAGGAGCGCGGGCAGTTCGAAGATGCTGCATTTGCATTGGCATCGTTATGTGGCAAAGTTGGACGAGGGATCGATTGTGAGTGAGTGAGTGAGTGTGTGTTGTGTTTTTTTAGCAGAAAGTTTCTCATTTTTACCCTACCACACACTTCCAGATAGCTGTCCTGAAAAAAATACCAAAAAACGCTTCAGGGTCATTCTCATCCAGAAAGGAAATTTGTGCCTGGGTACTAATCCTGGGAATCTATACAGCATTCAAGTAAAAACTTTTCAAAACCTTTCTCCAAACAATTTCCACAGAATTTCGCTAGGATTTTTTCAAATGAAAAAAGTAATGAATAAATAAATAATAATAAATGAATAGAAAGAAAATGAAATGAAATAAATGAATAGAAATGGAAGACAGTAAGCTCTCATAATTCTTTCACTTCTACTCCAAACAAATAATACTGGAGGAACAAATAATTCAGGACTGAAGTTAAGAACATTTTAACACTGGCGAAAAATTTCCAAAGTCAAAATCAGTTACCATAAGAAGAACTAAAGGCAGAGATGCTGGAAAATCACAGAACGTAGAAAAAATATAAGAATTCTGAAAAGTCCTCGAAAACAATCAAGGCCGGAAGCAGCCAGGAAGTCATATGCAATCCAAAAGACGGCTCTTTCAGCAATTTTCTGAGAGTTGAGAAGAACAATAGGTGTTTTCCTTCCATCTAGCACTTGGAAACAGAAATTCTGAAGGCACATGAATTCAACAAAACGAAAATTATTCTCCTTCTAAAAGTTCTATTTTTTTAAATCCATGTAATTTAACAGTTTTGAACTTTTTAAAACTTTAAATGCATTGCAAATCACTCTGTTTCAACGAAACTATCAAGAATGCAAAAAATACAGGGCGTTTGGGGAAAAATTGCGACTACAAAAGTTCTTTTTGTTTTAAGTACCGTATTTCAGAGCGTAGGTGCGTAAGTTGTAGAGAATTTCACCAAATTTGAAGATCTCGCATAAATCCACTGTTGGATATTTGTAAAAATTAATGATATCAGGAAATTTTCACGTTAATCTTCACTTTGCGTTCTTTAACGGCAAGAATAGTGAACAAGTCGGGCGCCACAACATATGTAAATATCTGAAATACGATCATTCTCGACTCGAAACCATGGAAACATAAGCAAACAGGGGTGCTTAGATTTATTAGAAGCGAAAATGAACAAAACATTTTGTAAGAGTAAAATTTTTTTAATGCAAAAATCGTATGTAGTTTCTTGTATGTTATTTTTCTTCTTTTTTTTCTTTTTTTTTACATTTTTTTCTTTTATGGTATATTATATGGTATTAAAAGATTATTATGCTAGTCGAATAATACTAGAGAAAACTATTTTATTCACGTATAAAAACTTATGTGACTCTTATAAAATGTAAAAAACAAAGACAAGAGAGACCAATGTTTGTTTTTTTCCCACTTTTGAGAAAAAGACGAAGGGTCAAATTACGAGTTTTGCGATGATTGGCCGCGTACGCGTAGTGTGGTGATTGTAATTGAATTGACAATTTGATTATGGGCAGTGTTGCGTGAAGTTAGGGAAGTACATACACGAAGTGATGAGCGAAAATATTCATCTCTCCTTGAACAATTTCACTTTTTCCATTTTTAAAAAAACAGGGTTTTTTAAACAAATTTTCCATTTATTTTTAAGAAAAAAAGAAAATTTCACGAGAGCATAATAAGGTTAAATAGAAAAACAAATAAATAAATAAATATATATATACGCGCACATAAATGCATAAATACAAATATAAAACATAAATAAAACGTTAAACAGTATGTCTTCTTGAATTGAGCCGTCCAGGAAGTTGTCATAATCTTTTATTCCTACAAACGTTTCCACGAGTTCGCCTTCTTCACAGCATAAAAGGATGGATGCGGAGCGGATCGAAAGTGACTTATCCCCGGACAAATGTCTCATCTGTCCAGCAAAAAAAAGCCCCACATCTACTTCCGGATTTCATATCTTGCTCTAAGTTGAATTGTAGATCGATACATGTAGAATAAGATTCCTGTTCAGCCCAGTAAACAAGTAAGTAAACAAAAGGAGATAAAGACAGAACTCATGTTGATAAGCTTGGTGATTTAGAATTTCCATGTTCCAAACGCTTCGAGGATTTCGAGAAATCAGAAAAAATAAAAAATCTTCAATTTTTTAAAGGGACCCATAGACTGTGAAAGCAGATCAGAATGGCATCACCTCTGTCAATTTTGATCTACGCGGACGAGTTCGCTGCAGAACCGTTCACCTGTACTTTTTCACCTCAATAAATGATAGATGTACTCACGTACGTCCAAACATGTCACTTGAAAATATCATGAACTGTCACCATCATAAATTTGTCCTTTACGTTTATCGTACGTGCACTATCAGACGAGATTTAGCAGGGAAACTTGGGAGCGGCAGAAATTCTGCGCGAGACCCACTTATCTTCGCGGACCAGACGTTACAACTCGTCCAGTCTCATTACAAAACGAAAGTAAAAGAGTCTGTCGCAGATACTGTCTTTAAATTGACTTGTTTGATTAAGGCACTTATTTACAAAAATAATCCAAAATGATTTCAGATACTGGGACCTCGATTTTTTTAGTCCAAAGAAACCTGTTAAATCTTTCAAAAATCTATTGAATTTATTAGAATATACAACTATTAGAAATCTACGGAATCTTTTAAAAATCGTGATTTCTAATAGCTAACAGATGGGAAAATGAAAGATAGTAGAGAAAAATTAGGATTGGAGTGCTGAAAAACATCGGAAAACGAGGTGAAAACAGCTGAGTCCTCGTGCTACCTCATTAAATTCCGTCCACGCAGCATTTGGATTAGCACATGAAATAACCAGCTGAATAGGTAACAGGTGTATTGAAAAGCTTAGCACATTTTTGCTGTTTTTTTTTACAAGTTAGAATTTATATGATTGTACGTTCATTGGTAGGAGGTGCAAAATTCACCTTATTTCCTTACTTTAGTTTCTTACCGTATTTTACGATACAGTAGCACTGCAAAAGCTACGAATTCGCTTTCGGTGACAGAGGAAGGATGTTTATAGTTAGGGTCAAATTTTGCGATCCATAATCCAGGGTCCCCTGTCTTACTTTTTGACGGACCAAAAAGGCAATGACTAAGCGAAGTTGTGGGACCTTCGCATAGTTCCGTCCTCGAGATGGGAGAAAACGGCGATTTGCTACAATGGTTCATACCTAGTCATCTGCAGACGGTTGAAAATCTTACCCCATCGTACGTAACACCTAACGCGATGTTGCACCATAAATCACCCCGTCGTGGTCGTTCCCTCGCTTGATATGTGCTAGCACGTGATAAATACCAACGAAGAAACCACAGCCAGGCTATGATGACCACAGTTCCACGTAATCACAGTAACGATACAATGAAGAAGTACACACAGTACGGCCGGCGAAATGCGACGTCCTCGCTACCGCGTTTGTCACGTGTCTACATTAGACAAATCTACTGTAGCCATCTGGACGGTGCAGCACACCTGTGATCTCTTTTTTTGCCTAGAACCCACATACAATGGTAAGAACCAATATTTAATCACGTATGGTGACAGAAAACGTATGCGACCAGGAAATTCGTACCTGCCATCAAGAAAAATAACTTTTGTAGACCATTGCACTCCGCAGGTAACCGTTTACCCGATAAGTTAAATTGTATAAACCCAGCAGAGCGCTACCATACCTTCTCAAGTTGTGGTAGGAGCTTACACGGAATTCATTCATTCTTCACTATTCCAGAGCTCACGAAACCTAGCAGCCTGCATGAGCTTCCTACCGACACCGAGTGACCCGAGTTTCCTCAGGGCGGGAACGTCGGTCAGTTCAGCAGAGCGGAGAGTTGTTGGCAAAGATCTCACGCTCCCTCCTAGGTACTTCACCAACTTGGGTTGAGCTTTGGCAATGTTCCGGACAACAGTACCTTTTTTGCAATATCTGGATAACTTCCACCATATAACTTTCCACGTTATGGAAGCTCGCGCGTGCTAAGAGCATATAGTCGAATGTCGCTTTTTTTTTATCTGCTGCTCAGTACCACGTTAACTAAATGGTGAGCCACTGTAAGCAGAAAACAATCGTGCATGTCGATAGTCAAATTTAAGCAACAGCCAAGATTGTTAACAAATTTTATTACGGCTAACGTTTCGGCGTTGTCGGCATCTTTTTACGATATCTTTGTCAGGCTGCAAAAATCGAATTCTTTCAGCTGGGTAGTACTTGACTCACTCAAAGTCAGTTCACTGTATTTTTGCAAAATCACACTGGATATTTACGCCGAGTGATGGACCATAGTTTAAAAATCACCGTGAGATCCTTAAACCAAAGCTCAATTTAGACTTCCCAATGTTTACACACATTCGGGACATTTTCACGTCGCTAGAATTATCATACATCTCTAACCTATTGCTACTAACCAGTGACAGGCATCGACCAGTCGACTTGCGTTATTTCAGGTCTCTTTTATCACAAAGTAGAAGAAACCCGTAGATTGATCGGCACTATGCGTTTACGGGTAGTTTCGCAGTTTCTTTCAAGTAAAAAAGTGCAATTGTCAATTTTTTTGTCCTATTCAAGGCAGAGTATCACGATTTTGACGTGGTGCGGAACCAACAGCGGAAACGTAGAGTTCGGGTAGTAATTTGCGGAACCCAACGTGGCTTTGCTCAACCTTCCCTAATCGTCGCAAAAAACGGCGTGAGAACCGCTTTTGTTCCTACGAGAAACGTTAGGACGCGCTTCTATGTGCACGTTCCGGTTCCTTCGGCAGCTTATTCTTTTGGTGAGAAGACATCATTGATTTTTGAGCGCTCGCGCTTGAACGCAGCGCGTTGCAGCTGAAATCGTCGTCAAAAACGAGGTCTAAACGGAAACCCCAAGGAAAGCGTAGAGAACAAACTACAAATTACAATCAAAATTACAATTAATAATAATTACAAATTACAGATTACAAAACAGAGCCTGGTCACGCTCAATTGCCCCTACTCGTCCTCAAAAGCGGCGCGGTAACCGCTTTAGTCGCTGCGAGATATTTTAGAACGCTCACCCTTGTGCATGGTTCGGTCCTCAGCAGCCTATTCATTTGTTTCACTTGAATAGGCTGCTGAGGGCACCGCATTGATCTTCGACCGCTCGCTCGTGGACGCGGTGCGTGCGCAAAGGCGACGAGTTACAACTGATTTTGTAGGAAAGAAAGTCGCATCGTCGACGTCGTTTTTTTTCTAGGACTAAGGGAAATGGGCGGAAAAACGCTGAGTTCCGCAATCTTCTTCCCAAACTCGACGGCTTTGTTGCGGATTCCGCACCACGTCAAAATTTTGATACGCTGCCTTTAAAGTATTATTGCCAAAATCCATTAAAAAAATACATTAAAGTAGTTGAAATAAATGGCTATTTATTCGAATAGAAAAAAATAATAATCAATGAGGAAAGTGGACGGATACGGATGAAAATTAAAAAAAAAAACTCATAAAAAATACATTAAAAAAGAAATCTTCTAGAATATAGGCAGAGAGTGATATTTTGCTACGAGAGAGCCACAATTAGGGGAAATTCTTTAACTGGACGGTCATGATTTGCGCTTTATTGGAACAGAGCACATGGAAAAGAAAATGTCAGAGAAGTAGGGAACTGCATGCGTCGCGACTGATGCGGCGCGATTTATCTCAGATGTAGGAATTCTAAGCCGACTGTACGTGGATTGTACAAGGTTAGTAATAAAAAAATTCTATGATTAATCATCGAATAAATAAAGGAGCAGGTTGAAATATTATCGAAGAAAAACTTTATAAGATTCTATTGACAGGGCTGGCGTACTGAGAGATATGTCGTGGACAACGGCAATATTCTCCGTCAATTCCTGAAAAATTATATGAGCAGGAATGTGTAACGGCAGAAAACAAGAGCTCATCTTACCTGGCTCACCCTCAACACCAACCGCACCGATTTCACCATTCTTGCCAGTTTCTCCTTTTTCTCCTGGCGCCCCTCGTTCACCGATTGGTCCAAAAGTACCATCACCACCATCTTCACCATCATCACCCGGTGGTCCCATAATCCCTTGAGGACCTTGTGGTCCCTGAAAATTCAAGTTAATTTTCATTTAATGACTGAGAAAAGTTAGCTCGATCCCCCAATCACCTTTGCTCCGGTCTTTCCTTGACCTCTAATTCCGTCCATGCCAGGTGAACCAGGCGGGCCAACTTCCCCATCTGGTCCCGGAGCGCCATCCGCCCCAATCGTTCCTGTATATAGGGACAAATCTACTTCTCCAAACATTAGTGATTATGATCTTTATTTACCTGGTATGCCTGGAATGCCACTTCTTCCGGGAATACCGGCTAAGCCTCCAGGTCCTCTTAAACCACGAGCACCTAAAATTGAATGCAAATTGGGTACGTGTAAAATTGAAGGAAAGTGAAAGAAATGAAAAATTCAATTTCTCTAAATCTTGCACAGTTTCTCCGAAATTTGCAAAGGGAAACTAACCTCGTTTTCCAAGCTTTCCTGGAGGTCCTCGCTCTCCTTCAGGGCATGTTACACAAGAGTTTAGAAGTGGAGTATATTCGACGATGTCGTCAAAGTCCTGTAATATTGATGTACAAAAAACGTATTAACTACGAGAAGGCTGTCATCTGGCAATGCTGTCATCCTATAACAATTCTCAGAGTTCTCAGCCACAGTGGACCAATTGTACCATATGTCCATTCTAATGATTTTTTTTCCTAATATAATCCAGTATATTGCCAGAAGCCCATCCTTTTTAGCATCACTTAGTTCATATTGGTAATCAATATTTTGCCTGTGCTTCATTGATGAATTCGAAATTCATCCTGAATTGGTATACAATACAATTGCTGATGTCTTGTTGGATTTTCAAAATCGAGAAGTGGATGAATTTTTTTTACTCCAGTTCGTGTATCTTTTACGAATTCACGAACAATCGATGTTTTCAAGGGGAGAAAAAGGAATTTGAAAAAAATCTGAGTCTCGTTTTATAGCTGCTTGAGTTTTGAGCATGTTCCATGCATTTTATATTATCTGTCCTATAGTCTATCCAGAGCTGAAGCACACTTATTGATTTTATTGATTTTTTTCCAGTAAGTAGCAGTAGAGATAGTTGACAGTAAGGACCACGCATTCAAAGATGACAATCGTCCGCTAAAATTCTCCACATGAGCTGTGACGTGAACCGCGATAACTGCCACTTTATTGTACAGTATCATTCGGTGTACTGTAGATGAGTGACAGAATCGTATGTGGCCGTGAGAATTCCCTATTAATTGGAAATCTCTATTCACAGTGATTGATTTGAAACGGAATCTTGTATAGTGATAGAACATCTGGACAACAATGTGTGACATCTGCATACCATTGCAACGCACGCTATTGACAATTCACATTAGGAGGAGCGATGGTGAGAATAAATGAGGAGTGAATTGAGGGAAATCCAACGAATCCAAATGACTATAGTCTTACCAGAAAATTTCTTTTTGTTGGGGAGGAAAAACGTCTAAAGTACTCCTATGATAGAAATGAGTTGGTTGAACATCTAAGAAGTCCAAGGTTTGCAGCACATGGAATTTTCTGGATGAATAATTTTACGGAAAACGACGGTTTTTACATCTACTAAGTTTTCTGTGTATAAAGAATGAGTCCCTTCATGCATACCCTAAGAAACCTCATAATTCATAAAAAAAAATAATAAGATCCTTAATTTTCAAGTACCTAGCTATTGTTTGTATTGAGAAATAAGATTAAATCTTTAAAAAAATCTTAGCATTCAGAAAATCTTTACCTGTTGCTCTAGCATAATATTGTGATCTTTCGGTGCGGCCCCTATTCACTACATATTTTTACATTTTAAGAATTGTGGGAAATTTTCTTATTTAAGTGAAAATTTATCTTCCAATCATTTAATTATTTATTATTCTAATTAATTATCTAAATAAATCAGACGTTTCTCATTTAATTATTCTACGTTAGCGTAAGTCGATCGCTTTCTATTCCAGACATGGCAAAAGTTTAATAGAATTTCAGATATCCTACACTTCATTCACGTTTGAACTGAGAACAGGATCACCAGAGTTTCGCGAGCTTTCACTAGGAAGAAAGAGTTCTCAATTAAAAAAAAATTAACTTGAATTTCCATCTTAGTGATATTTTATCGTAAGTGAAGAAGATGAAAATTCTTCTTCTGATTTTTTATTTGTGAACTCGTGAAATTGCGATCATTATACTACATAGAATTCGTTCGGCGCAGATCGTTACGCTTTTCCTTCAAGTTAAAACAACTTCGCATTTTAATGGGTACCTTTTCGTATCTTCCCTACGATCGCTGTTTTTGACGCGACTTCCGATTATAAATGGAAGATTTATTCATCTGAGCTGTGCAACAGAGTGTAACAGAAAGATTTCTTAGCGATTGCATAAAGAATGGAGTCTATCCGTTCCGGAAATTAAAGGCATCGCTTGCCAAATAGCAAGCCAAGAATTTTGATACGACGCTGGATTGTCTTTGGGTGGAGGTAATATTCACGGGAAGAAGAATTTTTCCAGAGAAATTTTACTTCTGGGGAAATTAAAAAAGGTGCTTTGATCAAACCGAAATGATAAAATTAGATTCTGGTACCATTACCTTTTCATACAAAATTCATGTTGTTTTATCTGTATTTCTAGTTTTACCTACGCTTTTTCAAGAGGCCAATATTTTTGCCGCATCCTGTGATATTTTTTTTTTATGTGAAATACTATTTTCCTTTCTGGTTGTCTTTTGGTGAAATCATTTTGCTCCCGGAGGTTTTGAAAATGATGCAAAAAAGTTGTGATATTGTGGAAAATTGGATGTGAGACAAAAAAAGTGACAGGCAACACTTATCAACTGATTGTCATTGCTTTGGACCGATCGTTTGCAAAGCTCAGTTTTGTTTTTCCCTCATTCTCGTACCAAGATTGAGGAATTTCAGCAGAATTTAATGAGCAAACTATCACTAGTTGCGCGCCCTACGCTAACAGACGACGGCTTCTAAAAAAATTAATATTAAGCGTTCATTTTATTATTTAACGAAATAATCAAACACTTTCAGCACTAATGCGTCCCTTAATTCTGTCACTACCAACATTTAGTTGCGATTTCGTGTTGTTCAACTTTGTTTACGAGCAGAGAAAATCATGCGAATTTCATGTGACCTCAGTTAGTATCAATGAGAGCTGATTTTGATTTTTCCGAATCTCTTGGAAACAAAACAAAAACATGCGAACTGGAATGGTTCACTTCCCCGGACTAAACTTTACAATTATTAACTGAATATTGAATAACTGAAAATATTTACGCAAAAAAATTTCACTTTTCTTACCTTCCCATTGACTCCTTCAAATCCAGCATCACCATCAATTCCATTCATTCCCGGAGTACCCTTGGGGCCTTCAGGGCCAGGCGGACAGTTGTTTGTCAACGAACATTCTAAAAGAAGGATGTTGTTGAACTTGTTGGTGGGATTGTCGGGTTTATTGCAACGACACATTTTTCTCTTACTGCATTCTGGGGCCTTTTTAATGGCTTCTACTTGTGCACCGTATTCAGTCGATCCGCCATAACCTGTGGAACTGTACGGGTTGGATTGACTACTCGTTGGATTTGCGTTCGGGAAACTGAAATTCAGAATACGCTTGTGTTTCGTGAGTTTTTCCGTATTCAGTTGCAATGTAGAAAATAATGCTAGAAAAGGTGTAGCTCACCTGGAAGGAGGCGAATATGAGTAAGTCGCTGAGGCGTAGCCGTTTATGGGACCCTAAATTGAGTGCTTTAATCTCTCTTAAACTTTCACTTCTATCAAAAGGAATACACCACATCTCTCCGCGACAAGAAAGGGCTGAGTGTGTGGATTACGGGTATGAGCGTGATTGCACTGAATTCCCCCTAATCGTTCCGAAAAATGGAATGGGAAACGGCCCACCTGTACGAATTTTCGGACGAGGCACCTCACGACGTCGCTGCTGTATGCGCGCCGTCTACTTAGCAGCATATCTATTGCATTTGATTGAACAGGCTACTGGAGAAACCTCATTTGTTATCGTTCGCTCACTCAGAGATGCGGAAAGTTTGTGTGCGGGGGTGTCACGTTTCGAGGTATCTCGTGGGGAAATTTGCCCTCGGAGGCCTTTCACACCTTGTATTTCAAGACGACTAGGGGGAAAATAAAGCTCACCTTCGTAATTACATCGCTACACCCTATCTTTTCGGGGAGACGTCCCAACAACGTCAATTTCGTGGGTAGCTGCCTCTAATATGTTTACTTTCTCCGCAATCATCTGAGTTAATATCCTCTAACTCCTTATTCTCTATAATTCAACCTCCTGCTTTACAATCCAAGGTCTGGAGTGAGTCGCCAGTGCCACATACGATTGTAATTTTTTTTTTGGCAGTTAGTTTGTTTTCAGAAGAAAAAACTTATATTCAATATTATATTTATGCAATTAATTGCATACCACGCTATCCGTTCCCGGCTGCTGATCAAGACCGCCTTTGGATTCTTCGACCTGTAAAGAAGATTTTTGTAGGGGGTTGTGTGTTTGAAATAAAAAAATCGTTATTATTTCTGTAACAAAGTGTTCAAAAATAGCTCTAAGCCGAAAACTCTTCGCAAAAATGACGTACATATCCATCACGAGTGTTTATCGATGCCTCACGTTCGATCGGTGAAACGACTACTCTTTTTCGGCTGATCCCTATAGCTGACGCTGTCGACAACCTGTGCAGCTTTCGAAGTGCCTGTAAAAACAACAATGGACGATCAGCGCTTGAAATCCATACAAGAGCAAACTGTATATTTTTTTGCTCAAATTACGATCCCGAAAAATTTTAGCTGATAGGAATCTCCAAAGCTTTTCTTGATATTTGAAAAGGTGTCAGAGGTCCCCAGAAAGATTCCAAGAAAGGCTTGGAGTAATGTTATTTATGTCTCAACTAATGTACGGCGGAATACTATGCGACTGTTCATAGAAAGCTGATTGATAGACTTTGCGTCTGATGTGTGATAAAAACCATTCAAAATGCAACTAATGATCTGACTAATCAATAGGAGCTTTGCTGCCTCTCCTGATGATTTGACGGATCTACCCTTAATCCGATTTAAAAGCATCAGCTCATAAATCTGGGTGGTAGGGGTTTCAAATGGGTCGCATATAAGATGCGGCGCGTGCACAAGGCTGGCGCGCTCCAATTGAACTCTTTGTAGGCAGCGCTCCGAAACGCTCAACGCCACATCTTCCGGGGCGTTTTTTATGGCAATTAGGAAGAAATGGACGGAATCACTCTCTTCCCCATAATCTAGGACCTCGCATAGGCAACCCCCAAATGGGAACCGCACCACCCCAGATTCGTGCGGTGATGCCTTTAAGAGAGTAGAAGTACATAGTAATGCTATGCAGCATAGTAATATAGTATCGTTGAGATATACTTTACTTTAAATTCTCGTCATCGTTTCCTCATATTCAAGTCCTTCAAAAAGTGTTCTAAGAATATCGCTACGACTTAACTTGTCACATCTGAAGCTGTTTCCATGAGGCTTACATGCAATCGTTTAGTAGAGCCCCAGACGACGACGTAAACACTTCACAGAACAAGGGATCTTTTGTTATATGGAGGCAAAGACGAATTTTATAGAAAATTGGAAGGATTTCTTCCGAAAAAAAAGAAGAAAAAACCTATCGACGATCTTACCGCTGGAAATTCAAACCAGCATGAGGGGTAAAGCCTTTTTTAACTATTAACCCTGTCATAAAAAAAAACAGAGAGAACCCGCACAAACATTGAGTAATAGCTAGATTATTTCTTTATCTTTGGCATTTTTAAAAAAGAAAAAAGCGCAATCATGGACATTTTCTTCATATTTTCACGCCGTTTGTTTTAGCAACTGAGTCAAACAGAAAAGTGTGACTGAAATTCTCAGGTGTTAGCCTCTTAACAACAACAACAACCAACTCAAAATTAATGTAGAATAATAAGGTAATAAATAAAGTGAAAGCACGTTAAAAAGTTGTGAATTATGAGACAAAATTAAGAAAAACTCTTGCGAAGGGAACGAATGTGAGTTTCAGCGTGTGCGATGCTACCGTGCGGATAAAAACAGGTAGTAGGAATAGCATCTTTTTGTTTGCCACCTATTCCTCACTCTATTCTTGAGGACATGATTTAAGGAAAATTATTTCTTCTTAGAGAACGTTTAACTATAAACAAAATTGGGTACATACTTCTCTACGCTCGCGAATAATCGAAGAATCCACGTTGAGTTCGCGTAGAATTTTCCACGATTTAGTACTCTGCTCCTGCAAAATTTCAAAGAGATTGTAAAAGTAGCAGAGCGGAAAAATAGTGCGTATAGAAATGGACATACATCAATATCACGGTTTACTTGAGAAATACAGCTTTCTACATTTTTTAGCTCATCTCGGACAAGAAACATCAGCAGCAAACATCCACCAATCGTACAGAAACTTGTCATAGTGACCATTACCAAGGAAGCATGGTTTCTTACAGTAATCCAGAATTTCATAGCTCTGAAAACAAGTAACTTGTAGACAAAAAAAAATTAAGAATGGACTGGAAGAAAGAAATAACGACAGGAGTATGGACATTATTTTTGACTAGTGGATACGTAAGGCGCAACGTTTGTTCTATTATTGGATCGGAGATGTGTGTCCGACACAGTAGGTGGGCCGTTTACGATTTCACTCGGACACGGATCTAACATCCGAAAGCCACACCTAACATTTATGGATGTTCCGGAAACCATTCGATTCTAACGGTAAACGATAGAATGAACAAGTGGAAAAATTACATTAGATGAGTTCAAGGTGTGATTTATACTTTTTGAAGATTATTCACACGCAATTTTATGCGTCCTGCGAAAATTAACTTTTTTTTTGCAAAATGAAACCGTGTGTGTTAAACCTAGAAACTTACATCAAGAATTACAAGCGATTTATGAATTACCACCATGTATCCATGTTTGGCCTCGTTGGTCGATTTTGTGGATTTATGAATGTAAACGACCATCCACAACAATTTTTACGATGATAATTGCGATATGCGCCCATGTATGTACATAGATCCCGCAATCTACAAACTGCAGTTTAAAGGCAACCACTAATAAAATGTCCGACTACCTCATGTATGTATGTACTGGATGACTCCAACAAGAACGTTTAGGAAAGTGTTGAGCTAAGCAAGTCATAGTCTACTCGTAGTGTCAAATTAAATAAACTTGTTCAGGAGAACAGAACACTATCCTCTTATTAAAATTTATTCTTATTGCGTTCAAGGTCCCAAACCGGTTAATCAACCGCTTATATACAAAATACAATCCAAGATGTGTATACCGATAAGCTCCGAACATAAATATAACCACAACAACAACAACAACAACTATTATAACATATTCAATCGATCAAAATTACAAATTATTCTTTCGTCGATTTGGACAAATGAAGAATAACAGTGTACACCTTTTCTGTGAATCAAAAAGCAAGAAACATAAGCGTTTTTTCAATCACATTTGTTCTGGTCCACAATTTTCAAATTTTTTGAATAAGTACTTTTTTTATTGATTTGCTTGAACTGTGGCCAATATTGGTATTGATCTTTACTAGCATATTGGTTACTTCTTGCTATTTGATCTTTTGTATACGACTCAATAAATATGTGTAACAAGATGGAAACTACAAAATTTACCACAATTGTCAATGGAATTTTTAAAAAAAATGTCTGTAAAATAAATTTTAAAAATTAGCAAAAGCCTTGTGGACAGGAAAAGAAGGTGAGTTACGTACAATCATTGCGTTAATTTCCTTGAATGAAAATTTTAAAGACCAAATTACAATTACAATTGCAGTGTAATGTGACAATGTATTCGTGAGAGAAAAAGATGAGTTCAGCTTAGTGGCCGTTCAGGCAAAATTTGTATCGTTTCAATCCTAATGACGACCTAAAATTTAGTTGATGCCTGTTTTCCTGTTAACTTTTTTCTTTTTTCTAATGATTAATTCGTTTTTGTTTCTTTAATATGACTTTCAAAGCGCTGATGATATGGAGAGCAACTCCAGTTTTGGTATTTTACTGAGTATGAGTCAAGTTTGAGAGGATATATCCACTCCAAATCGTTACGGTCTTTTCAACCATTTAGATATATCCTGTTTGTCAATCCAATTGTGTCCAATTGACCAGTCTGGCGCTCATGATTTTTTCGCTTTTTTTCTGAAATTGAAGGCAGCATACCACGAATCTGAGGTGGTGCAGATTTCAGGTGGAGTATTCGTATACGAGATGGGAGACTACGGTGAAAGAGGTGATTCCGTCCATTTCTTCCTAATTGCCGTAAAAAACGGCCCGGAAGATACGGCTTCATTCGTTTTGGCGCACCATTTTGCACAAGAGGTTCGATTGGAGCGCGCCAGTCTTGTGCGGCGCCGCATCTTCCGGGCCGTTTTTTTACGGCAATTAGGAAGAAATGGACGGAATCACTCCTCTCTCCGTAGTCTCCCATCCCGTATAGGAATACTCCACCTGAAATCCGTACCACCTCAGATTCGTGGGGTGATGCCTTTAAACCCTAAGGAATTGACTATGGTGGGATCTTAACACGAGTGGATAAAGAAGTAGGGCTGTAGATTACGAATATGAGCATGATAACGCTCAAATCTCTCTAGTATTCCAGTAGAACCCAGAAGGTGAAACAGCATTGTGTGATCCCGTCTCTCCAACAATACAATTAAGAAATTTTGCAAGTGAAAAAACACTAAGTTGAAGTGTTTCTTTTCTCTAAGATGGAAAAATAGCAACATTTACTTTCATTTATCTTTCAGATTAAATATTTATGGAGAAAAAAATGTAATTTCACTTCTTATAGTAAAACTAAAAAGGACAATTTCAAATCTCATTTCGAACTCGCTAAACGTAATGCAGATTTTGGTAGATGTGTGTCCCATTGATTGTCCCATTTCACACAGCAACACGTGTTAAACACAAGCTGCAACCTCGTTCATATTACGAAATTTTGCAGAAAACAGTAGAAAAAAGCAGTTTAATTAATCCTCACTTTTGTTATTTTTCCTGTCATAAATGGCATATGATGTTTCAGCGGCTTCCAATTTTCATAATTGATCACAGTACCGGTTCCCGGGTCTCGATCCGCTACTGCTCCAACGCATCTTTCCACTTCATTACCACATCCGAAACATCTGTGAATTGTTTTATTTTTAAGGAAACAAATCCAGAAATTTAGCGAAACTCACTCCAACCAATCTGCTGTTTCTCTACAACCAGCATATCTGAAAAAAAAAATAAAATCTACGATTCTGTCTACTTATTAAATCACTTCATTTCATGTTACCTGACAAAAGACATCCAATAAGAGTCTATAGCACTCTCCCTCCACTGAACCCTGTCACCTATACGAAAAACTTCGGGCAAACACAAATCCACAAGGCCGGGCAGATTGTAGAACTACAAGTATCTTTTTTTGTCATAAAAACTTACAAAATTAGGAAAATAGCAGATTTCATAGTCTTTTTCTTTTGTTGTTTTTCCTTTTATATTCGCACTTCTTTCTTGTGTTGGATCAATTTAAAAAATTGGACCATATTCGAGTGATGCATCTCATTTTGTTACACTTTCTTCATCTTTTACATATTCGACAAGTTTTTGGACGTGGACAGTACTCGCCAAATTTCCTGCTATTTTACGAATTTTTAGCATACATTAACCCCGAAAGAACCATGCAGCGTTGAAAACTCAGCAATCGTCATTCATTTTTAACGGTTACCATTTAGGCCTCTGTAGGTCATTTCAGGATCTCTACTCTCTGGATCACTACATACTTTAAAGGCAACGTATCACAAAATTAATGTTATACGGAAACACCAGGGATAACGTAGACTTTGCGTGAAGGATTACAGAAACTAATGTAGTTACGCTCATCGTTCCGTAAGCGTCGTAAAAAACGGCGTTCCAATGCGACTTTCTTTCCTGCAGAATCAGTTGCAACTCGTAGCCCTCGCGCACGCACCGCGTCCACAAGCGAGCGGTCAAAGATCAATGCAGTGCCCTCACCAGCCTATTCAAGCGAAACCAGTGAATGAGTTGGACCGAACCATGTACAAGGGCGAGCGTTCTAAAATATTTCGCAGGGACTAAACTACCGTGCCGCTTATGAGGACCACTAAGGGAAATTGAGCGGGGCCAGGCTCTGTTTTGTAATCTACAACCCGTACCCTACGTTTTCCTCGGGGTTTCCGTATCACATCAATTTCGTGTGAGCTCCCTTCAAGAAGATCATTCTAAAAATGGTTCTACGACGGTTTCAAGCCCAGTACCTCAATCAGAACACCTCACCTCAGCTTCTCTTCGAAGACTTTCCCGAGCATCATCCTCAGTAGGTGCGACAAAATTCTCACCTTCTCTCAAATAGTTAAGAACCTTAAAAGGATGGTTCAGGCAGTCATCTTTTCTTTTGCTTTCAACAAGGATGACACATTCAATGTACTTTTGCAAAATGTGTTGGATCTCTATCCACGAATAATTCGCCTTGACCACGCCATCGATCTGCAACCATAATGGACAACACCTAAATGTTTCCAAAAATTTCTACATTTAGTTGAGTTGCACCGAAGGGCTTAGAAGTACTCACGGTGCCGTCTACTCTTGTTAAAGTGGATAACGATGTTTCAAACATTTGACCACCCACATTAATCTTAACTCTTTCTCCATACGCAAGTTGTGGTTCTTCCATCTGGAATTTTTATGGATCACGGAATGAAAGTTCCAGGAAACAAAGAAAAGACATCTAAGAAGAATATGCGGAAGCCTTCAAGCATTCTAGTTCAAAATTAAACAAATATTTTATTACCTCTATTACTTACACCTGGATGACGATCCCACTGTCAAGGTGTCTAAATACTTCATCAATGAAAACATGTCATACTAAATGTGACGCCAACATATAGTCCAGTCAGAACAAAACAAAGCTCGGTTCAGTCTCACAAGCGGCGAAGCGGTGCGGTGGAGCGAAGCGGTTAGGATCGAGGTGGGACCCTTGCTTGCAGCACTCACCGCTGCAGTTCACGACGGTGTCACCTTGACACCAATCGCTTCAAGCGCAGCCGCTTACGCAACTGCACCGAACTTAATGTAGTTTCGACCTGAGCATATATAAAATTACTGGCTACACTTCTAGGGAATGATTTTTGTTTCGAATACATCACATAGGGTGTGGGAGTGGCCCGGTCGGTTAAAGGCAGCATACGACGAATCTGGGGTGGTACGGATTTCAGGTGGAGTATCCGTATACAGGGTCGTAGATTATGGAGACCGGAGTGGTTTCGCTTATCTCTTCCTGAATTACTGCAAGCAGCCGGCCCCTGAATGCTGTTTTGTACGATGCCTTCTGTTGCAGCGCGCCACTCTTGCACGCGTAGCGTCCCCCAACTCCCTTACAGCCTATCGGGGCAGTCCGAATTAATTTTCGACGAATTGCAGGGCGGAGGCGAGGCAAGGGGTGGAGCGTTGCAATAGATGGCGAACAGCATTCTGGAGACCGTTGTTTACACTGATGCAGTGAGAGATGAGCGGAACTACTCCCGTCTCCATAATCTACGACCCCGTATACGGATACTCCACCTGAAATCAGCACCACCTCAGATTCGTGGTATGGTGCCTTTAAAGGTCCGTTGTGCCCTAACGCAAACCAATCCTTTCATCCCTCCAAGGTTGATGAATCAGTGCCAGACCTGTCTGGAAGGATAAAAACACTGATTTGATCATCGGATGTCCCCCGCAATTCACTACATAGGCAAAGACGCGCTCCTAAACTTCAACGATTACGACTTGCAGTAAAACGCGTTGGCGCATCCCAAGTGGATTAAAACGCCTGTGATTTTGCTTTTACTTTGTACATCACTTAATGTTACAAAAAAAAAACAAACGATGTTACCATTCATGTAAAGAACCTGACAATATCAGTACCCAGTTCTGTTCAACCATACTAGCTGCGGAATTTCACCTAATTCTCTCTGCTATTGTGTGGGCTCGATGTTGTGTTTATTGTTTGTCACTGGAGAAATGATGCTCAAACTAAGGTGCCGACACCAATCATTCTTAGTGACTACAAAGTCGGACATTTAAAGGCATCACCCCACGAATCTGGGGTGGTGCAGATTTCAGGTGTAGAGTTCCTATACGGAGTCGTAGATTATAGGGAGGAAGGTGATTCCGTCCATTTCTTTCTAATTTCTCATCTCTCCTTAATCGCCGTAAGAAAACGGCCGCCCGGAAGATGCGGCGCACAAGGCTGGCGCGCTCCAATACATCTCTTCGTAGACAACAGCGCCCCAGAACAGCTCAAAACCTCATCTTCCGGGCCGTTTTTACGGCGATAAGGAAGACATGGACGAAATCACACTCTTCCCCACAATCTGCGACCCCGTAAATAACTAACGTATAACTATAACCCACTTGAAACCCGTACCTTTCCAAATTGGTGGGGTGGTGCCTTTAATGCTTGAGTATTCAAAGTCGTTCGTTGAAAAAAAGATTTTTTGCATCTACATTCCAGATTTTAACCAGCTTAGTTGTCCAATTTGTAGCAGGTTTAACTATGCTTAAAGGCATCACCCCATGACTCTGAGATGGTACATATTTCAGGTGGAGTATTCGTATATGGGATCGTAGATTAAGGAGATGGAGTAATTCCATCCATTTCTTCCTAACTGCCGTAAAAAACGGTCCGGAAGATGCGGCGCTGCACAGGGCTGGCGCGCTCCAATCGAACTCCTTGTAGAAAATAGTGCGCCGGAACGCTCGTAGTCGTATCTTCTGGGCCGTTTTCTACGGCAATTAGGAAGAAATGAACGAAATCACAAATTCGTGGGGTGATGCATTTAACACTGTCCATTCTAAAGATTGTTAGTAAAAAAGACGTAGAAGTTCTCAAAAGGAAAAAAAAGAAGGAAAACCATCTAGAAAAAACACATGCCTAGAAACTTGCCACCTCTTGTGAAAGGTTCTATATAAATGAACGTTCCTCTTTGAAAAACAGATTATTCTAATCAAGTGATAATTTTCTACGCGACATGTTTCTACGCGTTTCGAATTCAAACACGTATAGTGCTATGAAAAAGGTCGCATACACGTACAGTTTGCCGGAAAAGGTCGCGGTCCGGTGTTGCGTGTCTGGGTTAGACGAATCCACCGTACACAGGATAATGCAAATCACTCCATTAGTTCTGGAATGTAACTCGACGCTCGTTCTTCGCAAAAATAAAACGGATTGTGTGCATTTTCGAAGACTGGTATCAAATTGAAAGTGAGATGACCATCAGCTCATCGATCATCATTCATAGAAAACGCATTTGCGCGTATAAAAACGACGAACTAATCGGTCATAGAACATTTCACAGTGATTTGTGAGAGCATCGTTGCCTTATTCTCCACTTATTTCATCATTTAGTGACAATTAAAGTCAAGTCACTGGCGTATCAATCCACTCGGGATGCTCCAACGCGTTTTACTGGAATTCGTAATCGATGAGGTTTTGGAACGCGTGTTGGCCCCTACAATGACTTGCGGGGGCCAGCCGATGATCAGGTCAGTGTTTTTATCCTCCCAGACAAGTCCGGTGCCAATACATCGACCCCGGAGGGATGAAAGACTTAGTTTGCACTAGGGCGGTTTCGAACCCTCGACCGTGTGGCTACAACGGACCTCTAACCGACTGCGCCACACCCACCCCTTTTATGACAATTAATGTATTTTAAATATTTTAAATATAATATAATTAGTGTATTTTAAATAATATTTAATTTTATATTTATATTTTAAAATATTTTTTCTTTATTTTTATTTTTAAATTTTTTTATGGTTTTTCTTGTTTTATTTTTAAAGATGAGATGAATGAAAATGAGTAAAGAGATATTCTGGTGATTTTCTTTTTCTCTTTTTTCAACTAATGCCTGGTAACATAGATTCCAATCGATGCTTCGGAAAAAAAATCATCCAGAACTCTTAAGATAAGGACCGTCTATCTTCAGATCTTCAAAATGACATGCTCGACATATTTGTGTGCTGCGAGAAGGATTCGTGCCATTAACAATAAAAAAACATTTCCGTTTCTTTTCGTTCCAACTAGTACAGAAAATGTTTTCCTTTTTCTTTCCTTTTGTTGGTGCGCTATTGGTACATGTGAATAGATGGATAAATGGAAACGAGTAAAGAGATTTTGCGGATTTCGTAGGGATTTCCAGGATGTTCCATATATGTTCCTTCGTTCTAAGAGAATGTCAATTTTGTGCGCACCGCTCCGCTGACACACTCACCGTCGATGGACGATCGACTTGCGTTATGTAAACACAGTGCAACTCAGATAGGAAACCATCTCTCCGAATCGGTTCGCCTTCGTCGGTGACCGTAACCTGCCAATGAACCATCTGAAATAATTAACGTTGACGTGTACGCAGCGCATAATCTTCGCAAACGATTGAGAATTCGCTGAACTGGTACATTTTGTTCTGTTTAGAACCAAAAATTTGTCTCTTCCCTAATTCCTCTTACCTTAAGATGTCCTAGAATTTCTTCCGTTAAGAACAATTCTATTTCTATTTTTCTATTTCCATTTCTATTTCCTGGCAGCAGAGTTACTGAGGACAATGGCTACGGTGTTTCGAATTTTCATCAGTTTTCCATCAATCAATCCACCTTTTACCAAATCCTTGCAATTATTTTGATCTGAGAGGTCGATTCGCCTTCGGAATTACTTTGATAACTGTCATGGATTCCCGTTCTATTGCATGAATGACCTTTGCTCCTATGGAAAAAGCTAAAACCAAGTTTTTTCTCCTAATAAAAGACCCTAAGCTAACAAATGATAAGCTTTTTCCTAACAAAAGATCCTAAACTAAGCCTCCGCATCATATCAAAAGTGTTCAAAGCTGTTTTTCCTCTGAATATCAGTTTATTTCCATTTTCGATGAAGTCTTATTAGGTTACCTTTGTAAAAATTACGTAGAAGAAATACTGGGTCGAATTCCGTTTGTTCTTTGTTTTCTGAGTTGAAAATATTTTCTTGAAATGCGACTTCGATTCGTTCGTTGGTCCTTTGCTTTTATTCTATTCTGGGTTTCTCCTCTGAACTCATCGAAGAAGTTTTAAACAGTCACGACTCACTCAACAAGCAACTTTTTTCCTTGAAGAAACTAGAATCAAGTGCAAGTTGTCGGTACAATGTGATGGTGGATGTCATTCAGCGGCTGCGCTTTGTTGAGTTCCACCGCACTTAATCGGTTCACGGTAATGGTTCCGGAAGAATGTCATGTTTATGTTTTCGATACATTTTTCCGTTCATTCTTATCAGCAATTTCCGATTACTGTAAAAATTGTGTAGGAGAATTTCCCATACAAGACTCTTCCACCTGTTTAGTATTAAAACTAATTTCTTATCCACCCTATTCCTTCCCATTATTTACTCACGTAAGCTCTGCTAGGATTCACACAATGTCTGATTTTACTAATTTTTTTTTCCGCTCCTCTTAATTTTATTTCCTCAAGATTACATGTCACTCCATGTAACTAAATAAATAGTTGGGAAGCACGTGAACGTCACGTGCCCACTGTTGATTCTTCGTTATCTCCAACAATTCATGAAAATTGTCAGGTAGACTATAGGTGATTGAGAAAAATGTCAGTTTAAGAGACTGTAGACCAAATAGGCCATAAAGAAGATATGTATGATTGAGCGCCGTCGCTGTTCGTTTCTCTGTCGTTCTTTCTGTAACCGTCATTTCCACACGTACTTTCTTTTTAAAGAAATTGAGGTGCTATAGTAAAGCTCGACATTTAATGTGTTTGGTGCATTTGCACACTCTTGCTAAAGTGCGGGCTTGCCTATTTTCCAATGCTTTGATATCGATTGAAAACGATTGTGAAAACGAAGATCTTGCGCCCGCAGCATTTTTCATCTTTTTAAATACAATTGCACTCTTTTTTCTTAACCATTGATGGGCTAATATATAATGACTTAGACCAAATAATACCCGAATCTAATAGAACTGGTCATTGATCAATCTGATTGGTCGTAATATCTTTTCCCAGTGCAAGTAACCCGTACTTCTTATCAAGTTTATTGTCTCAGTTGCGCTAGGTTGCCTAAAGCTTGTTGTATGGACTGCGGAAAAAAGAATCCAGTCGACGAAAATCTCATAATATTCTGTTTGTAACAGCTAATTTGCTGCACAATTTCAAGTAATCATATCCATTAGCGTAACGTTATGGCTGCGCTCGAATCTGACGGGTAGGACGGTCTTAACGCGAAAATATAAGTCCATCGCTGTTATCATTCAGATAAGGTGCATGCAGCTGTGCTTCGTAATGGTCAGCTAGCATTTTTTAGGTATTTGAAAGTCTTGTTCAGCTTCAAAGTAAGTTTGAGCAAGAGGTGAGCATGAGAAGACGTCAAAGATGACGATATCATCCGGAAAAGTTCATATGAAGTCGACATTTTCACGATGTTATCAATGAGAAACCAGCATTTCAAATCCATAGACAACCGATCCTTGCCATATGCGCTGAATCACACTTCATCCACACTAACCTCATACTCCCAAATTACGAGCGAAAACTGGTAGCCAGCCCGAAGCGGTGCGTAATTAGATCCTCAGACACAACTGGCTGTTCATATAAAGCACAGATGAGTCGAGAAAGCTGAGTAATGTTTGAGGTTTGATGGTTCCCAGTCAGTATCAAAACGTTTTAACGCTAGCAATCAACTGTGGAGTTTTCCCATATGTTTCTTTCCTAGTTTTCTTAAATGTTTATTTTTATTCAACAAAAAAGATTTACAATCAACAATATAGCCAGCAGAATACTCAACAGCCTCCTTCATCGATGTGGTAGATTTTTTGGCCTAGTGCTCAGGCTGCTGTGAATAAAAGTGTCGACGATCGTAGAAAGAAACTTATATGACAACCTAATATTAGGTTGGTGCAGAAATAATGCGCGTTTTCAAACATTCAATTCGAAACGCTTTAACTCGCCTTCAAATCAGCTTTATCAATCGAAATAAGAACCATTACGGTCCAGGCATCCTTGCCAGCGAGAAACAACTATGCTTGGTCCCGCTGCATGATAGTTCGAGCTTTTTGAGTCCACAAACTTTCGGGAGTCACCTTGGTTTTGGAAAATCTTACCTCTAGACAGCTGTCTAGATGTTTAAAAAATGATATTAGGTTGGCGAAGGGTCTCGCCAATATGTCGGGAGAGGCAAAGCCTCGTAGCCAACTTCAACTTCAGTAGCGTCACCTTTGGAATGAGTGGCCGGGCATTGTCGTGTGGAAGTATCGGACCCTTTCTCTTCAAAAACGCCAAGCGAGTAAGTTGGAGTTCCCAGTCTCCTCCAGTTCTTTGCAGTACTTCTCTGCGGTGAAAGTTTTGCACGGTTTCATGAAGCTGTAGTGGATTACGCCTGTAGCACACCAGCACGCACTCATCATGGTCTTCTTCGGGTGTATTTTCCGTTTCGAAAAGTGCTTGTCAGCTCATTCTAGTCTATCCATTGAGCAGAACTCTTCCTGCTGTCGTAAAGGATCCAATTCTCATCGAACGTAACAATACGATCGAGGAATGGATCGTTCTTGTTGCGTAACAGAAACGTTGCGCATATCTCAAAACGGCGGTTTCTTTGGGCCTCGCTCAGTTGGCACCCATTTGTTCAACTTTTTCAACTTTCCAATTTTTTCCAAATGGGGGACAACTGTTGAGTGGTCACTGCCTAGTTCTTGGGCAACCTCTCGTGTTGTTGTAAGCGGATCACCTTCGATAATTTTCTCCAAGAGGTGGTCGTCAACTTCGGGAGGGCGGCCACAGCCTTCCTTATCTTCAGAGCTCATTACGCTATAACGAAACCTTTGGAATCAACGTTTGGAAGAAGATTTGGTGAAAATCTTGTCTGGACATATTATCTTCTACGTTTTGCCACAGACCAAATACTAATTCTCGTTCAAAATCACTTCAGCAGTAATAACCATAACATAATGCGCTACAAAACGCTACACGGCTTCTAATATTAAAATTGAAGGTAACCAAAAAAATTTGTCGTGAAGATAGAGCAACGAAAAACGCGCATTATTGTTGCACCAACCTAATACTTTAATCATAAGCACCAAATTCTGCAAATGCACTAAGGCGAAGCCGTGTGCTCTCTGCACACGCCAATCGATAGGACGATTGATCGATAGAGCGACAGCGCCGATAAGGTGAAATTCTTCCAGTGGTAGCTGAACCTGGTACAATGTTCTCCTACTAGTTCTTCTTCGTAGTTTTTCTTCGTTTACTGATGTTATTCTTTTTTTCTCTTGTTTGATTTTTTTCAACTCTTTTGTTCCATTACCATGCATTTGTACACAAATAAGAATAGTTTATAGCTGTCGTCGGACCAAAATCCGTTCTCGACCTCTCACGTATGAAAGGACCGGAACATATTCCGAGCTCCTCATCTGTAGCAAGGAACTGCACGACAGTTGCATCAGTTTGCTTGTTTAATTTTCACCGTTAATGCTCGTTCTGTGGTGAGAACAATTTCGTCACCAAAGCTCAATGTGCGTACTTTCAGTCGGTCCTTTGATAAGAACCTCGCAGTGAAGAAAAAAAGCTGTCGTCAAACAGGTGACGTCCAGAGGTCATGAGGTGATCAGGCACATCATAATCGTACTCCCTGAGATGTATCCTGTAGGACCTCCACTTCTTAAACGATAAATAATTTAGTAACTAATTTACATAACTTTACATAACTTTAAAATAAAACCACCTACGATTCCTGCCAAGATATAAATGCATGGTGGTCGTGTGTCGTGTTGCGCGTCATGTCCCGGGCAGGTAGTGTGGTTACGTCGCCATCGATTTCTCTGTGAGGTAGATTTCGTCTTTTGTTTTCATGTTTCCTTTATCGGTGCTAATATTTCGGTTTCTCCACACTTTATTTATTTATTCTAGATAACATAAAGCTTTTGATAAGGTAGGATTTTCATTTGATATTATGCTTCTGCCCATATGAATGATTAGAATTATTTCATCATGGAGCCGTTAGCAGTCTCTTTTTCCTAATTCCTATATTATCATTCATAGGAAGAACATTAAAGCAGTGTCTATTAAGTATTTCAGAGGCGCTAATCTCCCTGATTTCCAATGCAACGATCGTTCTTTCATTTGTTTAACGTGACATGCTGCTGCTGTGACCGTTCTCTGAGTCATTCTTTTTGCCTTTCATCCTAACTATATGTATATTTTTATTTTGTGAGTTATTTTCACCTGGAAAAGGAATAGTTTTGACCTTCATAATTTCAATCGAGATACGTATACATGATGACTTGTAGTGTTGCGAAATTACGCTGCGCTCAATTTACTCAGGACTTTCATTACCTTTATTCTAATATAAATTGTCATTTCCCTTACATTTTTTTGTCGAGTTGGATTTCTTCAACAAACATAAACTCCCACACGGTCGCCTTTTTTGTTTAGTTCTACTGAAAGTGTTGAAATCACTGATTTGTAGGATCGATATTTTTTCGTCGTGGGTTAGCTCAATCACTTTGCTGCGGTGGATGCCCACACTGAAGTCAACTGCTCTTGCTTTCTTGTACACTTTTTCTTCCAGTTTTTTTAGATCTAAATTTGGGATTGTGGTACTACTGCCGTCCACTCCACTGCAGCTAACATTATCATAACACTAACGACACTAAAAGCATCAACATAACAATTGTATCGAATCGCGACAAAATTCAACTTATCCTTATCTTATATGCTTATTATTATTATTGATCTGATCTCACACAAAATATCTGCTTCATCTTACTGCGCATAAAATTTGTTTTTTTCCTGAACACCGGATCCTATAACCATACATGCGATAGTCGGACCCGGTGCAACACCCCCTTCACTTTTGGACGGCTGGCGAAGGGATCCTCATCACTTGAGCTGCACCCCATGAGCCAGACCCCTTCACCTTAGGAGAGTCCCGCTCCTCCCTATCGCACCTTTCCTTATAACGGACCCTCTTTTCACTAGTCAATGGGGTAACCTGATTGCCTCTAAATTTGCCAGTTTTTATTGTTGAGTTTTCCAGAATTCTCTGTAAACATTGGGAAAATATTCCCATTTTCCTTTTTCTTCGTAGCTCTTCACTATTTATGATATAGACAGCACTTGAAGAGGTTTCTTATGTTTGGTCCCCTTGATTTAGAATGTTCCTGATTCGTGACAGGTGCCGTACTCATTTCTAGAACGTTGTTGATCCTCTCTTGTTTCCTTCTCAGTGCGTTCGCAAGCGATTTTTTTTCATTCTTTTTGCGGTGAGAGAAAAACGTATCTTTTGCAGTTGGCAGGCTCCCAGTTGGTGATTGGTCGCTATTCATTGATTCTCAAAGCTATTATTCGTCTGCATTTTTATTCCTCCATGCTCCATTCTATGATTAACGCGTGCATTATTACACTTTTACAACCGAGAAATATTCGTGCACAATCTTCGCCTTCAACCTCTTCAAAAGTTCGTAATGTTCTTTTACAGCATAAGTCGATCAAGAAGGAAACGGACAACACATTGAGCACGAGTTCAGCTTGTTTACCTTCCGATTTAATTTTTCACATTCAATTCTTCGCCGAATCGGGCTGATCAGAGAACCATGGTGTTCCGGCAGTATCGACGTACGTCCCAGCTTGGACGCCTTGTGTTTCAGGGCATAAATCCTACATTATGGTTTGTCCATTTGTGGATTGTTTAGGAAGTTAACGATTCTCGTGTGAATAAACCATATTTAGTGCTCGAATGCATCCTGCTGCTTTGTCAGAAAGATATTTGCTTCAAGTGAGCTTGCGCTACGCTTCTACAGATCGAAGCAAAGTTGAGTACACTCTGAAGATGCTCAAGGACGATTTGCTGCAACAGGATGAAGAAGCACGTAGACGACTGGTAACATTTTCGTCATTTTTATAACTAAGGTTTTTGATGTCTGGCTGTTCCTGAACTCTCTCTTTTTTCAAGGAAATGTTTCGTCCTTTCTAAACCAAAACTTGTTTTTAGGTAGCACAGAGTACTTAGGTAGTTAGAGGGATTACTGTTTTTTTGGCAGTCTCGAATGTCTTAAATTATTGCCCGCAGAGATGTGGAACTGCGAATTTGAATACTTTTCCTCTACAGTAGTAGTTCGGTTAAAGAGAGAAGAGAAGAGAGGCTTAGAATTAAGGCTTCCGCTAGTTAGTCTCGGACTGGCGTCGCTGATCCGATGGGTTAAATTGTTATCCAACCGTTTAAAAACAGTTTGCACAAAGGACTGTACCCAGATCCAGATTTAGCCTCCTTGTTCTTTGCTTCATTGTCTTCACGAATCATCAGACCCGATATACCGGCTCGTAAGTCTAAATAAACATCAGGATGCGAATTGGAGAATGACTTTGCCTAGAAGCAAAGTTACAACTCTTAGAATGACGCCTAACTTGCTATTACGATACGGTATCTGTCCACTAAGTGATGATGTGCAAAAAAAATGCACGTTATATATGGTAAGCGAGGTTGAAAGTTATTAGTTCCCATTCTCTCACTCCACTTGTCCTCGTAATTGTCTATTGATTCTTATCTCTATTTCTACCTATTGATCTGTTAAGAGAATCGAATAAAATGATAGTACACACATGCTAAATTCATGTTTGAATAGGAATAAGGAAGTATTTATAGTCTTTCCTTCATCTGCTTTATTCTACTTTTTTTTTATTCGAGCTCTTATTTCCGTTAGAAACAATCTAAGAACACCTGTAAACTGTCTTCGCAAGTAGGCGGTCTACGGCAGTTCCACCACTTCTCTTGTTTTTATCCTTTTTTTTTTGAAGGATGGTTTTTTTCTTTAGGTTCCCGCGAAAGCTGCACCAGAGAAGAAAGCCAGCTTGACGCAGAGAGTTGTGGATGAGCTCAAGCACTACTACCACGGTTTTCGTCTTCTTGCCTTAGAAACGAGGCTTAGTGCCAAATACATGTGGCGTCTTCTCCGTGGTGATACACTTTCTAGAAGAGAGCGACAGCAGTTGGTCAGTTTTTCTTCAGTCAAGGGTAATTGTTAGCTTTTCCGCACTCATTGACATTGGATTTCTATTTTAAAGGAACGTATCACGAAACATACATAACAATGTTGAGGTCTCTGCGGGCAAGCATAGAGTTCGGGGCGTGGAACATGAGTGTGGACGTGATCCCCTTAATTCCTCTTGATCTCCCTGAAAAACGGCGTTTGTCTCTACAAATTATGTGAAAACGCTCCACCTTTGTGTATGCGCTATGTCCACGAGCAAGCGGACGAGGACGCTCAGACTGTTAGTTAGGGCTCCTCACCAGCTTATTCTAGTAAGTGAATAAGCTTTTGAGAAAGAGTGGTGCGTTTCATTATTGTCGGAACAAACACCTTTCAGACAATATCAGGACGGGACAATCAGGGGAAATTTGGTTGAGAACTCTATATTTGCCCACAGGCTTTGATTTTATTTTGATTAAAATTTTCATTGCATGATTTGTCAACAGTCATACAGCCGCTTCTAGTTATCTGTAGCAAATTTTAGGTTACTGGGTGACAATATAGTGTAGAAAATACTTGAGAACATTTTCTAGGTCCGCACCGTTTCTGATCTTTTCCGAATCGTGCCATTCTCAATATTCATAATAGTACCATTCCTGGAGCTCACTTTGCCTATTTTCATCAAACTCTTCCCGAATATGCTGCCTAGCACATTCCAAGAAAGCAGCAAACAAGTGAGTCACTAATGTAGTAAAGTTCAGAACATGGTCTAACTACTCCTTGCTACAGGTTTCCTCTTTTCTGGTAAATGGCTTCAGTTTTCAGGAAGAGAAACTCCGAAAACAGCTTAAAGTGAAGGTAGAAATGGCAAAATTCCTCCAAGATACCATCGAGGAGATAGCGCTTGAACGAAGATCCAGAGCTATTGAACCGAAGGGTTCAAAAGCACTTGAGTTCGCACAGTTTATCAAAAAAGTAAGTGTTTGAATCCCTTCTCTGTTTCTTGTTTCACCACTTCTCTTTTACTGCACCTTTTGTGAATGGAAATGCAGGTGCGCTCCGAGGGCGGATACGTCTCAAATCAGGACCTCATAAAGTTTTCGAAACTTTTCGAGGATGAGCTTACTTTGGATAACCTAAGTATGAGTCAGTTACGGTAGGTCTTCTTCTCTTCGTTTATTTGGTTTTTGGTCAACAGCAAGTAAATTCCATAAAAGTGATTGAAAGTTTGTGAAAGTGAAAACGTGGAAATAAAAATAAGTTTCTAACAAAGTTCCCGCCTCGTTGAAAGCTCAACAAGTGAAAGTCTACGTATTAGACCCGGTCATCTGAGATCCGTTTCAAGCAATAATTCTTCTCCATGAATATTATTTTCAAGGAATGCTGACTTGCCTAAGAATTTCTCTTTACTTTTTTTCTGCATAAAATGTGATATACACGAGTGTTACTTTCATTTCTCTAGTTCATTGTGCCGATTGATGTCTATCCAGTCTCTTGGTAGCCCAGAGATCCTCAGATTCATGTTACATATGAAGTTACGTGAACTGAAAGCTGATGATAAGGTAAATCATTACTAACGTTTTTGTTCGTTTGCTGTAATTCAGTAGGAGAAAATTTGAGTACTTGCGTTGGTTTTCCAGCAAATAGCGAGTGAAGGCGGCGTTGAAGCTTTGAGCACTATCGACTTACAACAAGCTTGTCGTGCGAGGGGAATGCGTGCAGTTGGCTTAAGTGAAGATCGTTTACGAGAGCAGGTTTAGAATTATTGAATATCTTATGTTGCGACTAAACCCAGTTCCCACTCGTTGATTTATTGTTACGCATATTGCTTCTTTATTTTTTCTGATCACATTGCGCAGAAGAAGATGATGTTTTGCAGCTCAAACAATGGTTAGAATTATCTCTCAATGACAAGGTTCCTCCATCGCTTTTACTTCTCTCAAGGGCGCTATATTTGCCAGAGGACATATCGTTTACTGACAGATTGAAAGCACTCGTTCAAATTCTTCCTGAAGGTGAGATTACATTCGTTTTACCTATTCCGATTATCTACTATTATTAAGAATTCTGGACTAAATAGCAATGTAAACTCGAGCATGACGAACGACTTTTCAATTTTTTTTTAAATTCACAGTTCTCCCACTGTATTTGTAGTTTCGTAGTGTCCACATCTTTCAGCGCAATCGCTGAACAAGAAGCTCAGTAGGTTCTATGAAAATAGGAGATTGACATTCTCATGTGTTGACAAACTTTTGAGAAGGGTAAAGCTGGATTTTTGGAGGAACGATAGAGTTTTTCAGTGTTTACTCGTTATTAGTTCTGCGTTAACATATCTGAAGAGCCAATAGCGTTGAAACAGCCTCACAGATATGTTAACTTAAGATGAAACTCTTTTCTCCTGTTGGATATTTGGATTGAGGAGTACACTACACCTGATTAATTGAGAACGTAGCCATTTTATTTTTGAAATCTCACCAAAAGTATTGCTTATTATTGAATGTTCATTACACTATTAGCACTTAAGTTGTTATGACTTGCAACCTTGAAATAATGGTTCCTTGCTGCATCTAAAATAATATTGGGAAAGTTTTTTTTTGGACGAAATGTTTGAGGATCAGCAGCGAATTATCCGTTTAATCCTACCGGCTTAAACCTTTTTCTTTTTTGTTGGGCAGACATTTAAGTGTATTGTCAGGGTTCTTATTCCGACTCATACGGTTTATTTGCGTACGCCATTTATTATAGAGGTTGTCAAAATGGAGACTAACATATTTATCACGTGAGAGTTTTGTTTTAAGTATTAGTAAGTACTTGATTTCCCCCATTGTCCACAAAGCTCTTTTTTTCCTATTTTGTACCTAATCGAGACCTTTAGGGATCGCTGAAAGCGCACGGCAAAAGCTAACTGAAATGGAAGGTGGAAAAGTGGATCACAAAGCCAGACTTGATCTTATCAAACAAATTGAAGAAGCTATTGCTAAGGAGAAGGCGATGGAAGAAAAGAAGAAAGAAGAAGATGTAACCTCCATATTATTATTTTCCTATAGAAACTGGTTTTTATTCTGAAGTTTACAGTCCTTTGATTCTTATTATTCTTTGATTCCTTTGTATCTTACTTGTTCTTATTTTTAACAGAAGCAAAAGGCTGTGCTGTTGAAAACTGATGAGGAAAAAGCTCGTACTCCTGCTGATGTCATAGCATCGATATCGGCTTCTGCTATGGATACCTCTAAGAAGATTGCTGACGCTGCAGTTGCTGCATCTGAAGCATTACAGGCCACGAAGGTGAGTGATTTCGTGGTCAATGATTGTTTTAGGAAAAGCAAATGGAATTTTGTTTGATTCTATTGGAACAGTAATTCAGCCGCCTGTTCATATATTGTACTAAATGAAAGGAATACCAGATTTTGTGCTACAGCTCCATTTTCGTCCCTTGGTTTAAACAGTTTTGTAGATTCAGTTCTTAGCAAAGCGAACAAAACTCTATTTTCGCTCTCATTTTCATTTCATTTTCGCTAGTTTGCATATTTTGTTGCTTTCGGGAACGTAAACTACACGTAACACGGCTAAGATCCTTAACGCTTATTTCGCTACGATTTCGTTTATTAATGGGAATCTCCGTTTTATCTGAACGTCTTTCACATAACTGGGATGACAGTCCTTCCATCATCTGAGTATTCTGCAGAATCATGTCGTTTTTTAAGTCTCATTTGCGCTTTGCTACGTTACTCGCGACGGAACTGCACTCATTATATCTTTCTTCATGCTTCCATTACATCACACTCTAGTCAAAACTACCTGAACCTTGGTGCAGTTGCAACAGCGTTTTCGCTTAAAGCGGTGCGGTGGAGCATAGCACATAGCAGTTAAGATGAAGAGGTACCTTTGCTAGAACCATTCTCAGCTGCAGTTTGTGGTGGTCCCACTGCGATTCTAATTGCTGGCTCTTTGCGTATCATCACCCATTCACCTTTCGTTTTCATGTGAAAGAGTTACTAATTTGCCATCTTCTGGATCAGCTCCTGGTAGTAGTACGAGTACACTTTGTTTCGCTTAATAATTCTTCCCTTTACAGAAGGACTTGGCAGATGTGATGCAGGGAGCTGTCGATGCTGTTCGTAGCACGGAGATGGAAAAAGCTGCGCCTTCCGAGAGCACGGTTAGTTCTCCGACATGGTTATTTTGTTTGTTTCGTTCATACTCCACATTTATCCATTTGTATTTACGATCTGCTTCTCATTCTTATCTGTAGTCTCTAGCAGTTTGTTACAGGTAGATGCTAAGGATCTTTCCTCAATCGAGCAGATTCTTGTAGGGGGACCCATACATGAAGCTAAGAATGAGATTCTGGAATTGAAGGAGAAAGCAATCGAACATTCTGAGGTAAGCGTTTTTGTTCCGCTGCTTTCCTTGCAAGGTTGGGTTGGAATTATAGCAAAAAAAAACTGTTGAAAATGTTATAGAGTTTACAAATCACACCTAAGCGATTAGGTGATGAGTAAAAGTCAAATTTTCAGGATCTTGTCGAGATTACTGCATTGGACAGTGCATTCTCCGAAACTAAAGTTGCTAAGCGGCTTCGCACGAAGTTGAACACAATGATAGACAACGTAGATACACTTGTATCTAAACTTGAAGAAGAAAAGAGAGTGATAGAGGAGACGATTGCAGATCCAGCGATGGGCGAGACTGCTGCAGCAAAGAGGTAACGAGAAGACTCCACCTCCACACTTAGATTTTTCAAATGGTGATTGCAGAGATAAACAAGTGCGTGTCCAAGATCTCATTGACGCTTTAACGAAGCTACAAAGCAAGCCAGCTGAAGACGGAGAGTCTGCAAAGGAAGCGGAGGCGAGGCGTTCACGAATTGAGCAACTTCTTGTGAGTATCGATCAAGACGCTGATGGTATTATCGACGCTGACCTCGTCCTTGAAGTGAGTTTACCGATGTATCTTACCAAATTACATATGGAATCATGGCTTTACAGCTTTACACATTGTAAAAAGTTAATCTTCATAACATTACGAAAAGGAAGTGGATACTTCTCCTTGGTTGTAATGTTTTGTGGATATTTAGAATTTCTTAGAAGAATAATTGTTAACTACGGATGTGTTTCCTTGCCCGACACGCCATAAGGCGCTTTAGGAAGAACAGAGAGAGGAGAGAATGCTTGTCATACAGAAATTTTTCGCCTGACATGTTGGGGTCAGTTGGGCAAAGAAAACTGAAGGAAGTTGTGATGTAAAAATAACTGGATGTACATTTAGATTGACATGTAGATGCACTTTTAGTTGTCAAATTATGGAGTGGATTAAGACTTCCAACTTTAGGTAATTGCACTGCTTGAAAAACATGGTGATCTCAAGCTATCCGCTTCCCAAATTGCATCAATGGTGGGAATGCTGAAAAAAGAGTGCGAAGTTGAAGAATTGGCCAAAAATATGGAGTCCCTCGACGCTCCGATCATGCCACAGGTTGCCATCTTGTATATATATATATATATATATTATATATCTTGTATTGTAGAGCTGAACTTCTCTTCAGTTTCTCCATCGTTTTAATATTCTTCGTTGCAGGGTCCTACAATCGATGATGCCGACAATGCGTCATCAAAAGAAGCCGCTGAATCACAGAAAGAGGGCAAAAACGGATTGCTTGATATTCCTAATGTCGACCCTAAAGTCACAGTTCCGCTTAGCAACAAGAATGGTAATAATGGATCACCTCGACCCAGTCCCGAAAAACCACCCGTTTAGATTATCGCAAGTTTAGGCGCGATTGTTGTAACTTTTTCAAAGTGATTGTTTGTAAAAATGCCCCTTATGTTATCTTCAGGAGTGCTCGATCGATAACTGGTTCTCGGTTTGTGTGATTATTTTGTACCTTGAGGCTGGTGATGTAGTATTTTCTTAATAGTCACGTTGTTGTACAGACAAATAAGATTATCTCTTCGATTCCTTTGAGTGGTAAACAGCGTTCTCTCTTTCCAACATTATGCGAACCGTATAATTCTTTTGCGATATTCATTTAATTTGATTTACTGCTCTTGGATCGATGTACTCAGTACTAGAAAAGTATAAATGTCGCTCTTTTGTACATACATAATATTTTACTAGCCTAAGTGTGATTGGGCTTCGTTGGTTATTATATAATTTCATCAAACATGGGCCTTTACAAGTTTTAGTCGTTTGCTTTGATGTTCAAATGAACTTATTTCGAGATTAATTTTTGTTTATTTTATCATCGTTTACCGTTTACCTTCGTGGAGTGGTACCTGAAGGAAAACGTTGTATAACGAGTGTTTACATATTCTCTGTACAGAGTTCTCTTTCATAGTTTCAATGGGCTTTGGCGAAGGAGTAAATACTGCTGCTGTAATTCCTTTTGGGAGAAGAACGGACGACAACTCAAGTTTCCAAGGTTGTTTCAACGAGCTCTGTTTCGCATTAGATGGCTTTCGTATTAAGTGTTTATAAGAAAGTATCTTAGACATAATTGGTGGGTGGAGGTGGATCCTATTAACTAGATGATGATCTAGATTTACCGTGTGATGTTTCCTTTCAAGGATGTAGGGCATGTTTTGAATATACGAGATACGAGTCTTTAAAAATTACCTTCCACAAATCTTCCTGAGCATATTCCACGAGGAAGTTCTACTAATGAGTGATGTGTGTGTTCAATTCTTTCATTGGTGTACTGTATAGTCGGGCCAAAACGACATGAAACACGGTGCAGTTATGTCAGAGCTTGCGCTCGAAACGGCGCGACCGTTTCGAGCGCAAGCTCTGACATAACTGACCAGAAGTGGAAGTAGCGGTTGGAATCGAAGTGGGACCTTCGCGAACTGCAGCAGGTAGAAGGGGTCCTCACTCGATCCTATCCGCTACGCTCGGCTGCACCATGCTTCATGTCGTTTTGACTTTACGGTACATGTTTAATACACGCCAAGACTTACTTCCTGTATTTCTTGTTTTTCCAAAAAAAAAAAAGTGATGAAGCTAAAAGCTATTTGTGCAGCTTGTTACTGAAGCCCTATCTTTCTCTAGATGGATCCCGAATATAAAGTGGAAGATTCATTCAATATAATTTCCTTTAGCTCTTTTTGTGGATTGTTCCTTTAACTGACCAGAAGGCTAGGCTTGCACAAACGAAACTGTCGGTTTGATCTGTTAATGGCAAACGAAAGTCTCTATGTGTGGTGCTATTGCGTTGCATTAGAAATTCGAGTATATACATATACAAAGTGGGCTAATTTGGTTCTTTATTCAGGTCAAGGAGAAAATTTCGGACGACAAGAACCAAGGTGAGCTTTCACCGTTTTGTATTTTCGTCAAACATTGTGAACACTTCGTTTTTGCTACATTTTTTTGAGAAAGCTTGCGTAATCAGGCGAGTCCACCTGCAAAATGTAGACGGACCCACTCGTTTTTGGCCACAGGACTGGTGTAGTGGATACTCTTTGATTTGAAAAAAAAGAACAACAGACAAACAAACAGCCAGTTTTCCTGTTGATTAACTCACATTTTAATGAGAGTTGGGATTGGAAAGTACTGTATTGCGTAGTTATTTGTTGGAGTTTCACTTAACGAATAATCGTTTACATATATTCTACAAGATGATTTATATTTCTCATGTTTTTGCTACTATAGTACTTTACTTGAGGAACATTAGTAAGGGATTTGAGAATACTGCTTTTTTTAATGGATTTTTTAAATTCTTTACACTATCTGGAGTAATTATTGGTTACGCAAGCTTTTATTTTCTGAAGAGAGCTTTCCTTTTTTTCTACCTCGTTTCAGACTGATCAGCTACTGCAAGAGATTTTAGTCACTTTTTTCAGGAGCGGTTTTGGCAATGACAGCCAACCAGGAGGCGAGTACCGCTGGAACCATAAGTTCTAATTTTCGCGGTGCTCTCTTTTGGTTATTGCAGATTTTTACTTTTTTAGGCTCTCGTAGATTCAATGACGACAGTCAAGATCGTGAATTTCGTAAGTGTCTTTTCCTGATTTTATATGAACTTCTCTTTTTTTTGCTACTATTACCTTCAACCCTCTTGTTCATATTCATATATTCGTTTTACCGATCCGTTTGCAAGTATGCGCATCTTCACGTTTTCTCCACTCAAGGAGCTTGAAATAAGCATACTTTGAATAACAATTAATCTCATCTGTTTTTTTTTTCCTAAGACGCTACCGCTTGAGTAGACTTCGAAAGGCTACCTGTTGGACTTTTTGTATATTTCAGAATGTTCCTACATATCATCGAGATTTCGAAAGGAAAGACGTTTTCTTGTCTAGATTCTCTCAGAATTGTTGCTCTTGTGTAAAGCGCTAGTATTATTGGGTGGAGTATTCGTATACGGGGTCGTAGATTGTGGAGAGCGGGGTGGTTCCGCTCATTTCTCCCCGCATCACTGCAAGCACCCGACCCATGAATGCTGTTTTGTTCGATGCCTTCTATTGCTGAGCGCCAACCTTGCACGCATAGCGTCCCTTACTGCCTATCGGGACAGTCCGAATTGATTTTCAACGAATCGCACGGCGGAAGCGGCGCAAGGGGTGGAGCATTGCAATAGATAGCGTCGTACAAAACAGCACTGTGAAGGCGGCTGTTTGCAGTGACGCATGGAGAGATGAGCGGAACTACTCCCGTCTCCATGATCTACGACCCCGTATACGGATACTCCACCTGAAATCCGTACCACCCCAGATTCGTGGTCGTGGTATGCTGCCTTTAACTGCGCTGATTTTACGCACAGCTTTTCACTGGTTAGAAGCTGAAATCATTCTGTTATAGTTAAATCTAAGCGCAATAGTAAAGTATGTCGCTTAGAGAGAATCTATACTGAATACATTCCAATCCTTTTAATTGCATTACATTTTTTAAGAGGAAATCAGTGTGAGCATATGCTACTGCTTTTCAGGAAGACAATCAGATGATGTTCGTCAACAAGAAGGCAATGGCCGTAGCAGATTTTCAGCACCTAGGGAATCTGAGAGAGGTTTTCTATCATTTCTCTTTGCTCTTCTGTACTATGCGACACTTCTTAACTTTGTTCCTCTCGTGTAAAGCTATGTCCATTTGGTTGCTGTCGTTTTTGAATTACGTCTGAAAATCTGTTCACATTAGCATAAGCACAACACAGAATTTAACCTTGAACACTTGACCTTACGTCAATTATGTTCATCCGGATGGTCGCAACGTATGTTCAACCGCAGTACGGAACAAAAAAGCAGAGAAAGTGCGTCACTTTGGATAGATAAGTGATAAAAAATAAGTGTCTGCTCTCACATCTCACCTTTTATTTTCGAAGGTAGAACAGATGTCTAAGATTTCATTAATGGTTAGTCTCAGATGGAATATGTTATTTTCTGGGAGTTCCTTTAATAATTCTCTTTTAGAAAACAGCCGTCCTTTCATAAGAAATAGAGAAGGTTCTGGACAACGTAATGAGGTACGTTTCCACGTCTTTAGCTCTTTTACTCCACTTTATTTTTCTAAAGGTTTTCATGCTACGATACGATCATAAATGAATTAAATAAATCTTGGGCTGTGCTGGGCCACATTTCATTCATCACAGGAACAGATAAGATTTTATTTAGCGTTTTGGTGGTGAAGTTCCTGCCTTTGGTAGAAGTATGATGAAAGGAAATGAAGACGGTTTCGGTAATTTGTTCAGTAACTTACCCTTCTACGTCATACGTTGCCTTTCTCTACAGTGCTTGTAAAAAACTTTTCACATTGTTCGTTGTTAGGCAGTAACCCTGGACGGGATAATCGACAAGATGGATACAGTCGAGGGTATCAATCAGAACGTAGAAATAGAGGAGAGTAAGTGGTTTTTTGCACCTCTAGAAGAGCTTATTTCATTCGAAAATGTATTTTCAATAACATCTAATTTTCTTCAGCTCATTTTCTGAAAGAGATGATGATTGGGGAAATGACTGCAGGAAGAATGTCATCAGAAGTTCAAATTACACCAATAATCGAGGTGATGACTCTTATCAAGGAATTCGGCGCTCCGGTTTTGATAGAAATCCAGATCGTCCTTCGAATAGAAGAGAGTATGACGCAGACGGGAGGGACCGCAACTCTCAACGAGAAACTCGTGACTACTTTCAACACGATCGACGTGAGGGAAGAGGTCTTCGGTCAGATGATCCTCGTGAGTATCAGAACAACGGAACAGGATTCAATCGTAGGGAAGCTTTTCAAAAGCATGGTTTCAATGAATTCGGACATCCAGAAGCGGGGCGAGGCTATAATCGCGGAGTTTCTGGTAGTGACAGCTTCAATGACAGAGGAAGACCATTAGGTGACAGTCGAAGGCGCTTTGATGATGATGGCTTTGCTAGCAGGAAAGTAGAACAAAATCGATATGCTAATGATCAATACGACGGTGACAGAAACAGTGGTGGTGGGTTTGGTTTTCAACGAGAGAATAGCGGAATATTTGAAAGGAATCGAAGAAATTCACCGACTGATCGTAGCCGCAGAGGAGGTCGTAATGAAATAGGCTTCCAGCCGAGACGTGGTGAGTGGTTTCTCCATGTTGTGCTCTTTTTTTTGCACCTGGTCACTAGGTGTATTGTGTTAACCTTAAAGAATGGAGATAGGCAGCAAGTGTGCGTTGTTTTCATTTGATTCCTCTCTATAGTTACAGTCAGCCTCTACATTTCTGCTGAGTGGCCACCACACCGCAAATTTTTAGTGCAGAATTCAAAATCGTTGTCTCATCTCTTTTGTAAATTTGTACCACTTGTAACATAATAATTCAAATCTCAAGTGTTCTGGGCCCATGATAATTGCACCCTTAAGAGAAGGGTGAAAAAAGTTGTCAAGTTTTTGAGTCATGTTAATTGTCATTTGCGACGTTCTTCAATTACATCTTGTAGTTGGACGATTTTTAGATGACCGGTATGCTGAGGACTCTTACGGAGACAATCGTTACGGTGATCGGAGCCGTCAGTTCTATTTTCATGCTGTGTTTAGATTTTGCTTGCCTCATATAGATTTTTTTCAAGGTGGTAGTCGAAAAGAATTCAACAAACGAGATGATGGTGGTGGATTTGGAAGTGATTTTGGTACCTCAAGTGGATTTCGTGGCGATCAAAAAAGCTCTCGTTACGAGAGAAACAGAGGAGTTGGAGAAGGCAATAGCTATGAGTTTGGCTCAGGATTTGGCGGCCGCAACGACTCTTCCTTTGGTGAAGGCAAATCGTTCGGTTTTGGTGGATCTCGGTTTGATGAGAACAACTCCTCAGGGTTTGGTGGTGGTCACTCTTCTGGCTTTGGAAGTTTCACAAGAGCAGACGTTAGTTTGAAGTCTGAATAGTTTCCTATTTTCTTCGTATGTTTGCACTGATGTCGATATTTCAGCGAGATCGACAGGGATACAGGGAGTTTATCGCTGGTGGAACGGGAGTTGAAGGTTCGTTTTTTTTTTGTTAGTTTCAGCTCCGAGGGAGCTCGTATAAAATAGTACAACGAAAATACGAATGGCCGCATTGCGACCATTACGATACAGTCGCATGTGCTCTTAAAAATTCATAAATTTCACGGTCAGGCGATCTTAGTGATGACAGTAGCGTCGCAGAGGCTCAGTGTAGTTCATTCTGTATAATACCTCTCAGCTTGTTTGTCCTAATTCGTTTGAATCTTCGAACTACCAAGGGAAATCGGAATTACGTGTTGGTAGCAATTCAGTAAACGCTTCTAATCTGTTGTTAAAGTTCTACTCTGAGACATTCTGAAGTACTATAAGCGTTCCCGATATTTGTTTCAACAGAAAAGAAGCGCGCTCCAAGAGACTGGAATCCTGAAGTGAATTCGATTGAGACGTTATTTGAACGTGATGCACTGAACGCAGAACATTTTCAAAAAGACCAAGATGATCCTGTCACCACCGAGGGTGATGACGAGAATCTCCAGATTAGGTATGATTTTGTCCTTTCTTTTTTTTCAGCTTAGTATGGGCTTCCTTAGACAGGTAAATTGTGAAGATCTTGTTGTGTAGAAGGATAGATGATTTTTCAAAGGATGTGATATCTATTACTTATCATCAGTCTCCCTCTAACATCGGTTGACACAGGCATTACCCTTATCCAGTCAAAAATACAAGTAGAATGTTTAGATTCGATGGTCATTCTGCTTTCACCGTTGTCAGCAATTCTTTTACAGCACATGGGAGAATAGCGGATTACATCCCCAGCTAATCAAAACTTGTTTGGAGAAGTGTAGATACTCCTTCGTTCGCCCTATTCAAGCAGCAACAATACCACTGGTATGCTTCTTCTTCTATGAGACAGCTTTCTTGAATTTCTCTTTTTTTTCAAGTCCTTCATAGGGTAGTTGCAGATTCTACGTGGCAAAGATGTTATGGGCCATGCGGAGACGGGTGGAGGGAAAACAGCAGCATTTGTTCTGCCTATCCTTCATTATGTAAGTTAGTAAGCTGTTTAGTAGCCCATTGAGCTTTCTTCTTATTTTATGACATCTAGCAGTTATTGTTAACCACATCCCATTGCTTTTCAAGGTGAGGCTTTTTGTTTAGAAAGCTGCAAAAAAAAAGTGTTTTAGCTGTCAGACTAGAAAATTTCGTCACTAACCGACAGAATTTCATAGAAAACTTTTTGCTACTGGGAACGAGAACCATGGGAAATGAAGTTTTCTTGCTATTAGTTTGGTTAAAAGAACCTTTTCGTTCTCACGGAATGTTCAGAGTAACAGTATTCAAATCGAAAAGTAATGATCTGAATTTTTCATGTTCTTTTGTCAGTTCGTGATCAAGGTCTTTTTTTTTGTAGTATTCTAACTATTTTTAGATAATGAGTCTGGACGATAACGCACGCGATAGTAGAGGAGGTAAAATTCTAGCCTTAGTTGTTGCCCCGACCCGAGAACTAGCGAAACAGTTGTTTGATTCGTTTAGAAAGCATGCCTTCGGTAAGGAATTCATCTCTTCGTTCGATTATATCCTTTTTTATTGAAAAACAAATGAAATTCTAGAAACGGATGTAAAATGTTGCGTTGCGTACGGCGAAATACCTAGGTGGAAGAACCTATCAGATATCCACCAAGGTTGTGATGTTCTTATCGGAACGAGCGGACGTCTCATGGATTTCATTCAAAAAAGAGATGTATGTTGCAACGAGACTTTTTCTCACAAATTTTGCTTCAAGCATCGCTTCATTTCAGTTGCTTTCATGTTAAAGAACGTTAAAACTTCTTTTCAAAGAGTAGATTATTTTTTTAACGCTTTCATGACTTCTTCATTCTTCTTTAACCTATTCCATTACTGTGCGGTTTCCTTATAACCGTGAGGTGTTCTACGCTTCAGGTGAATGTGACCAAGGTGAAGTTTCTTGTACTTGACGAGGCCGATATGCTCCTCAGAGACGGAAGAGACAGTCATTTGGAATCGATTCTTAGGAACCCAGTATTTCCACCGGTATTCCTTCATCTGTATAAATTTACTATAAATCTACTTGAATCCACTAGCATGCCCTTAAGGTGGAAGCCAGGCAGACACTACTATTTAGTGCAACATTCCCACCGAATGTAGAGCGGTTTGCTGGAGAAGTTTTGAAAAGGAAGTGCGTTGAATCTTGTACTCTAATATGGCATCTGAAGCTTTGAAAAGCTTATTTTTACAGCTTCGTCAAAATATCAAACGGGGCTCGAGGACGGGCAAATAATCGTGTTAGTCAGCAGTTCATTCGTGCTGATGGAGTGTGCGGCAAAAACGAACAACTTTTCGGAATGCTTGAAGAGCAACGAGATAAGCTAGCTAGAGGTTAAATTTACATTTTTAAAGGTATTATACCGTTGTGGAAAAGAACTAGGATTTTTTCTCCAATTTTTCAGACGGGACTGTTATGCGTACTCTGGTATTTGTTGGCACGAAGAAGCAGGCCGATTTCGTCGCTTTTATGCTAACAGGGAAAGGAATAAAAGCAGCTAGCATTAACGGGTGTGCAGGAATTTATGTGGTTTCGTGAAATCCTTTTGAACGAACATTTTTCATTGTTCTAAAGCTTCTGAACATGTCACTAAGAACCTTTTTGAGATCGTTAGTACACAATATTCCAAGGAAAGAAAGCTATTAGCTATCGTAACATTATTGGGGCCACTGTGAAGGACAGTGTATGACAAGCCAACTCCATAGTTTTTTTTTCCCTGTTGTTACTGTATTTCTTGTCTCATTATCTTCAACGTCGTTTGATTGTTCATCATCATCGAGTTTAAATGACATGGCAAAATCTGAAGCGATAGAAATTGTTGTGAAATTAGTTAAGAAAAGGAGAAAAAGCGTTAAAAAAGTGATTTTTTTTTCTTGTTTAAGCGATCGACCGCAGAATGAACGTGAACGAGTGATAAAGCAGTTCCGCGAAGGAGTCGTCACTGTTTTGGTTGGAACAGATGTCTGTCAACGGTACAATTTCATCAATATTTGCAATGCAGTAGCATGATTTTCGTATTTTAGAGGTCTGGATATTCCTGCATTGGAACAAGTAATTAACTATGACATGCCGAATGGTTCACCTGAAGAGGTGAACGTCTTCTTCGTTTTCCCATTATTTCCCCCATGTTTTACAGGAAGAAGCAATATTTAGGCCCGCGACAAGTATATCCATCGAATTGGACGTACAGGACGGTTGTATAACGGTGTAGCGATAACATTCGTCGACTCAGGATTTAACGATCGAGATGCCATGAAACTTATGGTTGATGTAAGTTGTATCGTATTGCGAGACAAAATTGTTCCACATTGTTCCTCCGAAGTATTTTTTGTTTGCTTGGTCTACATCCGAAAATATCGCTACACTAACGTTTTCTGCCCAGGCAGGTAGTTGTTTTTTCACTATTTTACAAATATCTGTGATGTTTTCTACTTTTTCTACTAGTTGCACCAATCTTCTCCATCTCAAAGAAATGCCTCAATCCTTTTTTTGTTTGTCCTTCAATTGGAGCATTTTCCTTTATTTTTTCAGGTATACGTAAAATTTACATGTTCTTCTAGGTAGCCAGAGAAAGTGGACAGGAAGTTCCACAATGGCTAGAAGAACTTTGCAAAACGGACAGCTTCAGTCGAGCTGGGTTTGGAGCTGCAGTAGGTGGAACAAGCGGGTTTGGCACCAGCTCAAGTTTTGGAGGAGGCTTCGGTGAAAACAGTTTCGGCAGTGGAGGTGGATTTGGAGGATTAGGAGGTGGTTTCGGTGGTGGTGACGGAGGAGGAGGATTCGGAGAAGGTTTAGGATTTGGTGGAGATAAAATAACTTGGGAATGTTGTAATTATACATTTTCGTTTAGGACCGAAGATGGACAAGCAGGACAATAATGCATCAATTAACCCTGCTGTAGAAGAATTGTCTAATAAAGGTACTAATTTATGTCCATCTAGCTTTTGCTTGAAGTCATCTGCTTTTTTTTTCTTTGGAAGCGCAAATGTTTAATCCGTGTTATTTTACCATCGTCAAAACTGTTTTCTTGCCATGCAATCATATGGTTACCATGAATTTTGATACTGTCCTGTGTCCTGTTATTTTTGTGGCACTTCAACTGTTGTCGATGGAACCTGTGGCGAACTCTGGGCACAATTAAGATATGCAGCTCAAATGTTCAATAACCTTTAGCAACTTTCAATTTTTGTGTTCATTAAAGTGCTCTTTGTGAACCAAAGACATCACGGACGTCTTTTAATGTTGACCCTTGAATGGTTAAATCAATTAATTTTAATGGTTAATGTGTGGAAGTTTACCCGTGAGAGTACTTCTCTTCAATCTTTCAGCTTCAACCCATCACATAATTTATTTTCATTCAGAATTCTTTACTTTCGTTCATATATTTATTTTCTCCCTTTCATTTCATTTTGGTTTGTGAACAAAGTTTTCGAGAACGTTCTGCACCTTTTGTCAAACGAGTTCGATGTATTTTTAGTAGCGACTGTGGTGCTGCTCTCGATTTAAGATTTAAGCTATGCAAAAAAAGCCGTACCTTTCGAGAGTACTTGTCCCGCGGTTTTTTGTACTAGCGGTATTTTTTTTTTGTTTTCTAACGGATGGAATCCTTCTTCTATAACGTGATCGTAATCATCGTTCACATCAAACGTTAACATACTACAACTCTGCACGGAAATTCGTAGATGTCAGCAGGTGAGGTCCGCCCCTGTATTTTCAGTAAACCTACAGCAATGCCAGGATCAAAGCACTTCCTCTCGTTGTTCATCTCTTTTGTAGAGAAAACAAAAGAGGAGAAAAATCCTGCTGATGATGATGGCGATGATGGCGATTGGTGATCAATGTCGGATGGTGTGGAATCCGACGTCTACTCTTTCTTATGTTGATGATCAAGGATCACTCCTCAACATTGCAAATTGTACGTCATTGTCTCACATTATATGATTTTTCCTCATTCCATGCCGATATTTTCGTATTCACAAATACAGTATACGTCACGGTTTTCATTTTTATTTTTGCAGTAGTCTGAGTATGAATTTCAGTCCTACATAACATGCAGCTCGTGGGATGCTCGTTAGAATTATTTCTGCGGTTTCGTTCGCGAAGATCGTAAGTGCAGTAAACTCAATCGCGTTTTCTAGTATAAAACTTCGCGGTCGAAAATGAAATTTTGGAGTAAGGAATCAGAAATAATTCTTTTACACTCCATATTGATATGGTGTTCTTAGAAACGGATCAGTTTCGATTGCTTTGGACCACTTTGAGACTGCTTCAAAAACCCGAAATAGTTTTTGTTTTCCTTTGTCTGGTTGATTTCTGTATGGAACCTCTTCTTTATTTGTATTTCTGTCTCGTTCTTTTTATTGTGCATTGAAGTATTACTTATATATAGCACCTCGTACGAGTTATTCGGACAAATTTCTCATCCATTATGAATATGGTAGTCGTTAGCAAATCTTTATCCCCGGTTATTAGTTTTTAACCTGTTGCTATAAATAAAAATGTAGTTCACTTCTCCATTTTACAGAATTTTTATTGGAACATTGCGTAAATTTCTCTAGAACACCACATTTTTTTCTATACATTCATGAAAATTAAGGCTTCTGAAGGGAGAGGTAATCGACTATCCGAAGAGCTTCTCTTTCTCCGGATTCGTATGCGCCTATTGTAGTTTGATACATTGTAGGATGTGTATGCTCTCCGGCAAAACAAAGAATCGGTCTAAATGTGTACGAGATTTGATTCCAGCGATAATTTTATTGTTAAGAGGCGGATATTACTAGAGAATGGACAAAAAAAAAACTTACTTGTTATGTATAAGAATAGGTTCGGCCATTCTCGCGAAAGCATCTGGGACGAATTTCACGGATTCCGGTGTCAGATACGAATAACTGCCACCCACCAATGGATCCGTTATCCAACTATGTCTGCAAACATGGTGTGATTAACGTTCGGCAATGCAGTTTGAAACGTTACTTTGTTCAGCAAGATTTAGTATCCAGACTCTGTTTTCGTGAATTTTATGCTAGGTTTAGGTGGTCCCTCAATTTTTTTTAATTGATAAAGATTACTCCTGAACTGTAGCATCATGTTCCGTTTTTGTGTTAATCATGTTGTGCTACTGCTGGTTTCCTTCATTTAATCGAAAAATTCGAATTCATGCTGTTCGTGCCAGCTGCTACCTCTAGTAATACCGTTATTTTCGTTAGTTTTCTTCTCCTATTTTATGAGTTTTTTCCTCGAAAAAAATCTGTGTGCGCTTTGTAGTGGTTGGCTCATTCAAACCTATGTACCATCATCAATGTTAAAGTACCCCATTTGATTCATTTCATTCCTTCATTTCATTTGACCCTATTTACAAACGATTATTCTATTTCGTTAACACATTTGTGAGGGTGGTACTGAGGACGGCGCAAAGCCGCTTGACTGAACCAATTACGTGGTGCTTGTCCCGCCCATTTTTCTTCACAGGCTCTTCACACCACTAGCACTGGATAGCTTGTGCTCCACAATTAAGATAGAGCATGATTTCTTACCTAAATATCCTCACCGGGTGTGGTATTGTCTGATCTCCAAGAGCTTCCCTTAGATGCTGCGTAATACCGTCAACAACCTCTTCGTCTTCAAGATTACTGATTAGGCCGGGTCCCTTACCTGACACCCATGCAACAAGAATCTAAAAAATGTTATGGAATCATATTTGAGTCATTACTTCCTGCAATGGTTAAGGAGTTAAAGTTTTCCCTTTATGAAATTTTTGAGAGTTGCGAAGTACCTTACCTTATTATTCCAGTAGAGAGGTTGAAATACTGGAAATGATTCTGCAAGTGGACTGTTTGATCGAAGCGGCGCTATTGCATCGATATCAAGCGGCCACCATGGTCTTGAATATTCAAGGAATACTTTCATCATGTTTCCGAATCCTGGAATACTGTTTGAAATCGTATTTTCACCTCTGGAAAGTGTTTTTTTTTCTATTTACGACTGAAGCAACAAACAAGTTGAGTTATCGATTTAATCAAATGATCAACGTGATGGTATTCCCATGGAGGCGTGTGTGTTTCTTTTACAGAAACACTCAATCCTCTTGAAAATAAAAAAAGGTAGACCTTTGACTATGATGTGTTTGTCTTATTATATTCTGTATTGGTTGCGTAGAGGAGAGAAACTTATTTTACAATTTTCATACATCCATACCTTGCTGGAGGACGCTAGGTTTGCGTCCTCCAGCAAGGTGTGGTTTGGTTTGAAAGCATATTTGAATAAATAACAAATAACAACAACATAAATAATAATAACCTAAACGAGAATATTTTTGCTCAATAGGAACCACCGGATATTTCTGTCCAACTGCGGACGCTTAGAATAGATTCGTCACGAAAGAATATACGAAAACGGAATTCAGGACAGAGACACGTGTTTTTGACTGGAAATGAGTTTTTTTTGTTTGTTTTTGAATGAGAAATACCAGTGAATGTGGATTTTTCTTACTCCGATTTTCTTTTTCACTTTTTTTAAACGCCAATCAATCTTTGGGAATCTTCAAGAGTAATTTCCACAAATTTCCATATCTCCGGAAGAGAGTGGAATACCGTCAAGACCTCACCTAAGTTTGCGATGGCATCAATTTTATGCGAATGAAGCGGAGGAGCGAAAAAGGAAGCATGATTCCTTTTCAAAAAACCGAGGGGGCATGTGATAATCACATGATTGTAGTGATGTTGCTCTCCATTTTCAAGGAATAATGTCGCTCCGTCACCTGAAATGAGCAAATACAACTTTTTACTTTTCAATTATGTTCTTTTTACATGAAAAGAGAAAGGTAAGAATAACAGTAATAATTAATGTAAGATTTTAAATTCACCTGAATACTGCACCATCTTAATTTTGCAATTCAACCTGATCCTCTCTTCAGGAACCTTCGATTTAATATCTTCAAGTATATCTCGAAATCCTTTCTTTTTAAGGGTAAGAGATGCCGGTTCATGGCTTCCATCATCCCAATCCGCAAAATTGAGAAGAGCCAACTGTAAAAGGTTATTTTAAACAATTCTACATAAATGTGTATTGAAATTAGTCTTGTTGTGGTTAAGAAAATAACTACCTGTTTTGTTATTACTTTATTTTTATTATTTATTATTTTAGAGCAACATACAACATGTAAAGTTTCTTAGATTTTAATTTTTGATGTCAATTTTAATTTCATCATGGTATTATATTATTTTAATGAGGACGTTTAGGTGCATCACGTTATAGAAATTGCAATTCTACTGAAAAATTTGATCAAACGCTAATAGAACGATGCTTATCTTCGTTATCACGTTGACAAAAACGTCATCGGACGGTTCTTTTTTGCCGAGTGGGACAACGATGGTGTTGGGAGACCTTATTAGGAGTTATCAAGTATTTGTGGTATGATAATTTGTTTTTTTTTTTCTTCGACGATATCTTCATGGATACGTCTGTACGGATACGATACGATACATTTGAATAATTGGCGTGAAGAAAAGATTGCAAGTCCCCATGCGGCGGTATGTAGAGGACCGCTTGATCGTCAGTATGTTAAAGGCATCACCCCATTAATCTCGGATGGAGCGGGTTTCAGGTGGGTTATGCCTGTAGGGGGTCGTAGATTATGGGTAGGAAGGTGATTCCGTCAATTTCTTCCTAATTTCCGTAAAAACGACCCGAAAGATGCGGCTTCGAGAGCCCCGGGCGCTATTTTCTACGAGTTCGACTGGAGCGCGCCAGCCTTGTGCACGAGCGGGATTTTCCGGGCGGTTGTTTACGCCAATTAGCGTGAAGTGGATGGAATCACCCACCTCTCCATAATCTACGACTCTGTATAGGCATAACCCACCTGAAACCCGTGCCATCCCAGATTCGTGGAGTGGTGCCTTCAACGTTAACAGGATCATAGAAAAAATACGCATCCCTAAAGATCCAGAGCGGGAGAAATTCTAATGGTTTCACTGAATCTCTTCAGAATTCGGCCTATTTTTAGCGTTGAGCTTCCAAAGCAGATGCAGATGAACGCTGACAATTTCGAATGTGAGAACCTTGTAACTACCATTATTGGGAATCTCTATGAGGCAAAAATACGTAAATGTTGCTTTTTTGCGAGTAATTTGGACGATTTTTGTACGTGAACACAAACAATTTTCTCACTTCTGTTTCGCACCGTAACTATGGCCCTTGTGGTCACCTCTGTCCTCTTATGTAATGAATCTGTTGGAAGTTTCCCGGGGAAAAAAACCTAACGAGATATTTCCTCCATTTACTACCTCTTAAGATCGGTTTTCGACAAAGGAGGCCACTTTAGCATGATCCCAAATTTGCGAGATAAAACCGATACCAAAATAGAGATAGAGATTTTTGCTCGCTCAATTTTTGTTGACTATTATACTCATGAATAAACATACGCACGTATGAATTCCTAAAAATTTCCTATGTTTTGATGATTTATAATTAACACATAAATAAACATGAACGTAAAGGATCAGCCACGTAAAAAAACATTGCATACAAAGAGATACGATCACTGGTAAATGTCAGATGCTCCTGCTTGGTCACCTTTTTTTCCTTATCAGTTAATATTTTACTGCGAACGATACCAAAGAAAGCTTATTGGTTGTAAGCTTCTCTTCCTTCTATCTACAAAATATTAAAGGGAAATTGAAATACGGAAATTTTAATGGCTAATTTGTGAGACAAACACTTGTAAAAGTAACATAAATCAAACGAAACGAAATCACTCTCGATTAGAGCTGATTTTTTTTCACATGGCACCGATTTTTTATTTGTTAGAGAAATTTAAATTTAGTTCGAAATAAAACTTATAAAAAGGGCTTCCTTACCTCGTTAGCAGGTGAAGACCATTCAATTTCGTAGTAGGTGAGATAGAATTGAGCAAGTCGGTCATAGATCTCTTTATCCTTTTCCCGATCCACATCTCTCTGGAAAATTTTAAAAAATGATATAGTCATATTCGTTTTTTTCTGACAGATAGAAAAGAAGTTCAAGTAACATTTGGATCTGAAATTTTTTGCTGTGCACCGACCTCTAAAAAGAACGCTTTCGATTAAATTTATTGAGGCGCCGGTGAGTAGTTTTCGATCTACGGTTGCGATCCATTGGAAACCTGTGGATTAATCCCAGTCCGAAACCACTCCAGGCCTTTTACAACACTTGTTTTCATCTGTTTCAACTAGCTTCTTTCACACTATTCATCCACTCTGCTTTACTATTTAGTTGTTATTCAAATGTCGATTCAAACATCGCTCGCGCCTGCCTAGCAAGGTTTTTCAAAAATGAAATTGAATTTCTCAAAAAAAATTTTGCCGCCAAAGACGCAAAATTGGTCAAAGCTTACCTTATTTTGAGAAAAAAAAAGAAAACACCTTCTATCAAAGTTCTAACGAATTTGAGATAGAATCGGACTAGAGGAGGGTAGCGGAAAAGAAGGGGAACGTTCCAAAGCACTGATAATTTTTGGAAGAGCTACCAAAATCATTCTGGATATAACTATGCTTTTTGTTCGAGCCGAAAAGCCTAGTCATAGTCGTCTTCCTGTTTTGTCAACAAACTTATTGAGCGAAGTTTTGTTGTTGTCACGGCATTTCAGAGTATTTGGTTAAGGCTCTACTATAGTTTTTCGTTTCTTCCATTTCGAGCAAGATGAGCGTTTTTTTCAGTCTTATGAAATTTACTTGTATTAAATTTATATTCGTCAAATTTTATTCTTTATTGATAATACTATCGGAATAAATCCTTCAACACTAAGGTAAGCCTTACATTTCCATCTATGTATGCTATGAGACCCAACAGTAGCCTAAGGATTTTCTTCGTTGGCGGAAAGGACGTTTGATCGGATAGTCACGTTCGATTTGATCACTTCAAGCTTTGAAGATGGCGATTTCGCCGAAACTTTTGCCAATAATAAAGATTGTAACAACCTCGCGTAAGGCTCAAATTAAAAACACATACTATAGGAAATAAATAGGAAGATAAATAATATGAACAATTATCACACTTCTTCCCCCTGTTGATTTCTAGCTTGAATTTATTTCTTGAAAACAGTTGAAACTTGTTTTATTGCTGAAAAGTTTCTGAGGTGATTTCACATGTGTTTTCGGGATTTACATTAGTAGAAATCTTGTCTAAAGAGTGGAAGAGGAAGAAGAGATAAAATGAAGAGAGGAAGTAAAAAAACCTAGTAATAATAGTAATAATAGTAGTAGTAAAAATAATAATAGAGGGTTATATATATATATATATTACAGTAAAATATTAATTCAAGATAAAATAAAGTTGATTAAAATACCGTGATCCATTGTTCGTAGAGTTCATGGAATCTTTCCGCGACGCTCACTTCACTTCGTTGCTCAGCTTCGGCTGCAAACTGCTCCTCAATGTCGCTCACGAAGTCCAACCAGCTTTTCACGAGTTCCCTTAAGGCTAACTTTTGTTGACGGCACTATTTTGTTTATGTCAACCACAACTCCATTAGAGTTTCTGTGTTCCCTTAAGATCCATTTAGTTTTTTCTTTGTCGCGGTTTTTTTTTTGTTTATGCGTCTGAAATTCATTTCTCCACAATTCTATGTACACATTTTTCCGAGCTTTCTGCTATCTTGACTAAAATAGATAGTCTAGACATCGCCAGGTTGTAGCATACTTTCAAAAGTTATACTTTTAGCTGTACACTTGTAAGAAGGTTAGAAATTTCAAGTAATTCTAATTTTTCACCTATTTGCATAGGGAACGTGCTTCGTAGCTCTCAATTTTCCACTGAGTTTATCGAGACCTTTGCAAAATGCACACTTTTCTCATAAGATCATTTAAAAAAGAAAAAAGGAAAAAAAATATTTCAAAAAAGTCTAACGGAAGCGTTTTTAGTGAGCACTAAGGAAAGACGTCAGAAAACCTGCAATGATCCGACATTTTTTTGGCTCAGACGGCTTTCGGTGGATTTTCGCTTATTTCCAATGTGATATATTGTGTTGTTTTCGTTTTTCATTTTTTTCATTTTTCTAATGGTCTTCCTCGTAAATTATCCATGGTCAATGATCCAGAGATGAGCAGTAGGAGGAATTATTCGGTTACTCATCGCATACATTCTAATGCTGCTCCACATAAAACCCATTCACTGTATGCTTATAAATGTACATAGCTTACTTGTCCAATCGTTGTCCATTGAATCCATACTGTACATTTCTACAGAACAAATCAAAATCTCTGATATACTGTACAGTTAGTTGCCTTTCGTTTGCTATCCGGAAAATCTCGTTATTTTCGCCGTTGATGAACTCAGCGCCGTGCTGTAGGCATCCATCTTCTGAAAATATTCTCAATTATTAGCTAGACAGCCTGGCTATTAGCTCAATAACATTAAAAAATAATCGAGCAATTTCTCCGCTTGTGATGGAATCTCCTTCAATTCTTCTACTTCTTCGCAAGGAAAAATGCTAACTCATCAATGATGTTTTGGTCTCCCGAATACAAACTCGTAAATATTAATGAAGAAGAAATTCTTCGAGAAGTTCTTTCTTTTTTTGAATTTTTGGTCTAGAAATTATGTAGACATAAAATTTTCTGAGTGTTTTTGAAAAAATTTCCAGAATACATAAGGGATAATAGAAATTATTTTCACTCGGACGTAAATAACTCATACTCTAAATATAAGTCTAGATATTCTTTTGACAAAAAAAAGGCTTTTCACAGAATTTATCTCCGAGAATATCACAAATTTTTGGTCCTTTTTTTCCCGCTTTATGAGTCTCTACCTGAAGAGTTTGCGCTTTTGTATAATAAGTGAGCTGAGCAATTAGTACGCAGTAAAAATTTTCCTTCCTTTTTCTTTCTCTGCACTTTTTTTTTCCAAATCTTCTAACCTATTCCTGCATTTTTCGCATATGCAATTTTTTACATGTTTGCCTAGCAATGAGTGTCTATTTGTTTATTTTGTTTACCTATTTGTTGTAATCTACTATTCGCAATTATTTTCATCTCAGTTTCGTTCAGTTTCAGTTCATCTCAGTTTTATCCTGCTTTTTGATCTGTCCTTCTTATCTATTTTTTCTAAAACTGTTTCTTTTTCCATATCTCTATGTGACCCTTCACCTTTCTTATCTGTCCCAGTACTTTCGTCCGTTGTTTTTTCTCGCCTCTATACCGCTCAAATTGCATTCATGTTTCGATTTTTCAACGGAACCCGACCCAATCCACCGATTGTTACCAAAAAAAATCACTTCGTCATTTCTTGCTAAAACGAGAACTAAAAGCAAAAAAACGAGAACTAAATGCCCTAGTGAGAAAGCATATCTAGCTGCCGACTTTATGGCCTATCAATTTTATTTTTAAAAATTCTGTTTAATTATGTTTCTAGCATTGCCATTCTTGATCGGGTTATTGGATGGATCAAAAGTAATGTAAGCTGTTATCGCTCCGCAACATATTTAAAATTGTGAAGTAATTAATAAAGGTAGCAATTAATTGAATTATATAGAATTATGGAGCGGTATGGTGCAGTTGGCAAGAGGTTCCAGTGTGTTTTCACAATTGATCGGATGTTCGAGTCCGCCCCAGTGTCAACCAACCTTTTCATTCCCCCGTAGTCGATAAATTGTTATCTAACTTGTCAGGGAGGATGAAAACCCTAACCTTAGACATTGGCTAGATCCCAGGAGTCATTGTAGGGCTTCACGCGCATTCACAAACCTTAAAACCAGCATGCCACGAAGGTATCCACGGGAAAATCTAGAGTTAGGTTGTAGATTGTGGGATCAGGTATGGTACCGCTCATCTCTCCCTGATCGCCGTAAGAAACGGCGTGGAAGACAGTGTTGTTTAAGTCGACTTCAGTTACAACGCGCTATCCTTGTGCACGCGCCGCATCGAAGTGCGAGCGGTAGATCAATGGAGTCTCTTCAGCAGTATATTCATGTAAAACCAATGAATAAGCTGTTAAGGGAACCGGAACGAGAGACATACAAGCACGTTCTAATGTATCTCGTAGGAAGTAAAGCGGTTCCCATGCCGTTTTTTACGACAATTATGGAGAGATGAGCGAAGCCACCCTCGATCCCACAATCTACATATCTCTAACTTTTTTCGCGGGTTCCCTCTCAACGTCAGATTCGTGGTGTCCTGCATATAAACTACAAGTTGAAATCGAACTTGTAGCCACTGAGGACTGATCAACGTCGTGTGTCGTTATCTTCATCACTTTATATAGAATTATACATTCTAAGGAAATATTAGGGCGGGTGTAGTGTAGCGGTTAGAGGTTCCGCTTCCTGCCCGATCGATCGGAGGTTCGAATCCGCCCTAGTGCTCACCAAGCCTTTCATCCCTCCGGGTTCGATAAATTGGTACTAGAATTGTCTGGGATAAAAACACTGACTTGACACATCGGCTAGCCACTGCAAGTCATTGTATAGGCCAGATACACGTTCGTAAACCTCAAACGATTCTGAATTGAAGTGAACGTGGTGGCGCATCCCAAGCGGATTGATTAACGCCCTTTAACTTTAAGGAAATATTAGAAATTATTAAGCTGGTAAGGTCAACTAACGTTAACGGAGCGTTAATCTCCGACCTTTTACGTACTGGCGCATTGGAATTTTGCTGACTAAGCGTATACAGACTGCAAGATCGAAATTCTGGACAAAAATAAGCTAACGCTAGAATTACTGTAGTGAAATGAATTCAGTAAGCTCACCTACCTACGCTACCTATAAAGCGTATTCCTGCTACGATGGATTTTTGGCACACACGCAAATATTTGCATGTATTTGGGTATCATAAACGTTTTTTTTTTGAAGAGAGGAAGGCGTTTTTTTTTTGTGCTGGACACTTTTTTTTGCATTTTCCTCGTAGAGAACATTTGGACATTTGGTATAGTGCTGTCATTGATAAGAGAAAGACCCTCTCCGAGGGTCCCACTTAGCGATATCTCCTTTGCTGATGGTCATTTAGGCTTGTAAACACGTTCAGCGGTTCACACCTACACAAAGAAGGGCAGTGAGAGTGATTAGCGGCGAATTCCTTCAGGATCCTTGACCTCGGTGAGATTAGCGACGACGCTTACGTCATTAGGAGATGTCAAACGATTAACTAACCATAAGGAATCGAATAAACTCGTCCACCAACACGACCTGCACCTTCGTATAGAACGTAATCCACGGAGTGCTTTTCAAGTACAGCGGCGGCAGATAAACCAGCGAAGCCGGCACCGATTATAGCGACTTGAGTCGGCGGCAGTGCTGACTGAAAGGAATATTTCAAATTTTGCCCACCTAAATTTTTATAATCAATTGTTTTATGCTTTTGGAAATGCCCGTTGGCATGAATTCAAGGATTCTTTTCTAAAAATGCCTTCTTTTTTCTGAGCGCTGCTATTTAACATCAAATCTTGAGTTGACAAATGTTGACGAAAGGTTAAGAAAACGAAAAATCTCATCGAAAAACCGTATTTTTTTAGAGAAAAAATTGGAATGTGTCAATTTCTTCTCTCTCTTGGAAGATATTTGGAACGGAAACACTGTCAGTGTTATCAGTAACTGATATTCTTACCCTAAATGGGACTAGATTTTTGAAAATAAAGAGTTGAATTTTTTTTTCTAAAAAAGTTCTATATTCTATGACACCTTTTTTCCCTCAAATCTCAAAAAACTTTTGACTGTAAATCAAGAAATTTTCCTACAAAATATGCTGAAATCATATATTTTACGTAAAGAAAAAAAAACGACATTTTAAAGTGAAACCATTGATGGGAGTTTGACTTGGTTTTGACGAATTGATCTTTTCTGGATCAATTCTGGAAATTTTGTTTTGTTGTCATTTTTTCATCTCAAAATTGCTGTGGTAGAACAAGAAAATGGGAGCAAAGAAAATCGAAAGGAAGTTCAGATTACACATCTCGAGTAGAACACAGAACCCTAGCGCTCCCCCCGTTATTTTCTTCTTTATTTATCATTTATTGTTTTATTTATTTATTTATTTATTCACATTTATTAATTTGCTTTTTTCATCGTTTCTTTATTATGGAACAGCAATAAAACATAAACAGGCTTTAGAAGTAGAATATTTGAAGTAAATTAAATATTTTTGCGAAATTTTCGCTTTCAATCAGCTTTTTTAAGTAAGCGCAGAGCGAGGATGGGTGTTAGTCTGGACCGTGGTCGGAGTTAGTGAGAATGTCATCCCACCAATTTCCAATTTTTCCCATACCTTGACATTAACAGTGGGGATTTTTAGCGCTAAGAGTTTCACGCGAATATTTCATTTAACTCCCTGCTACATGTAAAGGTGTAACTGCATTAATATAGGAAAAAATTGTCGATTAATCGCAGAAATAACAAAAATAGGTCGAAATAATGATCTTAGCAGCATTAAAGATTACCGTTATGCTTTTAACAATATCATGGATGATCTTGGAATCTAATGAATCTAGTGAAGAGTTCAGTGAAGGAAATTACTATTATTTCCGATAGTAAAGCAATAAGTACGAAACAATTTGTTTGCTCTCATAATTCCTATTGTTTTAAAAAATTTTAAAAAAAATTAAAAATTATGAGAGTATGGCAGTAAACAATGACAGTTGATTTAAATTATAAATAGTAAATATTAGAAATGTTAGCAAAAAAATTAGGTCTTTTAAGCTAAAATAATGGAAATAAGAAAATAAATAAATAATAAGAGCTAAAATAATAATATAATAATGGAATAATTCGATTCGATGACCACAAAATCGTTTACGAAGTTAATTTCTTAGGTTTTTTTAAACGATAAGATTGTTTTTTTTCTTAAAGAATATGAGCTAATGACGTGCATAGAAAAGGAAATCACGAGACGAAAGAAATGAATCGAGAGCCCGTTAAACAAACACCGCATCTATTTCCGCATGCGGAAATTGAAATGGACCGAAATCGATTCGGGTGTGAAATTTAAAGATATGCGGGTGGAAAAAAGTTCGGAAAAAAATTCTGGATTCTAGAACCATCATGAAAAGTGGGAAAAAGAAAAGAACGCACCATTCTGATCGGTAGCGGTGAAACGATTTGCGGTCGGATGCTATTGCTGTGTGCTGTTATCATCCGATCGTAAATATAGAGCAAACGAATGCGGTAGCAGTCGACGGAGGACCTACGCACGTATCCACCGACCGCCAAGGGTCACTCAGTTAGTCTTTGACATCGTGTGTATGTATGTATATTAGCGGCGCGCAAATCATCCGAGTATCCAGAGCCAGGTGCAGCGCGTTCCCGGTGGTATCCGCTCGCTATGGGCCACGCACGCAACGCTACACTACGCACCCCATAGAAATCATCGGAAAATTACGCACCATCGACGAATCGTAACAATTTTTGTTCGCACCGGCGGTGGACGAAGTTAATGGATGGCGTTGTTATTGGAATCATCGCCGTAATTTGTCAAGTATTAGAGAGTTTAGTCACGTGTGCAGTCTGTTCATTGACATATCGTAACCGCTAAATATGCTGTGAATCATGATCGAATCGAATTCACGTAGCTGATACGTCGTTCTACGTTCGCTCTCAATGAGCTAGAAGGACGCATTTTTTTTTAATTGGAAATGTTTCGCATTTTAAATTTTTTGGAATTCCGATATCTAATACAGGATTGAGTTTTTGAATCTTGTATCATATATCTGAATATTTTGAATTTGACTACTGATAATTGAAATTAATTTAATTTGATATTATTTTTGAAGGGTTGAGCGAAAATTTTTGGACATGATTTTGATGGATTTTCTAAATACTGTTTTGCTTTTCACCTTTTATTTCCTTCTTTTGCTTTCTGGAAAAAAAAGACCTGATCCTTTTTTCTTTTCAACGCCTTCACTTTTTTTTAAAGGGAAAGCGTGCATAGGCACATAAAAGATAAATCGTTATTTGATTAATTCGACCATTCTTTTGACAAAATCAAAAATAGTCGGTCAATGTTATCATAGATGAAATATGGAAGAAGGAATGGATTAGAAAAAAAAGAGGAACCAAAGAAAGAGGGAAAGAGCGAATGGAGTCGATTGTGCTTCAGTGAACGATGCCGAGAAGAGCTCTCATCTCTTCATTAACATGCATTTCAACGAATTTACACTCCATAAGTTGTTAAATAATGAAGACCATGTGAAGAAAAAATTGTTGGCAAGACACATATTTTATTGAAAATTTCATAGTGGTTAAGGCTTATGACTTAGTTGATTTTTTTTTCAGACAGGTCAACAGACAGGACAACATTAGGTCAAAGGATACAGAACGTACATGTTGAGATTTTTGAAGCGATGCCGAAAAGATGGATGATACGTAGTGCTTTTTGCGAGATTGTTCGACGAACTGTTGATCCGAACGATGAGTTTTTTCTGGAAAGAGAAAGAAGAGGAGAAGATTAGTGTATTTTCTTCCGGCGAAAACAGGTTCCTGTAATGCTTAGGCGGAGCAAGTTTGGCCGATGCAATCACATCGGCCATATTTTCTCTCTTTGTTTCATTGGAGTGGAGAGAATGGAATATTCGTTATTTTTTTTCACCAAATTTCAACGTACAAGTTTAATTGGGACCCATGGGGTTTCACGAAGCAACACATATTTCTCTCTTTTCTTCTTTTTTGTAGTGTTGTCTGTTAATGTCACCATGGTAACAATTAAGGTTGTAATTTTTTTGCTATTCTTATTCTATCGTTTATGAAACAGTGTTTGGAATTTTTCTTCAATGCTATGAAGTTCGCGGAGAATGTAAAGGGATCAGTTTTTTTTAATTTCTCACTTTTCTATTTTTGTATTTTCCTTTAATTTGTAATGGATTTCAAAACGATACTATCCATTCCGTGCCGGGAAATGATTGTTTACTGCAGAGCTGAATCTAAAATTTGTGAAAATTACATCTTATCTGGACCAAAAGCTTAGAGAATTTAAACCAACTTTATTTTTAGCTTTCTTTTTAAAGTTTAGAATTAAATCGTCTTTATAACCACAGTTTTCATCACTTTAAAGCCGGAATATAATAAAACAGCAAAGATCTTAAGATTTCGTTTTGATATCGAAATTGCTGACGTCATCAAATGAGGTGCTATTCTCAGACATTGCAGCTAAAAACAGTGTGCATATTTGTCTACTTCCCTGTTTATTTATTTATTTATTTATTTTATCAAACATCCGTCCATTCACTCGATCATTCACTATGTTTTCTTTGGTTTCGCTCACATTTTTCTTTTCATTATCCGTTCATCTTCTGAGTCGTCTGACCGGTCTCTTCGCGTTGCTTTTTTTCATTTCAATCATTCTTTTTTGGAAAAAAAAGGAAAATGTGAAATGCGCTAGTAATTTCACTGTTTCATGAACTCACGTGATGTTTTTGGGTACTAACCTGCATATTCTGAAGAATTCCGAGGAAGAAGAAAGGAAGGAAAAGAAGAACACCGTTTTTGTTTGAGAGATTTGTGAGTGCATATATACGTAAGTTAGAGTTGAGGGCAAAAACTCTGTTCCATGTTTTTCCCTTTCTCCTGTTCTTGTTTGGCACACTTTCTTTAGACGTGCAATAAGACCTCAAAAAAATTTTAATTTAGATTCTATGAATTGATCTCATAAGGACGAAAAATGAGTGAATGAACTCATTTCTGTGCCGACAATTATTTCTGTTACACTTTTCATTGCTTTTAGCTTCGTTTCGTCTATTTATGCCTCTCATAATTCTCCACAAATCTCAGTTTTTATTCTCATTACTTATTAGCTGTTAATTTAATTAGGTGTAGGACTAATCTATCGTTTATTATTTATTTACTTATTTATTGATAAGTGTTTTGATTTTAGTCAATAACTTTTCGCCAGCGTTGTATCGTAATCGAGAAATATGTACCTTACCATGAGAAATTATTTGTAGCTCAATGATTATCTCTCGGTTTTAACCAGAAAAACTTAAAAAATAAAATATCGAGTGAAGTTAAAGGGTGAAGAGCAGAAAGAGGTCCAAAACGTAAGAACATCCACGAGTGTGCTATTTTTTGGGTGATTTTTTTCACCCTATGCTAGTTTTCTTGCATAATCTGCTTTTTCTGCTGTCACAATCAATGTTCTTCCTGCTTAACGGAGCAGTAAAACCATTAATTGCCCGTCGAGCACCACATTTTGTTCTGCTTCTTCAAAATCGTTATCTATTATGTGTGATTAGCTTAAAAAATTATTTCTCCTTAACAATTTTTTCCCACGATTTTTCTTTCCCATTAAACTATAAATTAGGTTTGGTTTGTGCTTCATTTTTCTAACCACTCAAATTTCTTTATCCATCCTCTTCAAAATTCAGTTGAAGTCAAAGAGCGCAGTTTCGAAATTTCAGGTGGATTTTCGGATTTCTCTGGATGAGGACAACGGAATTTTATCAAAATGATTATCTTGCGATGTATTTTTTTACGAGAATCCAATCGCTTCTCAATCCTTCAGAACTAAGAAAATATTTTTTTGTTTTGTTTTCAAGGAAGTGCGTCCTTTGGCCACGTAATGTATTAAGAAGCTCAAAAGGCCAACTGGTATCATGTGTTCTATCTCTCGACTCTTCTTCTTCTTCTTCTTCTTCCTCTTTTCCTTCTTCTTCTTCTTCCTCCTCCTCTTCTCCTTCTTCTCCTTCTTCTTCTTCTTCTTCTTCTTCTTCTTCTTCTTCTTCTTCTTCTTCTTCTTCTTCTTTTTCTTCTTTTTCTTCTTCTTTTTTTAAAATGTGTAGAACCAGCCTCATGAAAAAAGAACAGCTAATTTTCAATCCAATTTGTTTTTCAATCCTTTCGAAATTAATTTTTCAAATATTTCTTTAAAAAGGACAGAAATAGTGCAGTAGATAGGAGATTGAACCATGTAAACGCATTCCAAAGGGATTTCCTAACGCAGTGTACTTTATTCTCCATGTTTTATTACAGAAAAAAAGAGCTACTCTAATGATTTTAAGGACCACCTTCCAAAAAGGGGCGACTGTCCTTCCTTCCGTTTTTCGCTCAGTTGATGTTATTGACCTTCGCAACCCTTTGATAGCATGTGAATGCGCTTTCAAACGTTCTCTCCTCGTTCTCATCACACTTTAAAGGAATCTCAACGTTTAAGGCGATATTTTCCTTGAAAGAAGTTCATTCCATATGTTTGTCTACCTTTGTGCTCTTTTTTTTGAAATCTCTAAATCCTTTTGATCTTTTCACATTTGGAGTTCCTATACATTTCTTTATATTTCTATTTCCATTCTTTTTCTATAATTCACCCAGTACCGCTATGTATTTCCTGCTGCAACCAAGAGTTTTTAAATATCTTCCAATTAGTAGTTCTTTTTTTGTTGATAGTGTTGCTTTCCGCAGACAATTGAGCGTTTTTAGTTTATTTCTAGCTTAGAATTTATTCAAAACATGTGAATGAATAGAGGGAGCAAATTAAATGAGTAGATGTTGATGTCAATAAACAAAGAAAAACAAACATCATCAGAATGAATACAAGCAAATTTTTTAGCTAAATCCATTCCTGCTAAAACTGTATTTTCCCCTCCCAAAAGAATTTGGTTTAATTCAATATAATTTAAATTTGCAAATCAATTCCACAAATGACCCTACAAATATTATTGTGCCAATCTGCGCATAACTATAGGTGATCTCCGAACAAAAAGTTGTTCTCAGTCGATTTTATTTGTTTGGTTTTTTCTTTCTGTTGCTGTTTTTCTTTTTATAGGCATGGTTTTCATGTGGAACCAACTCCGTCCACTCTTATCAATGATCTTCAATAATACCCAACCTTTCATCAGTTACATACATTCATATTGAAACTTTGAACATTAATTTCACAGCATACATACGTGCACCGATTTTTTTTTCGATATTTTCCACGTAATCGCGTGATTTTGTAGATAAGTTCGTTAACGGCCTTTTTTATATAAAAGTGAATACAGAGATCTTTTCTCTCGTTTTTTTAAAGTCTTTTTCATATTCTCAATTCCCTGAGCTTTAGCTACATATTTATTTATGGAATGTTTCACAGTGTTAGTTCTGAATACTATAGACATAAATATATGTATATAAAATAATTATATAATTTAATTGTATATGAATATAAACGTATCATATATAATTTATATGTCGAGCGCGAGATTTTTGAAAATTTGAGGATTAAATCAATTTTTGGAACCTCATTAATAATAGATTCTCTATCTCTCTATCGAGTTTTGTTGAGAGAGAAATTTCTGCTTTCTTTTGTCAATCGGATACCTTCTCAGCAAGTTTTCATCAAGTATATTGCGCTCTTTCTTCACTTGTAGATCTTATTTTGAACTCCATAATGAATCATAATGAAATTTAAAAAAAGTAGAAAAATATGAAGGAAGAGAACTTGATCCGAGAGCACGTGTTTCCTTTTTCATCTTCTCCGTCCTTATCTTGTAACGATCTCGACTACTGTATTCAGAAATACATAGATCTGTACAGGGAAAGACACAATTATACCGTAAAATCAACTTTTGCGAAGGTTTGACTTTGAATTTTCGTTTCTTCTTCAAAACAGATTTTTTGAATCATTCGTAGAGTTTATTTCCTTTCTCGCAGGCACTAACATCCTCAAATTCCTCATCCAGAGTTGCTTTTTTGAGAGATCCTTTCTCGCTCCTAATTCTTCACTGTATCGGTCATGTGGTCGCGTTCCTATGGTAAAATTCTTAGGGGTGTTTTGTCTTGACTCCAGAATTATCGAAAAATATTGAAAATTTAATTTATTATTTTCTGCAGAAACCTCCACTTCAGTTGGTTCCATGTGAAAATGATACGATCACGTTTGCCAAAGTTGGAGATCCCCGGATTGCCTTTTCACGAGTACTTCTTCAAAACCACACGAAAATTCGCTGACGATATTGCTATGGTACGTGAATTTTTAAAGTTCAATTCACTTATCACATACTTGAAAAGATAATACATTAGATAATAAAAATAAGGGTGAAAATGAAATAAATTTAGGGAATTAGATAAGATAAGTAATAAAAAAACAAATTGGATAACAAAAAGGAACCAAAATTTCATGTGATTGGAAAAAAATTGAGTAAATAATATCATGAACTCTCAATCGTGATATGGAATGAGCACGCTATAAAAATTCCAAACAATCACGGAATTTTCTTCGAAAAAAGCATTACAGGATCTGTAATGTAGTTGAGAATCGGACTAATTTCCCGTTCTAGCATTTTATTAAGGGTGACCATTTGCACTGCCATGATTATGAGCATTGATCAGATCGCTTCTTATGGAGAATGTGAAATGTTCGAACAATTCGAACGCCTAAATATTCGAGATGCACCGCCAAATTTTTTCCGATCATATCTGTGGTTCGAATTTTTTTTTACAATGCATAGCTCCACGAAGAAGTCAGAAAGGGGTTGTCTGAGTAGTTTACGCTAATGAAAGAAAAAAAAAGGCCAAATATTTGGAATACTTTTTTATTTCGAGAAGAAATACCGTAGAGGTGGACGTAAAATTGATTGTTCCACTTTTTTTCGGGAACTAAATTGATTTTTCTTCTCAATTTATCGGTTACACGTTAAAAGACGAGAATTTAATTCGATTACTGTCTTTTTAACGTGTAGCGGATTCCCTCAAAAACTTCCGTAATTGGCAGTAACATCAAATATGTCAATCGGGTGTGTGTTTCATAAACAAAAAGCAATGATAGACGCGTAGTGCTTTCACTATCGTCGACGCAAAGAACATGATTTGTTGGTAGCGATCTTGTTTTCCTTTTCCTTCTCGCCATGATGATCAGAGAACACTTGCGATGAAGACAATGTCGTTTTTATTCCACTTATCGTTCGCAAGGGCAGGATTGAGAGTGATTCAAAGTGATTTTTTCACATTAAAAAATATAATACTAATAAAAATGCATAATATAAGTCCATAAAAAAGAATTCAGAATATAAATGTAAAATGCATAGTATAAATAAAAATAAATAAATAAATATAGTATTGATTGATAATCCACCCTCATAGCATTTTTTGAGGGCGGACCATAACCCCGTTTGGATCATTAACATTGATCAGACCGATTGCTGTGGAATCATTTCGAACTTCGAACAATCCCAATGCTTAATTATTTGGAATAAGCTGCTAAGTATTGTAATTTACTAAATAAAAATTAATAATATAATACAGAAAGATTGGAGGAGACATTTTTGTAGGCAGAATCACAGAGGAACTGACTGTTTTACCTAGTCACTGGCTGATCTTTTTGCAGGTCCTGGGATTTGTCCCCGATTTGAGCCTATCATTAGATAACTCCCCTTGAGCTAAAGTGATAGCAGTTTCCCTAGAAAATCTTTTCGGGACCTACTATATGCACCATATGTACACAGATGTGCCAAATTACAGTATCCATGAGTTGGTACTTGCTGGATAGCTTTTTTCGCTATTTTTTTTTGGGATATGTGATTTGGGATTAATCACTCACAAACAATTGCGATCTTCTTCTTGTCAAACGAAGCAAGCCATCCGAGTGCGCTATTCATGAGAAGATAGACGGGAATAATTTTTTCCTTTTTTTAGCCCTTTTAGAATTTTCTGGCACTAATTAATACAGAATTTATTTTGGATAAGCTTCAGTGAGCCTAATTATTTACACTTTAATTAGAATTTAATTTTTACAATTTTACATTTAATTTGAGGATATCATCTCTTGAATCTGAGAATATCAGACTTAGGAAAATGGTGGATTAAAGGGTGTTATCATCCTTACGCCGAAGAAATTCAATTTATGACCACGGCAATTGAAAAATAGTTGTAGTTTTTGTCAAGTATGATTTTTGCAGATTGAAAACAAAAAAGACCGGAACTAATAATTTAGGTTTAACTAAAACGACTAGAATTTTCCAGATAAACAACGACACAAAGGAGCAGTTCAGCTTCTCTGACCTTGTCGACAAAGCTAAATTTGTCGGCCGAGCATTGTTAGCAATGGGAGTTGAGAGAGGAGAGGTACGCTCTGAAGTTCTTTATTCAACGACTCTTTCATCGTTGCTTCGAAGGTCTCCGATGAAATTTTTGAGGTAGTGATGCTGTGCGTGGATAACTCTCCAGAGGCGGTGTACCTCTTTCTTGCAATCTCTCTAGCCGGTGCTGTGGCAAGCACATTATCGCCAAAGTTACATGCTGGTAAGTTATGGATACTTGGAAAAATTGCAAAAAACGTTACGGGAGCTTTGGTATGCATTCCCAGCAAGAAAATTCAAAGATTCTAAAAGCAGAGAACCAAAATTCAAAATTTAAAAATTGACAATGAGTAATTTAAAAGCCGTTTATTTTCTCGATCAGGAAAATTCAAATGTTTTCTGATTTCTTCTGTTTTCTGAAAAGAAGAAGGGGATCTTCATTTAAAAACTGCTAAGAAAACATTTATTCATGTGCAATTTTTACACATTTTTTTAGTTGTTTCTTTTCTGCACTTTCTTTCATTTTTTTTTTAGTTATTTTTGTTTTCTTAGAATAAGTGATCCTTCCCATTATAGTTGGTGAAAAGTTGAGGCAGAGGCAGAATACGAAAAGAAAGTAGGATTCTCAGCAGAAAAAAGGAAAAGTGTTTAATTTTTAGATACTATCGAAAATTTTTCAAAAAGAAGTCTCCAAAACGTTGGTGAATATTGTTATTCGCCATTACTACTACAGAGAACTCATGAGAAACTCAAAAATGTTTGTTGTTTGGGAGAATGTCCATATATTTTCTAAAATGATTTCTCATGATAAAAAGCTATCATTGTTCTGGAAATCAGTGAAGATGAGATCTTTTACTGTACTTCAAAGAATAACATTCTTAGAACATCCAGATATATATGTGTTATGTAGGAGCAGGTAAGCCAACTTTTTGTGTTTCTTCCAGAAGAAATGCGTTTCCAAATGGTCGAGTCCGATACGCGTATAGTGTTCGTGGATCCGATTGGCTTATCGGAAGTTCAGCAAGTGTTCCACGATCTCCAGAAACCACATCGCGTTAGTTCGTTTTTTCCCCCAACTTTCTGGTCTTTTTTGATTTGATTGAATTTTGTACCTCCCCTAAAAATGTCAACACCACTTATCATCAGCTGTCATAACTTCTTATCAAGAGTAACTTCTCTCGACGCAGTGCTAAAGGACTGGAATGTGATTTTAGGGGAATAATTTAGATGAAACATTACCTCCAATAGAATATTTAATGTCTAATAATTTTAATAGAGTTTAATATTTAATGTGCGTTGTTTTTTTCTTTTCAACAATACTGTAGAATTTTTACAGATACAGCGAATGCCCCAGTATTTTTAGATTACATCAACCTTTTGATTTTTAGTGCTTCATTTGATCTGCGTAGAAAAAAGTAAGTGCGCAAAGCGAAGTTTCCTGAAATGAGAAATTCTTCTGTTTGGAAAAACATTTAATATACCTATTACAAGAATTGTGTACGACCACACAAATTCTTATTTAATGGATCAAGATATCTTGAGAAAAGAATTGTGATAAGGGGACAAAGTTTTTGAGGAAGATGTCAAGATTAGATTATTTGAATATTTTCGTCCGCAACAGATGAAGATGAGGATGGATTCGGTAGCAGTCTCATCCTAGCCCTGATTCTTCCGTCCTGAAAGTGTTTATTGATATCTCCTTTTCACATCTAAAAATATTTTCACATTTAAAAACCATTTATCTTTCCATCCCACCTTTTCAAATCTAAGAATTTGAACTAGTGGGCGTTTAAGGGAAGAGCTGACGCTAAAAAGAAATGAAATGTGGACTTACATATAGGATTTTCATGAGAGAAAGGAAATTTTTTCTCGTTTCCTGTACATAATTCAAGAAATCAGATTTTCCAGATAATCTGCACCGGCACACGGGACCTGGCTGACGGATGCCCGATTCTTGATGATCTACAATTTGTTGGTGATTCCTATTCGATCATTTTAATTTCTGTGAGGGTTTTTCGAATGTCTCGGCTTTCAGTCAGTGACCACGTCGTTTTTCCACGAATTCAACCAAGAGCTGATGTCGTGTACATGCCATTCTCCAGCGGGATTCATGGTAAACGAAAAGGAATACTTACGTCGCATTACGTTATGAATGCGAAGACAATGATTTCGCTCAAGTGAGGTCTATCGGATTTTTTCTCCAAAATATGACTAGAAATTGTTTACGGAATTTTTAGTCCTCAGTCCTATATCCATCCGGAACGTCACGAATACACCGTAGCTATGTTGCCATTCCATCGGCAACTTGGTCTGGAAGCAATTTTCATCTCTCTACTCGCTGGCGCCACTGTTGTGACTGTGTCGAAATTTTGTGTGCACACTTTGATGACCTGTGTCGATAGATATAAGGTGAAAAATCAGTGAAATTTATTAAATAGGCTACGTTATAGTCAATTAATCCAAAAAATGAAGAGATACTGTTACTCAGTAGAGACTTAGAAAAAAAAAAGAACTGAATTTTTACATTGCTGTTAGGACGTTCAGGAAGCCTTTAACTGGCAACAATTTTCCTTCTTTTCTTACAAAATGAGAAATCTGGTTGTTTTAGCTCTCCAGAAGTCCTTAATTTCAGGCTAAGACTCTCTATCTCAGCCCGATGATCATGTCAATGATGATGAATGAAGCTGAAAATCACGAATACTCGATGGAAACTATGCGTACGGTAATAAACGGTAGTGCCGCCGTGTCGAAAGAACTGTTTGATGATTTCCGAGAAATGTTTCCACATGTGGAAAATATTATTTCGAGTGAGTTTCCTTTTTAAAAAAAGCATTTTTATTAAGAGAGCAACGCAGTACACGGTCTAGTTTAGCTTATGGGATGACCGAAATCGGACTGATAACGAGGACAGTACCGAGTCAAAAATACTCATCCTCATGCGGTAAACTTGCAGCAAATTTGTCGTTGAAGGTATGCAGTTAGAGGCCTGAGCATCAGAATTTTGTCTATCAATTTATTTATTCATTTGTTTACTTAGAGGTCGAAATTCATGCGAAATTATAAATCTTAAATTAAATCAGCATCAGATGTTTTTTTCACCATCAGTCTTAACATAAGAATTTTATCGGTCTTAACATTAGAATAATCTTTATCTATTTATTTGTTTATTTATTTATTTAGAGGTCGAAATTGATGAAAAATTCGAAATTTGAGATCAAATCAATATCATATGCTCTTTCATCAATCTTAATATCAGATTTTTGCCTATCTATTTATGTACTGCTTTATTCGGGTATCCGGACTAACACACAATGAAAACAATCCCAGAACACTTGATGGAAGTGGAAAAATCTAGAATTATTCCATATATGTATGCTCATGGGGCGGGTGTAGTGTAGCGGTTAGAGGTTCCGCTTACTGCACAATCGATCGGAGGTTCGAATCCGCCCTAGTGCTCATCGAGCCTTTCATCCCTCCGGGGTCGATAAATTGGTACCAGACTTGCCTGGGAGGATAAAAACACTGACTTGACACATCAGCCAGTCACCGCAAGTCATTGTATAGGCCAGATACACGTTCGTAAACCTCAAACGATTCTGAATTGAATTGAACGTGGTGGCGCATCCCAAGCGGATTGATTAACGCCACACACTTTATCCTTTAACCTTTATGTATGTTCATGCAATTCAAAAATAAAGCTAAATTCAGGAGTGTGGGAATGAATTAAGGGTCAAAGAGTAAGATGAAGAAGATCTAACCGATTTTTTCCTCCTAACGTCCTGAACATGGTCCATGTCCACCCCCGGTGAAAATGTAGATGCGGAGGAGCACTCATTGGTGCCCTTATTTCAGGACCCTCTATCTTCCTTTTTTTTCTCTTAGTAAATTTAGATCATATGTCGTAGGTCCTCTAAGATTCATGCTTAACTCCGAAGGCCCCGATAGATTTAGTCATCTACTTCCAGAAAAAAGGGCGCATTGTGTGCCTCCCCCACCCACCCAACTACATTTTACTCAACCTCAGTTCCCAGCCGTCTGTCTGTCTGCATAAATTAAATCTTAGTGCACAAATCAGGAAAAGAGTCAGAGCTGCATCAACCTTTCAGCGCCCGTGAGAAGAATTTCTGCACTTTTTGGCTGCTTCAATGAATTTGCATTGTGTGAGCTATGGGGAACATTGTCGAACCCGATCTTCATAAACAAAATAAATTCAAGTGACCCTACCATACCGTAATTCATCCGCTTATGGACGTAAATTATGTTGTGTACATACTGTGTTGACCATAGAAAAACATCGCTCGATAAACTTGGTACAGGATGAATTTTACCGGGCTCCTCTTACCGTACATAGTTCCGCTAATAGCTAATAACTAAAGATGTTACTTGTAGTTAGGGAATCTCAAAACTTTACAAATTGAGTACTTAACCAAAAAGTGACACTAATTTTGAAAAATATTTGAGAAAAAATTAAGAAATGAAAGTTTGGATTTCCTGCTCTGCGGTGACTTTTTGCTGAATTCACTAATTATACTGTCTAAACAACTGATCACTTAAAGGCATCACCCCACGAATTTGAGGTGGTGCAGATTTCAGGTGGAGTATTCGTATACGGGACTACGGAGAGGGAGGTGATTCCGTCCATTTCTTGCTAATTGTCGTAAAAAACGGCCCGGAAGATGCGGCGCCGCACAAGACTGGCGCGCTCCAATCGAACTCCTTGTAGAAACTGGTGCGCCAGAACGCCCGAAGCCGTATCTTCCGGATCGTTTTTTACGGCAATTAGGAAGAAATGGACGGAATTACCCCCCTCTCCGTAGTCCCCCATCCTGTATACGAATACTCCACCTCAAATCTGCACCACCTCAGATTCGTGGAGTGATGCCTTTAATAAAATAACAACAATTAAGCAGTTTGAGGGAATAATACAAAAATAACGTGGATAAAATTGTAAATATATGAATATGACGTTGTTTTGGTGCGAAAACAAACAGCAATAATAAAAAAAAGTTAATAACCAGAAACGCTGTTTATTTCTTTACGCTTTGCAGTTCCGCTAGTATCTCCTTATCTAAAAACCCCAAAGAATCCAGAATACTGCCAATATAACAGTGCGTACAATAAGTACGTAAAAATAAAATGAAATAAAATATAAATAAATAAAATATAGAATATTTACAAGCTATTGATACTCTTAATCCTATATGTTTTCAATTTTCTAATTCCCTTTCAATTCCTTTGATCCAGGTGGTGGATATAATAAGTGGACGTGTACTGGGGCCTCGTCAGAAAGGTATGATCTATGTGAAGGGCACAAGCGTAATGTCACCTTATCTGAACAACGAAGAGGCGACTAAGGAACAAATCAGAGGAGGATGGAGGAAGACAGGTAGAGTTTTCGATTGTTTAGTTAAATTCAACTAATGGGACTGTTAACTTTTTCCCATCCTTCCTCAATTATTCTCTCCCTTTCATTTAGGCGATATCGGTTATTATGACGAGGATGAAAATGTTTACTTGGTCGATAAATTCAAAGAGATGATCAAAGTTCACGGCTATCAGGCATGATTTTGAAATATTTATTTATTTATTTACTGAAAACATCTACAGGTGTGCCATAAAACAAAAATGAGATAAAATAAAATATCACGAATTATTCGGACATCTCACAACAAAACTCGAGAAATTTCCTTCGATTGTGGATACGGATAATTTCTTCGTATTTTTTTTCGAATAAAAAAAAATTCAGGTGATACCGTCAGAACTAGAAACGTTGCTCCTCACTCATCCAGGTGTCGTTGAAGCAGCAGTTGTGGCGATTTCAGACCAAGAAGCTGGAGAAAGGTTTTTTTTTTATCTTGTCAGGATCAATCGGTTAGAAAAAGGCATTCGGAAGAAAAATAGACACACACTTATGGTGATGCAATTCGATTCTTCCCTAAATATTGAAAAAAGGAACAATTAGTATGCACTTTGTTTCTTATGACCCCATAAGGCTGACTTGTTGAAGAAAAAAACATTTAAAAAATTTCTTCCAAAAAATAAAGTTTTCAGACCGGTCGCCTTCGTTGTGCTGGACAAGGATTATCCGGTGGGCACAAAAGAAATAATGGACTATGTCAATGGTTAGTGATATTCATATCTGTATTCATATCTATCTCTTCCAGAACTAGTAGTTTTCTTTAAATCACTTTCTCTCTGCCATTCTTTCCGTCAATATCCCCAATCATCAGCAAAGTTTCAAATTTCTAGAACGTGTGGTTCGTTACAAGCGATTAGCACGAGTGAATATCGCTCAAACTCTACCTCGATCGCCATGCGGTTCACTTCTTCGACGGTTACTCGCCGAGGCAGCGGTGCTTAGTGTCTGTAACATGCCTTGAGTTGTTAATGTGGATAGTTCGTACAGATTGTAAATCGGGTACATATCATTACTTCTGACTGTATGTTAATAAAACTTTCTAATAAATCTGGTTGTTTCCTTGAGTTTCCGTAATTTGTTTCTTTTCTTTGCTACTCTAAAAGAAGTCTTAGAAAACTGCAAATTTTCGACACCTTGTCAGTAGTCAGGCTTCTAAAGTGCGGTTTTTAAAAGCAATGAATTAAAGTCTGTTTTGAGGTTATCCGCAGTGCTGCTTTCTTTCACACTGATATGACCTAATTCAAGTCCTAATCCAAACTGGTTTTAAACCACATCTTCGCATTCGTGAACGCCCGATTTAATTCGAAACAAAAAAATGTTCAAAAGAATCTATACTCATTTCCATATTTGTGTTAAAGGCATCATCCCACGAATCTGAGGTGGTACGAATTTCAAGTGGAGTATTCTTATACGGGATAGTAGATTATGGAAAGGGGGATGATTCCGTCCATTTCTTTCTAATTGCCGTAAAAAACAGCCCGGAAGATACTGCTTCGAGCGTTCAGGCGCACTATTTCCTACAAAGAGTTTGATTGGAGCGCGCCAGAGCGCTGGAAGGCGTATCTTCTGGGCTGTTTTTTAGGGCAATTAGGAAGAAATGGACGAAATCACCCCTCTTCATAATCTACGATCCCGTATACGAATACTCCACCTGAAATCCGTACCACCCCAGATTCGTGGGGTGATGCCTTTAAAGAGGACACCAACTCCACCAACTCCTCTACTGTCGCTTGCACCCAAGAACAGCCCCTCTCCAACTAAGTCCAGATTTCAGGCATAATTCGTAAGGAAGAATTTATCTCTGTGACCAGCGAGCTGGCGTTGTATCAAGAACTATGCGGGTTTTGACCTACGGAGTCAGATGCAGAGGAATCGTTATTAGTTGCTATTGCAACTGAAACAACCAGTGGTCCGCTCTCTGACGTTGTCCTTGAGCAATCCCTTCGCTAAGACATATCGTGGGCTGTGACGAGGCGTTTGAGGGTATAGATTACTTGTGTCTTTGATTTTCCAGGTTCTGAAGAAGGCGATGGACCCGAAACATTAGCCAGAATAAAAATGAATAACAATCTTGGTTGTGCGCAAACGAAATAGTGCACGAGTTCTTCTCCACTTTCATATACATTCAGCGGCATAGTCTCCTCTCGCTCAGTTCAATGACGCCATATTTAATCTTCTTAGCTTACAGATTTTCAAAATCCGCTTCTGATATAAGCGTACGCATGTTGTAAGTACATACTGTCATTCCAGTCCTTTTTCCTTCCTCCAGAGACTCCTGCAGCTCCTTTTCTTCCTGCTACCGTTGTACCAGGCGTTCCTCTGGAGTCTGGAGACTATTTCATACTACTGCGTCTTGCGTATAATTTTAAAACCACTTGGCTGCTTGGAGGCCTCTAGCCGCACGGGTTTGTGGAAGAACGTCTCGTCCTCCCGAAGAAGGATAATGGAGTCTATTCATTGGAGAATTCGAAATTATTAACATTTTTGCATGCTTGAAATGAAAATTCAAATGAGGCTTCATATATTATGGGGTGCAGGGGGATTTCAAAAATTTCTTCATTGCATGATTCTCCTCCATCCTACGTAATCTTAGTATATTGTATATATTAAAGTCAGTATTACTTATTTATTATAATATTACTATTACCCTCCATAGTTTGTGTAACAAACGCCTCATCTTGTATGATTCATATGTTTCGCTGCGACATATTAGATCCATTGTAATATCCTGATCTCTCCCAAAACATCAGGCGACAGATGTGTTGGCAGAGCAGCCAACAGAAATAGCTGGAAGTGTTCTGAACTCGCTCTACACCCTTTGAAATATTTTGCAAGAATTAATGCGGAAACTTACCCATAGTTCGGACCGCGCCTTCTGATTAGTATGAGACATCAAAATCACCCTTACCTGAAATCGAGCAATCAGCAGGTAGTACTGGAGGTTCTCCAGTAGAAGAGTAGAGAGTAAGTATTTGATTTGGTCGCTAAGGCACCTGTTTGAAAAATAAGCTTGAACTAGTTCTGAAGAGATTTGTCTGTTTAGTTTTAGGGGGAATTGATAATTTCATTACAGATGGAATGTTCCATTTTAGGCATAGATGAAAACGGTCTGCCAAGAAAATCCTCACCTATTAAAATTAATTGCTCATTAACTAAAATTAATTGAGCAGCGACTGGGCCTCGCGCGATATTAAGCGCACTACAGGAAGACCGCCGACCCGACCCGGTCAGATTTCTTCACGATGTCCTTCGAAGAAAATTATGATGCTCTTTTTGTCCCATGCGCAAGGAGGGACCTCTGGGTGGCTCTGGCATGCGATCGTGACAAATGGAAGAATTACTGGCGCCCGCTCGACCAGTTCGAATATCAACGGGAGTCAAGGTAATCGAGGTAATTAAAATTAATTACCAGCAACCAAATTAAATCATCAATGACCAATATAACATTCTATCATGCCGAGGTTTATCGAAAGTTTAACAGCATTAATCTGAAATACACAATACAAATATTCAACCGTATCTGAGGAGTGAGTCTAGTGAACAGCCCTAGAAAAACGTACTAAAAACTCACATGGGAAGCGGGAAGTTTCGACGACAACGGATTTAAACTGTGAGAAACGCATAATTCAAACACATTGCCCGTATGAAGAACTGGAAGCAGGAAGAGAATCTCAGTGAGACACCTTCTACATTACTTCTTCAACTAAACATGTTACAAAAATGTTGAGATCGGGACATCAAGGTCTGGTAGAGTTTACGTTGAAATCACTTTCTTGTTGAGGATGTGTGCAAGTAGAAATCTAGCTGCGAAGGCAGAAAATAACGATGTTGGGATCTCTCGAAGGAATAGTAAAGTGTAGGTTACAAAGATGGGCGTTTTCACGCTCAATTTCTCCTAGTCGTCTTGGAAAACAGGGTGGAAAACGACTTTCAAGTCCGAATTTTTCTAGGAAACACATTTTATCGCGTTACCCTTGTACAGGCGCCGTATCCGCAAGCGAGAGATGACGACTTCTCCCCAGCGGTCCATTCAAGTAAACCCAACGAACAGACTGCTAAGGAAAACAGGCGCGAGTAGAAAGGGGGCGTTATAACGTGGCTCGTAGGAAAATTCGCACAGCGAAGCCGTTTCTCACGCTTTTCGGGACGATCAAGGGGAAATTAACGTGAACGGATCCAACACCACTAATAATATTTTTCATGGACAGATCCCAACATAGTCAATTTCGTGGTATTGTGCCCGGAATTACTTTCGTGAAAGGAAATTCCGCGGAGAAAGGGGATAGAAGAATACCAAAATATTAAGTTTTATCTCTGGCTGCGTATTTAAACTATCTCTTTGGAGTTTGCTCTTTAGATTTCATTTTTTGTAGAGGTGCATAGTTTTTTCGAGTAATAGATCTCTCTACACTGTCTTACTAGTACCGTGATCGTTGTCGCAAACGGTCGCAGCTGCTAGAATCCAGAATTTGGTGGTCGATGACGACAAGAAGCCCCGAACATTGCCGTCCTCCACGCGGTTCTGCTTGCGGCCAGGCGTTGGCTATTCACTCAACGCAAATTGGATAATTCACCGCATATTATTTGTGCGAAGCAATGCAATATTAAGCGTTTGTCGATGTCGATGTCCTTACCTTCTTTTTAACGATTCCTCGTGTTTTTGATCTCCATTTTGATCTCTTCTCATCAATATTAGTCCGGATAAATTGCTACCAGACTTATCGGGGAGGATATAAACATTGACTTGGGACTTAGGGTGGCCCCTACAATTCATTGTATAGGACAGTTACGCGTTCGCAAAACCTCACACGATCTTGAATTGAAGTGAACGTGGGGGCGCATCCCAAGCGGATTGATTGACGCTAGACACATCATCCTCTATCCTGTAATAATCCGAGGTAACTCACCTATCCACTCTTTCCTTTAACTATTCTCTACCGTACTTTTCTTAACCATTCATTTTTGCCTTTTCGTAATGTCCTATGCTATCCATTTCTAAAAGAAACCTATTTGATTCCTTTTATTTTTCTCTCTTAGCATTCTTTAAATCCGTGGTTGCCTCAACAGTTACTTCTTCCTCACTGATTTCCATTACATTTTTGAAAACTTATCAATTACTACTACTCACATGTCATTTAAAAGTATCTCAGAAGTGTCTGCTGTTTTGAATTTTAATTAATCTCCTTCAAATTCATTGCAAATGTGTTGAAACGGCTAACATCTTCCTGATCTGTTCAATCAACCGCATCATGCAATCTATGCTTTATCGATTTTTTTCGACGACCTCACCCCAACTTATGGCGAGATTTTTGCGTTTCGTGGAGAATTTTCTCAGCATCTCATCCAAGAACAGCAAAATTCGCGGAGTTGCAATTATTGTGAACTAAAACTCACAAACTTAAAGACAGCGTATTAAGAAACTGAAATAGTGTGGAATCCTGATGGAAAACATAGAGTTTGAGATGTAGGTTATAAATATGAGCGTGGCACCGGTAAGTTTTCCATAATCGTCCTACAAAACGGCGTGGGAACCTCTCTAGTCCTCACAAGACACCTTAGAACGCGCCGTCCCTGTACATGCCCCGATTTCCTCAGTCGCCTGCCTACTCGTTTGTCCTGAATAAGCTGCTGAGAAAACGCCATTGATTCTTGACCGCTTGCTCGTGGATGCGGTGCGTGCAGAAGGGTGGCACATTTTCATGTACCTCATAGGAACAAACGCAGTTCCCACGCCGTTCTTCAGGATAGTTAGGGGAAACTGAGCGGGTCACCTTCATATTCGTGCAGACACCACAAACTCGATGTTTTCCATCAGGAGGTATCCACAATGCGTCAATTTCGTGCTACGCTTCCTCTAAAAAGATAATCGTTGAGCAGAATACTGACGTTAATCCCTCATGGTTGTGAGTGCATGAAATGTTGCAGATTATAATTTCTTTCCGGCTAACGTCCCGCAATGAAGGTGTTTTCGTTCTTCGAAGACCTCCCTAGTCTGCATCCCTGTTGTTTCACTAGCAATTTTTGTGGTTTTCCACCTGCGATTACATACAATTAAACAAAAATGTGTTACTGCAACACTTTCGAGGTAATCTACTAGTTCACATTTTCTCACACTGTCCCTAGATTTCTTGCTTCTTTTTGTTTGGAGGGGAGTGGGGGGAGGAGGAGGAGGATATTTTTTCCAACTCTTTTTCATTGCCTCTTGTATGTTTGGTCTACAGTCAGTTCATCATTATAACATGCTTCTTAGGAGGGCTCTTCTATAATTTTCTTAGCCTTCTTAAAGTGTGTGATAACGTGTCTGACGTTAATCAATTCTTTCGGAATGCAGCCACGCTGCACAATTTTCACATCAATCCAGTATCGTTCGAGGGTTATGAACGCGTGTCTGACTTACACAAGTGACTTGAGGGGCCTAGCCGTTGTATTAAGTCAAAGTTTTGATCCTGCGAGACAAGTCTGGTACCAATTCATCGATCCCGATGGGACGAAAGGTTTGGTTGGCACTAGCGCGGTTTCGAACCATTCAGGATCGTGCGGTCATAGCCAAACATCTTACCGACTGCGTTATACTAGCCTAGTTCTAGTACTTGTCAGGTTAAAAGAATTAAGAAGGTTCTTTATTTAGTGTAGTTTTCTCTATAGTATCAAAGAAAGTCTGCTGGAGAAAAACTTCCTTTTTTTCCAAAAAACTGAGAAGTAACATTTTGAGAAATAACATTTTTTGGAAATTCATTTTTATCCAATGGAACATCTGCTCGGATGAGACGTTGAAGCACATTTAGTGCTTTTGGAAGTTGTTGCTCATTCGAATTTAAATGACTGACTAAAATAAGACAATCTATCGGATAATATATGTTGCTAATTCGAATGGTTCTGTACATATATTTCTATTCGTTCTGACCAGATATTCAATGATGTGACCAGGCTCTCGCTGAGTTTTGGATTAAGATCTCATTAAGAGCTACTGGAGTCAAATCTCAAATGGGTAGGACAATTAGGTTGCGGATCTCTTTCTACTTCCGATGCAAAGTTGTTTTTTGATCTCACTGGATCTTTGCCTATCTTCACCACTCTATTGATCATGTCTCCTGCACTTATAAACACTATTTTTTACATTTTTTTGTATAATGTTGTAAAGTGTAAATTTGTGCTTTTTTACAATTTGTTACAGAGCTCTAGAAATGTAATGTTAAACAGCTCAAAATTGAGTTTTGCTATTTTTCAGCTTAATTGATGCTTCTAGCTAATTTTGAAAAGTTTACTCCTCGAAGTTTGTAGCAAATTAATTACAAGATTTCTCAAAACAATTTTTTTCTTTATTCAGTTATCGTTTACCTTCTCTGCTTCCTTTTTTCATTTTTTAAAAACTTATCTTGTGAGCAGAATTGGGGAAAAAATCATGCAGGTGTCATTTGCTGACTATACTTAAAGGAAGAGTTTGCTTGTTGTTTTTCCCGTTTTTATGTAAAAGAAGGTTTCTAAAATTAAAAATAGATAAGAAACCGTTCCAGACCCGTTTGAGGCGACATTGTAATTTTTGAAATCCTTTTATGGTTTACCTTTTTTCCTTCAAATATGCGATATCTGTGCCCGTAGATCAATAGCTCGGTGGGTGGCCATGTCGATAGTCTGGTGCGAGGGTCAGTAGTGTTTTCCCTTAGTCTTCACGCTCAGTTTCCCTAGGCACTTTCTCAATTTTTTCCTTCTCTTTGTTTTATTCTCTGATTTTATGCATCATTTTGAGAAGAACTGGAATTATTTGAGTCCAATGGCGTCAACGTATTTGACAGCTGATGTGTGTTTTTAGTTTTTTTGGAGTGTAGTTTTGGAACAAGTATGCTTTTCAGTTCTATGTGCTTTGAGGAAAATCTAGAGAACTTTCTTTATATGTATTGATTCTTGATTATCTCTCGATTTTTCGAAATATTTGATAGCTTCTCCTCTTCATGTTTGTGTTTTTTCTTTCTCTTTTCTTAAATTTCAATCCATTTCCTGTGCTTTAAGTGAACACGTTATATAGAAACCAAACAGTTTGCTTCCTAGGTTGCTCTCTTATGTCAATTTTTCTTCAAATTTCTCAGAAACCAAGTCTTTGTTTCACCGGCTAAAAATCCTCGTGGAAAGAAATGACTGAACTCTTGATTGCTCTCTCAACATTGAGCATTTGTAAGGAACAAAATTAATTTTCATATCTAATCATCAACAACCAACAAAAGTTGAGGTAAGCGGTTGAACATCGCCTACCGTATCCTGGTATGGTGTCACTCTAACTGAATTTCTAGAAAATTGTAGAACAAAATGTAAATCCTCTTCAAGACTTCTTCAACTCAGTAGAAAAGATTTTTTTCGAACTCTGAGCCATTCATAGTGATAAATACTGAGAAATAATCATTTTTATTAAGCTACACAGATACAGATTGTTAAAGAAAGTTGATTGTAGGTTTCACTCAGAAGTTTTTGAAAAAATTTCAAATTTTGTCTTCGGATGACTCCCTATCGATCGATACTGGATTGGTCGAATAATACCCGTTCGTTTCGATCGTATGTGCATTGCAATTATTAAAAATTAATGATTTGTACGCTCTGAACTGTTATTGAATGGATTTCCTTAAAATCCTTCCTTTAGTTCTCGTTCAAGTCCAGTTCTTCATGCGTGTTGAAGCGAAAGAGAGAACAAATGGATCTTATCATTTTCTCTATTGTTACAAAAAATTTTCTCAGTAGTTAATCAATGAAAACAATATGCATCAATAAGACTACTATCTACAGTAAGATAATGTCGAGCTAATTAAGTATGCTAATTTGCATATAAATGTAGTACCTTATATTATGTTTTATTTATATATTTTCTTATATTCCATTATAAAATTGTGGTACTTATATATTCATACGAATATTATTTGAGCATTTAAATTTTATATTTAATTATTTATTTCTCCTAACATTACCATATTTATTGCACTGACCCTATCTATTTTGCGATACATAGCTCAGTCCAATTGTACACAATAATCTATCAAAGGAAATTGGCGAAAAAAAAAACGAAACGGTCTTCTAACAAGTTTGCCGCAAGAATAATACGATTACTACAGTACTGGAAAAATTTTCCATGAAAAACTGCTTTTCCTGCTTTTTCCTTTTTCTCATAAGGAGATTTCTATAGATAAATTTCTAGGCAATCGCTTGGTATCAGATTTTTCTTAGAATATTTTTTCCCTTGAGTTGTTATTTTAATGTATATTGCTTAATGCATTTGACTTTCACAAATGGCAGTGCCCCTTTGAATCTTATCATCAGTTTTTGGATTTTTTTTCGAATAACCTTTCTTTATATATATCAACGCATTCAATCTAAACGAAATCTTTTTATGTACCAAAACAACGCCGTTGAGAATACAACTAAAAAATTGACATTATCCGACATTTTCTAATATCCCATTGGATTTAGAAGAGCAGAAATAAATCCCCTACTGATAAATGCGACTAAGGGAAAGAACGAGGGCGTGAAATTGAGGGAAACACGTACACATCGTTGTGAACTTTCTGTAGCGAAGAGTACAACATATCATCCTCAAGATGAGATTTTTCTGTACGTGCACTATAAACAATTTACTTGTCGCGTAAGTTTGACACGTAGTCAACAACACTTTTCGCATCAAAAGCTGACATTGTTTTGACATAAACATATCAGTTCTGGTCTAGTTCTGCTTTCAGATCGTTTCTAAGCGGCGAGGATCAGGGATTTCTTTCCTCAGGTTTTCTTTTTCGGACCTCCATCTTCTCATATTGTCCTAATACCAAGAACAGGTTGATTCTACCCTTTTCTGCACGACTTTTGGGTAGTAGTTTCCCGTAGCCAAAAATTTCTGAAAATAAAAATTCATTTTTCTTCTGCGTAACGTAGACGATTTCCATTCTTCTGACATCCCATTCTTGAGGTCACGAGGCAAAAAAGTGAGCGTTTCCTCCAAAAAAATGTGGATTTCGTCACTGGCTCAATTAATTCCTAATCTGTGGAACCATTCCTCCATCCACGGTAAAAAGTCACGTTCGGCTTTGCGTCCCATTTTTAAAGTCCCCATTTCTTCTCCGAACTAATACCCTATTTGGATGGGATGAACATTTCATTAATGGGGAGTACATTTGAATATGAAGTAATCCTCATTTTTGCTCATGAAGTCACTTTGCATTTCCCATACGTCTTTGATGGAATTCCAAGGATTAAAGTCTGAGCGATGTTCTGCAAGAACACATTAATTTTTCTTCCTTATATCTTTGGCTGAGGCACCAAAACCTTCTCGTCTCAAATCCGAAATGATATCCTGTCCATCAACTTTAATATCAAGTCCATCACACTTCCGAGGGAAAAAAATCGAACGAAAATTTCCGCACAAAAGTGAAATGTTGGTTTTCGATGAGAAAAGTAATCTTCCCTCAATATCTACGCGTCCTTCCACTTCGTTCTCCACGGGGGATTCAAGATTTATCAGTAGAAGGTTGTTTTTCCGCGTGAATGGCAGGTTGTTGGTTAGGAGATTTGCGATAGGTATCGTGTTATGTGAGAGAAATGAGTGGAAATGAATGAGGGCAATATTCCCACGGTTTCTCACGGTTTCGTTTTGACCCGTGATTTCTTTGACAAAAAGGAGGCTAATGAAGGATTTATTTACTCACACTCCGAGTGAATGCACATCGCCAGCCCTTTATCTTCGATCTATTTTAATACTTTGACGGCCATACACATTTTTTTTCCAGATTTGAAGAGGCAAAAGCACAGAGCGTCTTTAACTACTACTGGTGGAAATAATAAGTTAGCGAATAGGTTGTAATTAAATGATAAAGTAATTTATAAACGGTAGTAATTGGTAGGTAAAGTTATTAGAGAGGAACGTGAAAAAAGAAGAAAAAACCTGTCGACGCACCGATAATTATAGGTAAAATTACTAATTAAAGCATGACCCAAAAATGCATACTTCAGTTTGGGATTAAAAACTACTTCAATTAAACTAGGCTCCCTCTATGTGAAATAAAATGAATGTTACCAAAATTCAAAAAGTATAAAAATAGTAACTAACTAGAGTAAGTAAGTAGAGTATAACGAAGATGACTTGAATAATAATAAATTATATGTTGGTCTCTCAAAGATTACATTGATGGTTTTTCGTTGACGTTTCCTGAAACATCTCTTAAGCCAAAATTTCCATTGTTCTCCTACCAAAAATGATAATCTGAGGGATTGCCGTACATATTTACAAATCTTTCTCGTTCTACTTTCCTTCCATGATTTCAGAGTTAAAAATTGAAGATGCCGCTGCCAGCGATTCTTGTAAGCTACATGCATCCATTTCCATTTGGAAAAAAGTCACTTAGGGGATAAATTTGTTGAATTCAATGAGAGCATCAAGCATCTGGCATTGCAAAAGAATGAAATTGTTTTTACTGCCCAAAAGCTAACCATATTATGCTGGATGTGTGGATCTCACGGATCCCACGATTTTTCTCTTGGATTTCACGAACCTTGTATTTTTTTTCGAGTGGCAGATAGCTCATACTGAATTCTTTTCGACTCGTATCTTAGAAATGGAATTGTAAATCAGTGAAGTTGTCTGGACAATGTTGTTTTTGCTTAGACTGAGCCTTCTTTTCCTTCTTCCAAAAGAAGATCACCGCAAGCTTATGCTTGTCATGCAGGTTTTACTATGGAATTTATTATTCGCACTTTCCACGGACAGTCGAATCGTTGCAGTCCAACCGAAATAATTCACTCTGCACCTTCAACTTTGCAGTATTAACATTTTGTCCATTAATTATTTTGTTGTTCTTTACTTGCGAGGTCATTTATTATTTATTTGTATGTTTTTTTTAAACTTTTAGATGGTTATGGTCGATGTTCGATCACGATATTGATCTATTTAGTTACTGTAGAGATCACAACGAGGATATAAAGTTGTAGGTAGCATAATTTTAAAAAAGATGCGTTCGTTTTCACTTGAAAATTCCACAATTTTCGCTCCTAGAATTTTCTTCTTGACTTTCTTTCTCCTTTTTGTCTAATTATCGCTGTGTATCCTCTAATAATCTCGTGAAAAGTGATTCTTTTCAAGTATTCATATTTATTTAATTCTCGGAAAACTAGTTTTGTGAATTCAGTGAGACAACTCCACGATTCCCCGTTTTCCAGCGGTCAACTCACTTGAAACATTATTGTCACACAAGAGTGGTCTTACGAAAAGTCGTGAGAAGTGAGATTTTAAAAAAGTTACGTTGTTCGATAAATGAACTAAAAGGTAAGTAAGAAATAATTAGCAAGACTGTCCAAACTGAATTATAGCACTTTCTATATTCTTTTTTCAATGTATGCACATCAAACAGTCATTTAATCAAAGTTTTTAATTTTTAACACCTTTAGACAATTCTTTCCATTTTTTTTTCCAAAGCGAGCAAAGCCCAACACAACGAACGTGGGCGTCTGTTCAGTGCACTCAACTTCTTTCCTTGAATAATGCTTTTTTTCTGTTGATATTCTTACTCGTCTACGAAAAAATAAATTGTATGGGCTCTAGCAGCCCTGGAGAGGCTTTTTTCTTGTAATATAGTATTGTTATAGTCTAATTTTACTACAATTATACGTCTATAACACGATTAAATTAAACTACCGGTACGGTAAGTTGTCGGAACTAATCCAACACAATTATTCGTTTAAAAAATACGAACTAATTGTTAGCTAGGAGTTTTGATGATCAAACTATCAGTCATTGTTCTAGTATTTTATGTTAGTCCGTTTATGGACACCAGGAACAGCTCAATATCTTTTTTTTCTTTTTGACTTCATCCCTTTTCATCGCAAAGATGATTCATCGCTATCCACTATGAACGATCAGAACCCTTGTTTAATGAAAAAATGAATATTTAAAAGTAGCACTGTATGTATTTGTATCTGAAAAGTATGGCTATTGAAAGACAAAGGCAAGTGCATAAACGTGCTAAACAAGCAAATTTCTGCTGAAGGTTATCCCAGGGGAATGTGAGCTTATGTGATGAGCTCAAATTTTATGCCGATCCAAATGATGAAGTGTCAGTCATCTGTTCAGGATCGTATGATGGCTAATCCTCATGTGAAACATTTCCATGGAACAGGACCCTCCCGATTAGCATCTCTGTGACAAAATATCATCTCCGTACCACTTTTATTGGTCTTTTCTGCGCTTTCTGAAGGGGTATGACTTGTCATGCCCTTCTGGAGTCTCTCTCGTTCTTTGACATGGATCTTGATCCAATATTGACTTCAGAATATCATAATCGAAGTATGAAGTGCGACCCCCCTCCCTCCCTCTTGGTTTGTTTTTCATGATCACATCCTCAGAACGGAATTTCATTAACCAAATTCTAATCGTGCGATCGGTCCCACCTCTGCTTTACCGTACACACTGTACATTTTTTTGATCCCTGGCCGAAGCACTAATACCTTGTTTAAAGGCATCACCCCACGAATCTGAGGTGGTACGGATTTCAGGTGGAGTATTCTTATACGGGATAGTAGATTATGTAGAGGCAGGTGATTCCGTCCATTTCTTCCTAATTGCCGTAAAAAACAGTCCGGAATGTGCGGCTGTGCACAAGGCTGGCGCGCTCCAATCGAACTCGTTGTAAAAAATAGCGCGCCGAATCGTTCAAAGCCGTATCGTCCGGGTCATTTTTTGCGGCAATTAGGAAAAAGTAGACGGAATCACCTTTGTGTCTTTAATCTAATCTGTGTCCAATTTTCACGATTCTACTCAAACCGGGCAGAAAACACTCAATCTGCAGAGATGTGGGCTCGCCTAAGGCAAAATAAGCCCAAGCTAAGGACAAGCAAGGCTAAGCTGGCTGGTAGTCCATTCGCATGGATGTGGAGTAGGGGTTTGAGGGTTTTCTGAAGAAAATGGGTCCAATTTTCATCTTTTCATCAAGATCCCGTATATGAATACTTCACCTGAAATCCGTAACACTTCAGATTTGTGGGGTGACGCCTTTAAATTCTCAAAGCATCACATAAGGCAGGTGTATCTTTTGATTCTCCATTATCAAGGTGAACAAAAACATTAAATGTAAAGTACATTTATTGTACAACACTAGACTGTTGTCTAAAGACTCAGCAAAGTTTTGCCTGCGTAGCGATAAGAAAAATTCTCTGTTTCGGTAATCCGTTGTACGAGTAAACAATAACAATAAGTACCATACCATGTACTTGGGCGGAAGTTATTTACTATTCAACGTAATAGCGGCATGTCCGTTTTTTGAACAAATTATTGCATGTCATTTGACTTAATGTTGTCTGCCTCTACTTGCTGCATGCCTTTAGAATGAAGACATGCGGAACGGGAAAAGAAGTCGAATTCAATTTCGAGGCAGTTTTTTTCTGATTTCTAAGCATTAAGGGATTGCTTCCAATCGGTGTTCGGACAGCACAATGGTGTATGATCAATTTTATAGAAAATTTTTCGCTCCTTCAAGTGTTTTCCGTTGTCTATAGTAGTGCACTTACTAGGTCTGCCTACGTCCATAGGTATGAAAATAATCCATGTTGGTCCTCGTGTGTCGTTTTATTATTCCAGTCCTACATACATGTGTTGAGATAACAATTTTCCAAACATCTGAACCTTGCCGATAAGTTTCTGTTGGATTTGAGATTAACACCAAGTTCTACATATATACCCTAAAAGAAATACATTGGGGCCTCGTACACAATTCAGATTGTTACGTACACGTTGTGGCCCTGCTTTAACCAAACGCGGTTAGGCACTTGAATATAGTCGTTGCTAGCTAGCAATGTAATCTGCACTGCTATATGACAAAAACTTTGACCAGCTCATTTCTTCTCGGCTTTATGGTACGGTTCCAGAAAAGAAGTCGTGGAGCTCAACATCAACCGAATCTCAACTTGGCAGGTTGGAAAAACGAGGAGTCTAGAAAGGAGTTCCGTCTACGAGTGTCGATCAGTATTGGATTACGGACTAGGAAGAGAGTGTATGACGCTGACTTTTTCACTAAATGCATTTAAGACGCTGCAAACAAAACGTTCCGGTTTAAAACACTGAGGAAGAAGTTCGCCTTTGCATCTGTGGAGACAATATCCACGTTCAGTTCTGTACATCTCGCCCGCACTCCTGTTAAGTTCAGCTGGGAAAGGCGTGGGAGGCTGAGAAGGATGTTATGTCGTCAGCTGAAACGTGATCGTGACAACGAATGGAAGTCAAGAGCGAAGGAGTTTGAGAAGGTTTGAGAGGTGTTCGCCGGTTATAAACACTACCAACGAAGTTGCTGTCTGGGAGGCAACCCTGCCCATCTGGAGGTAATATTTTAACACTTTGCTGAACCGACAGGCGCCGTCAACCCTTGAACTCGTGCACCCTCGAAGACAGACATGTGCCGCGGTCAGTGAAGAGCCACCGATAGAGTCGGAAATTCTGGTCTTTATTCAAAAAAATGAAGAATGGAAAATCTGGCGGAGACGGTGGAACAGGCGCAGTAATGCTGAAATCTCTTCATTTTTCTTGGATTCGTAGGATGAAGGAGATGACCCGTTCATTATGAATTGACGAAAGGATACCTGGTTCATGGAGAATCTATCATAATTCGTTTTCACAAGAAGCTATCCTTATATCCGTATCCTATTCGGAACTCAGGAATTGCCAAGGAATATCGTTGTTGCATGTAATGTGGAAGGGTTTGAAGCGGATCTTACTGGATCAATCAATCCGACATCGCAAAGGAACCACCCGCAATGAGCAAGCTGGCTTTCGTTCTGGTCGATCGACAATTGATCAGGATATTGTGAGGAGAGTGATTGTAGTGTGGCAGCGGTAGAAGAAGCCTCTATAGTTACTTGCTTTGGACTTCGAGGCATTTTTTAATCTTCTTCTTTTTCCTGATAATGGAGTTCGAGGAAAATTCGTAGGCCTAATTAACGACATGAATAGAAGAACAAGAATTGCGGTTCGAACACTAGCCGGATGTACTACACTGTTCGATGGGGACAATGGAGTGAGAGGGGCCGTACCGAGTCCCTTTCTGTTCAACCTTCCTGTCGATGACATAATGCGAAGAACATTTTAGCAGCGTCCCGTCATTTTGGTACCTTTACACTTTGTGGATCTCGAACATGCCGACGATGTAGTAATATTTGCTTCTAGCAGCGCGAAGTTGCGACGTGTTGTTTACCTTTTATCAAAATTTGCTGCAGCCTACGGACTGCGACTAAGCACCGATAAATGCAAGCACGTGTGGGTCTCCTCGAGACCCACAACGAGAATCAGCGTTGACGGACAACCTACCGAAGCCGTGGATGAGTTCTGTTGTTTGGGCAGTATGCTCAAAAAAGCTACGAGAGTGATATTCAGCAAAGACTCGCTGAAGCTAGTTCGGCATTCAACTCATTGACCAAGTGTCTGTAGTAGACCTCCGTTGCGAACGAAGTCAAGTTGCAACTCTAGCCGTCCGCAATTCGCCCATTTACGATGTGCTGATCGGAGACTTGGACAGCCCTGTGAGAGGTGGTGGAAAAACTGTACTGCATGGAGAGAAAGCTATTTAGACGACTGTTAGGCTACTTTTGGCCAATGGTGTGCCATAACAAAGAACTTCACTCGGAAGCGGATATGATGTGACATGTGGATGACACGGAAAATATTAGTATCTCGCCGGTTCCTCTAAAGTAGTCATTGAAAACCGTCTTCGCTTATTTGGACACGTTATGAGGAGACCATCCGATCATCTTGGTCATGTTTCCCGAGGATGCTACAAGATCCTAACTGGAAAAGGCCTTGTGGTCGTAAAAGAAAGTTCTGGGCGAAAATGGTGAAGGAAGATGGTGTTGATAGTCGAGTCCGTAAATTTTCGCCGCTTATAGAATAGCGACGAATGGATGGATTCCATGCGAGCTCTAGCTGAAGATGGAAGAGGATGAACTCAAATATATTCAAAGGCGACTCACCTCGACGAATGAGCCGCATTGGGCCACAACATCCGCCCAGCGTCTAAGTAAAGTATGTCAAATTAAATCTAAGCAACCAAAAATTAACCACATTAGATTTAGTTAGCGCTACACTGATTCGCACAGAAGTTCAAATTTTTCTGCGATTGGTAAAAAGATTCCCATTTCTAGCATGGGCATTGGTCACATGGTACTCACATGGTTCAATCTCAAGGATTACAACCATTCTGTATCGTATTGCGTGTATGTCGTAAACTTAGAACATTCTGATCTTAGCGGTCGTTTTTTCGCAGCTATGACGTAGATGGTGTCGAAAGTATAGCGGCAAAACTCGATTTTTTATGTCTTTACGCAGCAAAGAGGCTAAGAGATCACCGTCACCGTTTCAATATAAAGGAGAAATGCCGTTGATCGCAACCACCCTCTGATCGATTTCGAAATGTCCCTACGCATTTTGATTATTTTCTGGATGTTCACGGCCGTCATTTGCCAACTCGGATGGCCAGCAGTACCTCAAGGATTTCATCCAGATCCTTATGGAAACGTACTGGTTGGTGACAACTTCAACGGTTTCTACCTTCTTTGCAATGGACATGGATGCTCTTCACGTGGATAAACAGCAAAACTTCCTGCGCTACCATGATGCTTTCAAACGATGATACTCCATTTTTCTTCCTACTTCTACATGCCGTTGATCTTTTGGGTCTCAATATTTTGTGTGTATTTATCTAATATAGGGGCTCTGTTAAATAACTGATTGTTCTGGGAAAATGTACATTGCACAATAAAAAATAAATCATCCCATAAAATAGATGTAATTACATGTTTTAATTGACACAAAATCAAAATAAAAGCATTGAAAAAAGAAAAATACAAATTTAAATGAATATTTATTGCAATGAGTTCCTTGCAAAGTCTAAATCAATATTTGAGAACGTTCTTTTGTGCATAGTCGTCCTTTTGTGCACTTTGAATTTTTGTAGGTGGAACAATCAAGATCTGTCTTACAGGGCTGCCCAATCGTGTAAAGAACTTGATCCATAACGGCGCCACTAAGAGTTTCATTTTCCTTTCCTAAGCAACCCATATTGTCTTTAAAATTGTTGTTTTTGAGATGGAAAAGTGAATCTTACTTTTTACGGCACAAAAAAATCGATCAAAATGCGTTTGTCCTTCTCATACGAACGCATAGGAACGGCCAATTTCCGTGTTTTTTGCAAAAACCATCCAGATGAATAAGTATTTTTCAGTTCCAAAAATTTTCAGATGAAAACATGTGTGTAAAAAAGTTTTAAAATTGCTTACGTTAGCGAAGTCTCGAAAGTCATTCTTTTTCAAAATAATTCCACGTATCTCCAATAAGTTACCAACATTACCAACATAGTAGTTGGCGAAACGAGGTTCCGAACCAGGGTCACAGCTCAAAGTGGGCTCAGATGCTGTGGATTTTCCAGAGGAAGAAATAAATCTCTTGATTTCACTCGATGTAAACGCACTATGTTATAATGGGTTATTTAATACTCATTTTTCCAATGAAAATAACCACGCAAATAAAGTTCTACTACAGTCCACGTCGAATGTGTTCAAGCATAACGACCCAACTTTAGGATCTCTTAAGGACATTTCACTTGTAGTTCATGGTCCACCAGTCCATGGCGCGTTGCGTTTTCGTGGTTGAACATATTCGGCGTCTACTATAATCGAGCATTAATGTAACAGGCGCGACGATTGATTTGCGACCAGTAAACAGAACAGAGAGGAAGTACTGTAATTGACTATGATAACTGAAACGTTCTATTTACCTCAGTTGCTGTACATGTTAACGGCAAATTTTAATTTGATTATTCTGGCTTCTTTTACGCTTTCGTGAGGTTAAAAAATATGCCTAACATTCCGCAGCTTGCTATGAATCTTCTGCTTGTAAGGAAGAGTCAGGAATCACCACTCACTTCCCCGCCCGTTTTTAATTTCCTCATAGCAGCAGCTTGCAAAAGTCCCACACAAAAGTTTCTGTGAAGGGATCGTACTCTCAGTCGGAATCCAGTTAAAGGCAGCATACCAGGAAAATGATTATGTTCGGATCTCTTTGCAAAATGATAACGTCAGAAGTGTATTACGATAATAAAGTCGATTACGCTCTATTTCCTGTCCTAAATCTGAGTCACATATTTTCAAATGGCAGAAAATACAGTTATTGCAATACTATTTATTTGTTGTGAACACCATCTACTAGCTGATGGTGGTTTATAAAATAATAGAAAAATACATTGTTTATATTTCAAAGTTTTTCAAAGTATGATATTTTTCGAAGCAGTCAACCATATGCGTTCGAGGCTTCCCAGGACAAGTATCACAAAACACGCTAATCTCGCGTTGTTTTTCCTTTACTTGCCTGTTTGAACTCACGACACATTCTCTTTTCCTTCCTTTTCGTAATATGTGAAGTAAAAAAAGAAGTAAAAAAAGTATAAATGCAGTACAGAAAACCGCAGTAACGAGCGAATCTTATTTTTATTTTATCTGGAAGTACTGAAATAAGCCAAACAAGCGTGTCGCCGCTGTGGCAACAGTGAATTTAAGTAGATATTTTCAATGTCGCACGTACGATGAGAACGGAGTGCAAAAAGTTAACGTTCGAATTTCTTTCTTGTATAATTCGTTCAGTAGAAAACTTTTACAGTCTACTTCTCTAACTTCATTTCCAACATAATTGTATTTCACCACTGAATTCTTTTCTAGTCAAAAAAAAATGTCTGCCAGTACTTCTTTCCTCTCTTTCTTAATTTGATTTCCAAATAAATTGCATTTGACCGCCATTCTTTACGATTTCTCTGGAATGTTCTTGGGGAAGGAATATTGGGGGATTAAGATCGAGAGTTTAAACTGAGTGAAATATTTTTGCGAATAACGTTTGAAGGAAATCTGAACATATGTATAGTGCATTAAATAATTACCGAAATAAAATATGCTCAAAAATCGTAAAATCCGTGAAAAATCAAGGAAAAATTAGATTTTTGATGAAAAAATGGATGAATGTGTTTGTAGGTGAATGATTGAATGAGCAAGTAACAAAATTGCGTTAGTGCGTATCAGAATGCAGCAGTAGGTGGACGAACGTACAGCGATGGAATGAATGAAATATGTGATTGGCTGAAGGAATGAATGGATGAACGAATGAATGAATGAATGAATGAACAATCATACAAACCATTGATATAGCGGGTCTGCGATGAGTGGGCGAACGTACACCGATTGAATAAACTGTAGTGGGGGTGAGCGCACATGTTCGAATATTTTGTAGAAATAAAGCCGCCGAACGAATGTGTTTTTGATTTGTGTACCTAGTTTATTTTTGAATAATTTCTGTAACAAACTTTTTGTCGCCAAAAATACTTGTTTCCTTCATTATTCATCTTCTTAGTTCTTTATTTTCATTCACAATCAACACTTCAGCACATCTAACGGACGGTTAACAGTAATATGCAATAATGTTCGTTGCTAAAGATTCCATGCCCGCTTCAGGCAGTTGATCCATCAGGTGGCGGGCTTTAGTATGGCGCTGGACGACAAAATCTTTTTGCAATGTATGGGAATCTTGTGCGGTATAAGTGTGTACGTTATAAGTTCCAAGTTCGACCTTCTTTGAATCTTGGCATCGTAGAGTTTGATTGTGTACTACTTTCTTAAGCAGAACCAAGATTGTTATTGATCTTTATTCTGGCTAACGTTTCGGCGTCGTCGCCTTCTTCAGAGCCTGGAAAAATCAAAGACACGTGTAATCTACTCTCTCTCAAACGCCTCGTCATCCCACAAGATATGACTTAGCAAACAGATTACTCAAAGACAACGTCAGAAAAGTAGACCACCATAGCCCTCACTTTGATAGCCGCAGAATCGTGATGTTAGCGGACTGCCAGTTGTTGGAGTTTCGCCGCTAGCAGTAACTAATAACCATGCCCCCGCCTCTGACCCCGTAGGTCAAAACCCGCAAAGGTCCTAATATGGCGCCAGCTCGTTGGTCACAGCGATGCATTCTTCTTTACGATTGTGTACGTTATCTCGTACGTTCCCAATGCGTACACTCGAATGCCTGATTGCGTTCATTGAAAGGAAGCACATTACGAGCAGGCAGCAATCAGACTTGCATACGTAATTCCATACGCAATAATATCATGACCATGATCATGGTATATAAAACCTAGCATAGTCCGTGTGTGTATGTGCGTGTTTGTCTGTGTGTCACGGATTTCGAAGAAGGGGATGCGTCCTCCCGGCGTTGGTGCGCCGACGCCACAAAGCTGTAAGATGGGGTGTGACAGGTCCCACGGCGTCGGATTGGTGCGCAATAACTTCATGTGCATGCCGCGAAAGGTGGATGGTGTTGCAACTGTCACGTTTCATTATCGTTGCAACTGCACGTGTTGGATTTTTCTTCTATGACGCCTCCGCTTATTTATTTCCCTGCAGGTCCGCCTGATCCTGGTAACATACAAAAATGGTGACAAAAAAAAACAACTCAAATGCAAACGACTGCTCAAATAGTAGCGAACAGTTTATATGATGTAACGTGAAACGTTATCTTTATCAGCACGACGATGTTGTTCACGTCATTCTACGTTAAAACGTCATTCTGTGATAACTGTTAGGGGAAAACAGGAGGAAAACTCCTACTTCGAGTAATGCTTTCAAATTGTGTTTGTATTATTATATTATATTAGAATCAAGGGAAAAGAAAACTGTGAAATCCATCACCTTTAATTTACATAAAAGAGGAAGAACGCATTGTTAGAATAAGTCAAATCTAATTTCACTGAGACTACTAGCCACTACTATTAATTTTCATTGATCAATGAAAGGGAGCGAAGCAAATATCATAGAAATACCATAAGTCTGAAGTCTAGCTTTGGCCAGACGTTCAGACTAAAAACATATAATAAAACATGTATAACAACAGCGTATAATACATGCAATAACTCAACACAATAAACCACACGGTATATGGTTTGTTGTGTGGATGCTATTGTATGTATTATCTGTTAGAAATGGTTACAATAATAGTCATAGAAATAATTATAATAATTTCAAAAATATTATGGTTCAATCCTCTTGCTTCTCTGCGAAAAACCTAAGTTTTAAGGATCTTTTCGTGAATTCTATTCATATTTCCTTTAAAAGAATAAACTCTAATTTTCTATCTATATATTTTTGTATCTTTGCCTATTCCGATACATAAATACCCGCACTCGACCCGCCTGCCCCATCGCCCATCACTTCTTTTATCGTTCTCAACATGTAGTACGAGTAGGTTGAGTAGAAAGAAAGAAGAGCATTATTCTTAGGTTTTCATGTTTTTCAGGGAAGAAAAGAGAAATCAGTAAAACCTCTCGCACTTTTAAGAATAGGCGAATTTCTTTTATTGAATTATGTGATATGGGGGACATTTGAAAGAATATTTTAGGATTTACTTTATTTTCAAATGGGATTTTTTAAAACACTATTTATGAAAAGAGAGCAACAGGAGCAGTATTTTTAGGTCTTCATGTGTTCCAACAAAGAATAAAAGAAGCAGTGCAAACTTTTTCATTTTTAAGAACAAGTAAAGTTTTACCGAAGGTTTTGAAATAAAAATGCCTTCGTAATTTTCACTTTTTTCTTTTTTCCCTTTCGTTGATTTGTACCCGAAAAAAAAAGACTTCTAATTCCACATATAATTAGTAAATGACAATTTTGCCGGTACATTGAGGTTCATTCAACTGAACCTTTGAGAATTTCAATTTAAAGCTACGAAAACAGCCCCAAATATCTTGATTTTGGGCCATTTAACTCCTCCTCTTTCCCCGCCTCCTTTCGTACCAATGCAATTCTCCTTCTATTTCTCTTCTCTTCTTTCCTTTTTCCAGTTATTCTTCTTCGTGCCTTTCGTCAAATTTTTTGGTTTTGCAGAAGAAAACTGGGTATAATTACTAGCTTTCTTTCAGATCTCAGTCTGGGATTAGAGGAGAAGGAAAATTTGGGAAGAATATATGATCATTTGTGTGTATTTCAAAAGTTGTATTGACAGTATATTTCTTAACCAAAATTCTCTTCAACAATTCCCAGATATTTCATTAGTTGTTGCTCCATTTAAAGCTTCATGTGAGCTATAAAGCAGCTTTCAGAAAAGTGCATACCTCCTAGAAATTAAATTCTGAGCCATTTAAATGCCGTAAATGTCTTCTCAGTACGTAATTTCATGTACCAAGAAATATTTCGCTACCAAGGGAGTCGTCGGTTGCGGCTCGTCACTTCCCGCCGCTTGTCATTCATTGTCAGGATTTCGAGAGAGTGGCGGAAACAAATGTTCAGCGATGATCATTCGCTGCTGTTGGATGATGATAAATGTGCACAAAGCGCGTGAACCAGCGCCAACTGACGTATCCTATGTTTGCTGTTTATCTAAACTTTTCGCTAATGGCGTAATATTTCACAATGTTCCTCAGAGATTTCTTAGCATGACAGATAATCCTTTCTTTTTGTGTTGTGCTCACTTAATCGCTTATCTATTTGTCTGGAAGATCCGTCACGTGTTCCCAATGGGAATTTGAAGTGTCCGTTTCCGAATTGCATCCAGGAAGGACCTGTCAGTTTTTTTCTTTCTTTTTTTCTTATCTTTGTACCTGGAGCTCTATCCATCCTCAAGATTATTTGACCGCATCCTTGCTTTATAGGACTTCATTCAATTTTTTTTCTGGTGTGATGGATGTGCCTCACTAAGTGCTCCTTAGTTGACCACTTCAAGTCTTGTGATCAGAGCAGCGTAAGCTGTAGAGCAGTAGTAGGAAGTTCCAGATCTTCTACGTGGTCAATGGTTCGAAACCATTACATGCCAATCAGAAATATTTTACCAAATCGCTGACGAGAATCGTGTTTTCGTTTGTATGAGAGGCTAAGAATAGTCGTTTAAAACAAATTCATTGTGTTGCACTACCTTTTACCTGGATAATTAGATCACTGGACGTTCGGCCCCTAGCATCTTCTGGACTCGTTTCGTTTCCTCGCCATTGTCATCCAAGAAATTCCCAAGTTTCGTGAGTGGATCCCTGACAGATCCAAGCTTGTTCTTGAAGCTGACCTTCATCCAGCCCTCCTACGAAGATGTGCCTCTAACTACAAGACCCTCACAAGCAATCAGCGGTAGTTCCAAGGTCTCACGTATGATGAGGATAGTTACACTTAACTGGGATCCTTTCTTTCTGAAGATAGGACACCGCTACAGTTACATGAAACGGATGGCCACCATCCAGAGGAAAGTCGGATGACGCAAAATCAGATCCGGGGCTGTGCCAGGTTTCATGTATTTGATCGCGAGTCGCACATCCGAAGTCGCACATCTACATCCGATCCACACACACACACACACACACACACACACACACACACACACACACACACACACACACACACACACACACACACACACACACACACACACACACACACACACACACACACACACACACACACACACACACACACACACACACACACACACACACACACACACACACACACACACACACACACACACACACACACAACACACACACACACACACACACCAACACACACACACACACACACACACACACACACACACACACACACATCCGATTCACACACACAGTCAAATCCGTGTAGGACTTGAATAGTGGGGATGATCGAGCTCTACACAGGAGTTCACGAAAGGAAAAGGTCCGAGTGGAACCTGATTGATGATTTACATGTGACGCAAGAAGGGGTGCGGATCTCGTCTTCGCTCAGCACGCCTCTTACCACGAATATCATATTCGCGTATAACTCTACAGCATTTCATCAGACTTGTTCTTTTTTGTTCTGTTTTCTCAATGTTCTTCTACTTGTATTTCGACAGATCTTCCTGCAAAGCGTTTCTGCACCTGGTGTTCCCTACTAACTGCTCAGTATGCGATGCATTTGGATCAAGTTTCAAGGTCCTTCTTTTCAACAAATGTTTGGTGATCTCTTTCGATCCAAGTTCATCGTGAGCGGCTTCGAGAGACGTTCAGCACAGGCCCTCTGAGCGGCAGCTCGTAGTCTACGTTCCTAGATAATCCCTGATGTGCAAGTATTCCTCGAGTGTGCATTCGTATAAGACTTCTTTCCTCCGTTGTCGTTGATAGCAGATGTTAATTCCATCGCGTGGTTAAGTCGTGTTTTTCCACGAAGGGGAAGGTGATCAGAACTACTACAAAACGATAGTACCACAGAGGGGTCAAATAGACACCACCTTCTGTTGTTGAGTATGTGGTCGACCTCCGCACGACTCGTGTCGTTAGGTAATTTTTTATGTCTATCGACGATGATGCTCCTTCACAAAAAGAAAAATCCTATGAAAGAGGCGAACTGGAGAATAAGCTCGGCGAGACGATTGCCGTTTCTTTCAGGCCCCCCTTTTCAAACCTTCCAATCCTGTGCTCTCCTTCTGTGAGGTTTTCTAGTTTCGCATTATAGTTTCCAACAACAAATTCGTAAAAGAACTTCTCGTTGCGGATCACTTCTTCCAGCACCTCATAAAACGCGCCCAATTCGGAAATATCAGCTACTGATGTTGATGAGTAGCAAATAGTGATGCTGATGGGTTTTTGATGGGGCAAAGAAAGGCCAGACGAGGTGACAGGATCTCGTGAGAATCGAAAAGATGAACGATTTGATGGTTGCACAACAAAACCACCACCCCCTTTTTGCGACAAAACCTCTTCTCCGCAAATGACGACCGTACCGCCATTCACCTGCCGTACGTCACTCCTTCTGCTCTTGATCTGTTGCAGAGCAGTCACATGGTATTTAATTTGCTCTGCAACTCTGAGAAGGGCATGTAGGTCAGTGTCTGTGGACTGTTCTCGCGTTGGGAGTACGAAGTCTTCATTGCGAGCGTGGATGTGTCGCATTGGTCCACAATCGAAGACATCCCAAGCACCCCGAGATTTGATCGCTTCTCACCCGTCGCCATACCGCCCGAGACTGAGATCCCAGGTCCCACTGTGCGGGGTAATAAGCCAGTGTATATGCTGAAGTGGCAAGAAAACTTCATCAAATTTAGCTGACCTGCATGACAATCTTAGCTTTCACCAGAAGTCGTCGCCCAACCTATAAGGATCAAGGAGGACCTTGCGAAATTCTGGTAACACGGTAGTGATTCTTAGCAGTGGTTTACTTTTATCTAGGCTACCAATCCCAAGAAGTCGCGGTGTCGGATGATTCTAACTCCTTCTTACCTTGGGAGACCCCGTAGGAGGGCGTACCTCCGCTGTGCATGGCACTTCAATCAAAAGAGTCACTTCCATTATGAGGCGGTAAGCCGTTGTGAAGACAACGACCTTTGGGACTCTGTATTGAAGGCGAACTCAGTGGAGGCAATCCGAATGGATTAAAGGCATCACCCCACGAATCTGAGGTGGTGCAGATTTCAGGTGGAGTATTCGTATACAGGATGGGAGACTACGGAGAGGGGGGTGATTCCGTCCATTTCTTCCTAATTGCCGTAAGAAAGGGCCTGGAAGATACGGCTGCATTCGTTTTGGCGCACCATTTGTACAAGAGGTTCGATTGGAGCGCGTCAGCCCTGTGCACGCGCCGCATCTCCCGGACCGTTTTTTACGGCAATTAGCAAGAAATGGACGGAATCACCTCCCTCTCCGTAATCTCCCCTCCCGTATACGAATACTCCACCTGAAATCTGCACCACCTCAGATTCTTGGGGTGATGCCTTTAAATATCCAACCAATCTTATTCACAATAAGATTCGGAAGATTCGTGTAGTAGTCATGAATTTCTGCAAGATTGGAACAGAAAAAGGTATGCTTGGGAGATGGCGTATCCCAAAGAATTATTTTCCTGTTATCTACGTATTGCACTGACTATTCGCACTCGGTGACCGTTGACATTCAGGAGACCGAATTGGCAAAGTGGGGAATTTAATGACAAGTGAACTCCCTGTTTATTCAGCGAAGAAGAAAAATTGTCTGATGGGCTGATTCGCGTTCAAATGCCCAAGTCCGCGTGGACTTGTTGTTTGCGTGAATCGTCAGTCTGCGCAAAAGGATTGTTGATGAGTTTGTCCGCTGAACCTTGTCTTTCAGCTAAACTTACGAGTAGTAAAAAAGAAAGACAAAATAAAGGTCGAAAAAATAAAGTGGAAAGAAAGGCGAAAGAAAGAAAATGTAGAAAAAGAAACTTAGCGCACAAAATCTAGCAGTCGAATTTTAGTAGAATAATGCCTGACACTTTATTCTTTATCCTTTAAATACAACACGGCTTCTAACTTGTGTTTCAAAATTCGTTACTGCGTTAGAAGATCGCAAATCGACCGACTCCTTGGAAGTAGACAAAATTAATTTTTGAAAAAGAAAACAATCGAAAGGAAATGAGCAGCTGAATTCAAATATACTTCGAGAATTTCGTCTTGAGAAGTGTCCCCCAAAAACAGGCGTGTAAGCTGTACTGTTATCTGTCTGAAACTAAGAGAAAATCCATCAGAAAAAGGAAAAAACAAAATCCATGAAAATTGCTTGGTAATCGCCATAATCCTTTCGAGTATTTTTATGAAACTTGTTCTTAGTTTTTAAGCACCTGGAATTAATGGGACTTTTCTCCATTCCTTGCCTACCTTGCTCAATTTGTAGAAGCACTTTTTTACGGTGCGCTTACTCATTATATCTAAAAATATCCAGGATAGGGAAGCTAGAATAGGATTTCTAAATTTGAGAGTTCCGCCACTCATGATGCGCTTTCACTGCCGGATTGTTGTTGTGTACATTTCCTCTGTGTTCAGTCAAATTGCTTTCAGCTAAATCCGCTCAACCTCATTTGTTTATACATAAATATTTGCTTCTGGATTTTGTTTATCATTTTTTCCACGGATTTTCCAGATATCCGTATTATCCAACCATAAATAGCCAGTTTAATTGTTTGAATTTATACAGTATTAGATTTGTGTATCCCTTTTTGTCAGATGAGAAGCTGTCTTATAAAAAAAAACCACCTGCCTGCGAATTTTAGTAGAATATTCAAGGAATTCTTTGAGAATTTTCTTTTGCTGACAGCTTTTTAGCGCACAGTTTCCCTCAACATTTTCTTTTCGTTCCCGAGCGACTAAAAAGGATTTGCAGAAAAAGAAGATTTACTTTTCACATACTTTGAGCTCGGATGATCGTTGGTGTCCTAGCTACAGCAGAACGTTAAACGCATTATGGCAAAAAATGTCTAGAATTTTTTTCTCTCCACGGAACACAATGAAACTTAGTTAATATTTCAGTAGATTGCATTAAGGATTCCAGTGTCCTTTTCATCCAAGTTATTAGGAAAAAAAGCTTTCTTCGGAACTAATCTTTTGTCCATTCATAGACAATTTCTCCACATCTCCGGATATTTCCCTCAAAATTATTATTTCTGGTTTTCGTATAGTTTTTAGTTCGATTTTTTCTGAGATTTCTCTACTGCTCATGTTCAACTGTGCTTAAATTTTGCCGTGTTGGGTCGTGGATTTCATTGATTTGCCTAAAGTATGGCTACAATAGGTATTGATTTTTATTAACGGCTACTTTTCCAGGGTTATCGCCTTCGTCAAACCTCGGAAAATCAGAACCACTAAATCGCTTACCCTCTCAAACGTTTCATCATCTGTACAGTAATTGAGGTTCATTGTTATTCTAGCTAGATCTAGGATGTTTTGGCATTGATACAGTACCATAATGCGATCACTTGTTCACATAACAGTTAAAAAGTTTGTAGCGGATTTTTCGGCGTAGACCTTTCAATATTTTTCATTTTTGTGGACGTCATGCGCGTTTGTTGAAGTCGTTTTATGAATATCAAACAAGTTTGGCGATATAATAATGGAAAATGACTATGGGATTAAGTTTTTGCGGCTTTCCACACAAGAATTTCCAGATTTCTCACTGAATTTCAGAATTCCTGAACACACACGCTCCTTTCACCATTTTCCATCGAACCAAAACATTTCCCTTCAATACAGAAATTGATTAATCATTATATCACTTATTAAAGGGGCGGGTGTAGCGCAGTCGGTTAGAGGTCCGTTGTAGCCGCATGGTCGATGGTTCGAAACCGCCCTAGTGCAAACCAATCCCCTCATCCTTCCGGGTTTGATAAATTGGTATCATACTTGTCTGAGAGGATAAAAAGACTGATATGACACATCGGCTAGCTCCTGCAAGTCATTGTATAGGCGAACACGCGTTCCAAAACCCCAACGATTACGAGTTCCAGTAAATCGCGTTGGTGCATCCCAAGTGGATTGATACGCTAGTGACTTTATCCTTTATACTTTTTATTACTTATTACTTATCACGCTCCTTTGCTTTTACGATGAATTATGAGGTATACAGCTGAAAAGTCCTCAAGTATCTGTCCTTTACATGCATCGTTCGTGCATCTTTCATCCTTGCGTCGCGCAAAAATCGTCCATATATGCGGTAATCTGAGGGCGAAATGTTAAGTAAAATGCTACTTTTTCAAAATTTAACTTTCGTTCTCACTTGAAAAGTATGTACATCAAAGTACAGTATGAACCATATCTTCTGGAACATATTTTTGGACATTCGAACCAATATGAATTTCATACAAAATACGAAAATTTCATAAACCCTAGAACACTTTTAGATAATTTCTCAACTATTGCTACATCCCTATATCTGGAAATCTCGTCAAACATTTGAATAAAAGTACTTCTAAATTTTTTTCGAAATTTTTTCAAATCCTCTTTCTTAGCTACATCAACCCAATAGGTGTTGGAGGTTGCTGGAAAAGCTGATCACAACAATTACGATTTGCTTTACTGGCACCATAGCCCCGATTACTTAATCCACTTTCTGTGATTAAACCATCGACCACAAATTCTTTTTTGTGTGTAATTATGTCTGATGAGTCTGGACGGATTTTGTCGAAATTAAAGCAAACTGAAGCTCTTAGCGAGATTAAACCTTGCGGCGAAAAATCGTAATAACATTAGTGATAACGTAGTAATAATATTAATATCGTGCCGCAGCAGTTTACCCATAGATCGCCTCTGATGTCTATTTCTTCTTCATTAATAAATTTTCGTATTAGTAGTAGTATTATTATCAATTTACGTAATACTGAGAGTCTCGCCTTACCTCCTGTTAATCCTTATGTTGAGCTTAGGGGCCGAGGTGGCACGGAAGATAGCGGGGAGGAGGAGGAGAGGGAGGAGGCAGAAGAGATCTGGTTAATTTCAGTGGATGCATCTTCCTTATTGGATGTGCACAGTAAAAGAAAAAATGAAAGTGGTCATAAAGCAAACGAGCCTCGTCACTACTTAATCATCTCATAGGATGAAAAGAACCAAGGTTCCCCGTTCCAAGCACAGCTCCTATCTATTCCTCTACGGATATTCTACATCCACGATCTGCATTCTTTGAAATAGAATCACTCTCAAAAACCAGCAATCATTGAAAATTCAGTTACTTTTTCTCTTTCTCAAAACTAACCGAAGTAGTTCGACAGGGCTTTTCTTTGACAACAATATCGGCTCACTAACTTTACTGAGACAATTTTTCTGGAAGTCTATATGTAATGCTCAAAGAGTTTCCTTAATTCAACTTTATGTTTTTGTTTTTACTTCTATTTTCAATTTTTTTTTAAATTAAAGGCATCACCCCCACGAATATGGAGTGTTGCTGGTTTCAGCTGATTTATGCCCTATACTGGGTCGTAGATTATGGAGAGAAGGGTGTCCATTTCTTCCTAATTGCCGTAAAAAACGGTCCGGAAGATACGGATTAGAGCGTTCCGGCGCGCTATTTTCTACAACGAGTTCGATCGGAGCGCGCCAGCCTTGTACATCTTCCGGACCGTTTTTTACCGCAATTAGGAAGAAATGGACACCCTTTTCTCCATAACCTACGACCCAGTATAGGGGATAACCCACCTAAAACCCGCAACACTCCAGATTTGTGAGCTGATGCCTTTAAACTTTAAATGTTCATTTCATAATATTTTGCACATTTTTTGCGTGACTTGGAAAAAAGTGGAAAATTTACAGAAGGTAAGAAAAAAACTACTCAGTGATTACGTCCGTTTCTACCAGATTTTTGAAAAAAAAAGTTCTATAGGGACTTATATACGAGATATAGTTATAGTTTAGAAGTCGGTATATTTAATAAATTTCGTTTTGGTTTTAACAAATTTCTGTTTGACTCTAACAATAATCTGGAACTACGTAATGTTTATACGTCATGTTTCCTAGACTGCTTAGCATATTTTAGCGTTGAATTTCCGCCTAAATCTAATTATAAGTGCCAAGAAGCATGTCTGGACAAAGTTCTAATTAAAAAATTTGAGCAAACGTAGACAAAGACGCTGAACTTAGATCTGTCTGAGAAACGGCTAAAATTAATGATGTTTTTCAAAAAAAAAAGTTTACAATCGCGGTGTCCTTAACAGCCTTCGGACGCACAGCTCAGACGAATGATCGATGTTCTTTGGCTAAAACAACGTACAAACGCCGCAGCACAATATTTTTTTTGAGTTGAAAATTCTACGAGAGATATAAGAGACGAGTGTTTTTCTGCTGTGATGCTTGAAAGAAGATATCCTCGAAGATTACTTTTTGAGAAGAAAAAAAAAGAGCGGAAAAAGAGATGAGAAATTGGAGAAATTAAAAGAAAAAAGAAAGAAATGCTCACTTTTGTTTGAAAAAAATGTTCAGCTGTAAAGCAAACCTCAAAAAACAGATGAATTATTCTTAAGCTTACGGGAAGCGTATAGGAGTTTTTGAGGATTTTCTGAAGATGACGGAATAACGCGCCGAAGAAATTGAATTTTCGCATTTCAACAGCTGCTATGACTGGAGTTCATAGAAGAGGTCTTTGAATGCTCTATTCTTCTTAAAAACGTCGTATCCTAACACCTAATCCTTTTTATTTCCTCTTTCTTATTTCTTTTCCTTATTTTTTTCTATTCTTTTGGATGTTTTGCGTTCGAGTTTCCCATTGCTGAACCATCCGCTTGTTCTTATTTTTATGTTCTCGGTGTTTTTTTCCGTATCTACACGAAAAACATCCATGAAACCACTTATCCGCTTCTTTTCCGACAGTCACAATATTTTTCCTAAAAGTTCATTTTAAGGAGCATAATATGTGTCTCGCTGCTGTTCTTTCGATGTCTTTGACCTCATCTTTAATTCCCGGATTTTTCAAAATGTCTATTAAGAATGGGTTGAGGGTTTATTTTCCTAAATAGTGCTTGTAAATAAACTCAATTTTCAATGACGAATCCCTCTACGTTTCTGACGATTCGAAATTCTGGAGCACATAGGTCAGTCCACGTTCTTGAATATTTTCCGGATGCTCAATGGGACAATTTCACGTGGAATGACAAATATGTCCCGTCTCCCCCGAGTAATATCATTGCTAATGCGCGCAAAAAACTCGATCATCTACTGAGATACTTCCGTGTCGTTAAGTTTGCTCTACTTTACATCGTCAAGAAGTTTCCGATACGGCACTGGTATTCTGAAACTCAAAAGTAGCATTAAAAGTTAGAGTTGCAGTTTTTTCTAAGCTACAAATTATGGATGACACTCGACGTTATGGAAACTTTACGGGACCTTCCTGATTTCTGATTGCCGTAGCGACAAGAACAGCGTGGAACATTTTTTCAATCTTCTCTTAAATAGCTGTACCAATATTTTTCTTGTACTTACCGTTTCTCTACCATTACTGCATTGCCTCAATTTCTTCTTAGTTTTTTTTAAATGCAAATTTTAGATTTGAAAGAACTATTTAGAGAAATTAATGGTTTTTTTTTCCTCCGTTAGCAAGAAGTGACCTCAGCTGAATAATTACATAGTTCTCATATTATTGATGAATATTTTCTTAGAGGAAAAACTCTTGGCAACTTTTCCCTAATCACGAGATTCCTGAAAGGAGTCTCACTGTGGATGGAAATAAAGTATCGCAGCTTCCTGGATTTGTGAACATTTCTCTTCAACTGAAGAAAAAGTAAAAAAAAAAAATTCCGCTCTTTTCTCTCTTCTTCCATTCGAAGTTGTTACAATTTTCTCTCTCAATAGCCAAAGAATTCTACTTGAAAACGAGAAAAATGTCGGCACGAGGAGTTTTTCAAAAGTTTATGTCACAAATTGAAGGTATGCCAATTTTTTCCTTATTCTGGGCACCCATAATTTGATCTTTCGACATACCGGTGTCTTGCCATGAATCGCTTACTAAACAAATCCGTAATCAGTGAAAAAGAGAAATGAACGCTCGTTTATTTATTTATTTATTTATAGGCCTCTTTTTCTTTTAATCGAAACAACTAACAGGTGAGAATCGCTTCGAACACTCAATATTTTCCCCAAGGTGTTTTTTTCTTGCAACACATCATTATATCCCATGTATAAACAAGCGATGACTAGCTAATAAATAATTTCACGGCTTCTCACTTGCATGAAATTTTGAAAACAACGTAATATTTCTTCAACAACAGTTTAGATAAAATTCATTTATTGGACACTTATTTTAGAAGATTTCAGATTTTATTTTTCTCATTTTTATTTTTAAATTTTATTATTTGTAAGAATTTTTCAAAGAGCTTCAAATGCTCCTTATGCTTAGGGCACTTTTTCTTCGGAATAAGGCTTGCGATTTCTGTCTCGAGAGAACTCGTTGCGCCACTTGACATTTTTGATGAATTCATTCTGCATTCTTGTAACATTTAAAATTGTCTCTACAGTTTTTTTCTAAAACCACAATCCATCCACCAACGCTTCCTCATCAGAATTCCAGAGAAGGTTTCTAAAAGAAAAACTGTAGTGACGTTGTTCAATTGCTCTTCTCTTACTCCCAAAAAAAAAGATCCCCGAAAGAAGACGTTCTAAAGATTCGCTACATTCTGTGCACTATTTGTCTACGTCATTAAGTTTTATAAAAGTGAAAAAGTTTTGTGAAAATTATCTAAAATTAGATTATTTTCTATGTTGCATTTGTCAACGTTTCGATAAAAATTTCAGCCTTCCAGAAACTTTTTTTTTCTATAACTGTTTTTCTGGAAAAAACTGCTTCATTCTCATTTCCTCAGCCGTCCACTCGTGGTCTTTGGCGTATTTAAATAGGAGCACTGTAGATATCCATGCGAATATCTACATATGCGCTAATCTGGAGTATTTTGCGGTAAACATCGCAAAAACGGTTCCGCTCCGGAAACTATGCAGGAACTAGGAAATCTTGCTAGAAGTTCAACGAGTTATCCGTTCCTATCCGACCCAGCTTATTTTTCCTACTACAAAGATCTCTTTCTGGATAGCAGCTGCGACAGATCCAACTTCGCGCGCACACACGCACGGTAATCGGACACCCTCATCATATCACTTTCACCGTTACGCATGACACTCTATCGTAAAATGAATAGCTCGAAAATATTTATGTGTGGTAAGATGAGGTGAGGCGTGATCGTCACCTGTTCACACCTCAATGACTGATGACACAGTCCCACTTCGTGTAAATTTTCTCTTCTCATCGTTTACTTTCTCTTTTTACTGTCTTTCCTATATTTTTTTTTCGTGTATAAAACAGGTGTCAGATACGGAATGGCCTTATGGATGGGAAAATTATGTTTATTTTATAATTTTGATCAGATAAACATCAGCATAAGAAGAACTCCTGGTTCTAGAAGGTCTTCAAGGTATAATTCCAAGAAAAAGTCCCTCATATCAAAAACATCAAGGATCTTCGGCCGGGACCAGGCTACCTCATACAAAGTCCGGCTTTAAAGGCAGCATACAACGAATCTGAGGTGGTGCGGATTTCAGGTGGAGTATTCGTTTACGGAACCGTAGATCATGGAGAGGGGTGTGATTCCGCCCATTTCTTCCTAATTGCCGTAAAAAAACGACCCGAAAGATGCGGCACCGCACAAGGCCGGCGCGCTCCAATCGAACTCCTTGTGGAAAATAGTGCGCCGGAACGCTCGAAACCGTATCTTCCGGGCCGTTTTTTACGGCAATTAGGAAGAAATGGACGGAATCACCCTTCTCTGAATAATCTACGATCCCGTATACGAATACTCCACCGGAAATCCGTACCACTCCAGATTCGTGGAGTGATGCCTTTAAAGACGAGAAAATTGGTTTCTTCTTCGATACTTTTTCGAAATTGAAAACCAGAAATTATTTAAGAAAATTATCTTACTAGGACAATGTATGGTTAAGAGTTATTCATGATTATAGTTCATTTTAATAGGAAAAATATTAGGAGGATTTACAAGGAACGAACTCGTAAAAAAAGGAAGTATCGCCTCACTATTGGAAATGATCCGGTCACTATAACCATGGCTACGTATTTATCTGAAACTGAACCACTCGTACACGTAAGGTTGGATTTCCCCAGAGGAATAATGTTGTTCGCAGTTCTCCTCGTCCAAATTTAGACTCCACTTCGGATGTTTTCAATTTAAGACCGCTTTAACTATCGGTTGGGAAGATTTCTGATTTTCTGCTCTTTCCACTACAAGCGTGTGAAGGATTCAAGAAGACGATAGGATAGGACAAAAAATAATATGTAAATGTAAGTGTTATCTCAAGAAATCATTGAAAATCGGAGAATCAGGACCCTTAAGAGTGGTGGGGGATCAATTTATCAAACAATACAACTCTTCACAACCGCACGCTTGAGGCATCGGAGCATAAGAGGAGCGAATCCCACTTCTCGTTCGTGTAGCAGTTGTTTTTGTTGGTAAATGTACCCCAAATTCACTTCACCACGTTCTTCTTTTCCCAATGTTATGGGCGTAAAAGTGTCGCCTCGTTGAGACAACTGATCACTCTGGTACTCTCCTACTCCTTTGGTTCATAGATTCGCGAGAGCTGCTCGCAGGTACATTGTGATACTCGTAAAGTACGTCCGGGACCCTATCAACTAGTTCAAGGAACTCAATTTTCCCGAAAATTTTCCCTGATTACCCTGTAGCGGATACCTGCGCAACATCGCGAGAATCGTTTCTGATTCCTCTGCTTCGTGGATTTATTGGCGATGTGTGACGTTTTTGCTGTGATTCTTAAAAACTACGTTCCAAAACCTATCTACTAGTGGACAGAACCAAACACCGAAAATTTTGCAGAATATTGCCTTTTTCTCAGCTATTCTTAGATTTTGTGCGAAGAAGAATAAGTATGATTTTTTAATGGTGATTTTTTTTTAAGGAAAATGATTTTATGCAGAAAAAAGTCACAGTGATTTTTTTGAAAAATTTAATGTTCTCTAATTTTCTTTCTCGGAAGCTCTTCGAAAAACGTACTTCCTTTAAAGAAACCACGAAACGTTTGCTAGTTAATATTTGGGATATGTTAGCCGTCATAGTTATCATTCTTCTAAGACCACAACATTACTGGACTGTTGGAGAGATTCAGGATCTCATGGATGATTTGTGGGAGCAGGGAATGCTAATTTTCCTAAGCACTATGTCTTTTCGAATCAATCAGACAATATCTAACATTTGTTATTAGTTGTTTTTGCTCTTGGTCCAAATTTTTCCTTTTCTTTTTCCAAAGGATTAGAATACAATCCCGAAATTCCTCTCTTGTAAATTTCTCGTCTCTCGCTTTCTTTGAAAGCAGAAGAAAGCTCATATATTAGAGAACATCTTTGTAAAAGCGATTTTAAATCCTTCTTATGCCTACTCTAGAGAGTTATTTCGGATTTCTCGGCTGCTTTGACGAAGAAAAATTTAAGAACTGAACTTTTTCCAGTCAGTTCAGTCATATGCTACCGTATGCTACCTACAACGATTGGTTTTCTTTATTTATTTATGGGACGGGTGTAGCGCAATCAGTTACGGGTCCGCTCCGGCCACACTGCCGATGTTTCGCAACCGACTTAGTGCCAACCAAGTTTTTTCCCCCTTCGGGGTTGATGAATTGGTACTACACTTGTCTGGGAGGATAAAAACACTGACTTGTTCATCGGCTGACCAGTGCAACTCTCTATGTGGGTCAATAGCGTTCCAAAACTTCAATGATTACGGATTCCAGTAAAACGCGTTGGTGCATCCCAAGTGGATTGATACCCCTGCGATTTTATCCATTTATTCTTTATTTATTCATAGCTTACGTTAATGAATTTCTGGGATTCTGCCGTTTTGGAGCTGTTCAAGTGATGTCGTATGAATCTCTCGGTTATTTAGTTTTTATTTCATAGTGGTCGAAAATTCTGAGGAATTTCTGAGAATTTCCACTCTTTCAATTGAGTGAATTGGGTGATTTTAATGGAAGAAAATATTGAGTCACAAATATGTAGTTTCAATTTTTTTTTCATTTTTTTCATCTCATAAATTTTCATATGCTCACTTTTTTAACGCATAATTTTCTCAAAACAAACCATTTTGTCTAAGTGACTTTTTTAGTATTTATTATCCGTTAAAATGCTTGTACCTTAATCAGTTCTTTATTGAGTGTCAGGCCGTGACCTCTTAAAATTCTAATTATTCCTTCAGGCAAACCATCTTTTGTGAAGAGCAGTGTTTACAAATAGAACCAAAATAGTCGGCAATATCCATTAAATACATCTGTCCCCAGCGGAAAACTTACAGTTTTAATTAAATTTAAATTAAATTAAACTTGGCTAAAAAGGCCCCGACTTAGTACCGTAATCTTCATAATCAGAACTGGACTTTTCCGTTGCGATCTCGCTTAGCCTCGTACGTCCATTCAAATTTATTATCCAAGTACACGTATACATCTTTTTGAGAAATTGCTGTAAATAAGCGGTAAATTCTGTGGAATTTTCCCATTCGAGGGTCCCATTGGCCATATATATTCTACTAGTTTCTGTCTTATTCATCAAAATTCACTATTCATTGCCCTATGTACTGCTTCATCCCGATTCTTCTACTATTTCTCCGAATTCCCTTTCGTAGAGCAAAATGTCTTCTAATGGAAAACTCTTTTGAAAATAATGTATTTATTTTTACTTCTTAGCCACCGAGTTATCTAAGAGGATTAATCGTTGGTGTTTTTATCACCTGATTCCTACTATTCAACTAAATATAAATGCTCCAATTAAGCTGATCATAATTTTGTTGTAATATATAGATGTCTGTTCCTTTTTTACAATTAAATATTGATGTTTCACTTAGTTTCAGGGCTACAACTTTCAAATTCTATGCAAAAATAAGATTGAAGAGACAAAAATCTGAAAAATTAATGATTAAGGCGGTGAAGTTAAAAGTTTCCTCCTTCATTTATAGTCTGAGACTCTCTCCCTCTTTTTCTCTTTAAGTCTAACGAATAGGACATATCACCTTTTTTTGAGAATTAATTACATGCACATGGTTAGTGAGTTCTGGATCCTTCACTCGTTAAATCCGATCGTAATTTGCTGGTGTTTCCTTCCGTATATTTAACAAATCGGATCGGATTTCACAAAAAAAATTACAATAGTAATTATGGGTGGATTTACCGAGAGGAGAAACGCGTACATAGATGCGTAGATCTCATGCCTCTCGGCACAAAATCCTCATTTCGATCGATAGATTCTGGTGGTTTTTCCCCCAGAACATCCCTAGATTTTGATCAGGATATACGTGAGCAAGAATTACAACAAAAATCCACTTCGTTTTCCTTTCCACCCGTAGGGAGTTTGTTTTTGAAACATGAAGGTTGATAATAACACCTCTAACAAGCGATTATATGGTTCATAATTGCTCTAACAGTTGTTTTCTCCTTGGGTACGGGAACGTACACTCTGATTTGAAAGTTTGTCCACATGAAATGTGTTTTTTAACGTTAACGTTGACGAGAATGCTCGACGATGCCGTCGGACGCAAGGAAGAAGCGCCTATGATGTTGGGGACTCCTCATAAAGTATTTCTATATCAGCTATCAAATACCATATATCAGAGTTATCAAATATATAATCTGTTCGGTAATCGCTGCTTCTCTGGACATTTTCGATGCGGCGATGCAGTCGGACAATGGGCGACCACAAAAAAAACATAGTCGTGGTCCCACGCGTAGTCGATATCGTTTGAAACACCTTTGTCGCCAATGTGTTAACGCGAAGAAAATTCCATCCATTATCACAAGATTCGACTCTACGAAATTCTCAAAATGTCCTCCAACGTCTGCGTTTAGTTTTTGTGACATTCTACTTTTTTCTAGCAAAAATTTTCTGAATGCAGTCATCGGATTCATCCAGTTTTTCGAAGTTGAAATCTAAAGCATAGACGAATTCTAGTGGGACTTATATTTTAACCTTCTTCATTGTTTTTTTAGTCTACAAAGTGGTTCTATTGACAGAATGGACGTTTTTTTTAACTCTATAAATACTCTTAGTGTTAATGCTCATCAATTTAACATGGAACATTTCAAGCGAAGTAAGGTACTATTAAATATTATTAAGCACGATGTGCTACATAAATTCCAGATTATTTTATCCTTGCTGTCCATATATTATGGACATTGTTATTATAAGTAATTATCCTCGTATATCTTTTAAATTCGTGCAATATTATCACGTAAGGAAGAAATACTGGGAAATTTCGTTGCTTTTTGTTTCTGCACATTGTATTTCTGTACTATTTCTGTTGCTGAAAAGGTCTTCCCGCCTTAGAATGAAAAAGCAAAAACTGCCCAGTAGACTGTTTTTTTTAATTTGTGCAAGTGAACGCTACAATGTTTATTTGCCTCTCAATGGTTCATTATTTGTTCGAATAGCAAGAAGACGTAAACATGTACATGAATGGGAGTTTCACGAAAAGGATAAGGAAGTTTTTGTTGTGGATCTTCTCTTTTTATTTCCTGGTTCCTCTGTAAGATTTATCTTTGGTCCCTCAAATGAGTTCAAGAGTAAATATTACTTGAAGAGAATTTCACATACATCGATGTGATATGTGGATTTCGCTTTTTTTTTGTTTTTTTTTTTTGATTTTTGATTTTTTGTCTCAAATTTAAATTTCTTCTAGGAGCATTTCAGGTACTCTCGGCTATCGTGAACATTTGCGTACATTTTTTTTCTTTGACAGTAAAAAAGTGAGTAAATTATCTTTACTAATAAGACATAGCATTCGCGAATTCCTGATGCAACTTTCAGAAGCTCCTTCCCTTCCTTCAGAAGTTCTATTCATAACCTGGCAAACAAATGTTTACTTTCTTCCTTTTATTTCTCGAGAGTTCTTGAATTATCATATGATCCTGGTGTTAAAGAAATTTTTTTCTCACACAACTTCATCTCATGATTTCTTATGCTTCTGATTTTTGAATGATTCATTGTTTTGAGGACTTTCTTTTTGCATTTCTTTGAAAACCCACTTAGTCCACAGTTTACAGATATTCTCGTGCGCATAGTGAAAAGAATCATTTGAACGGAGTCATAATTCAAGGGAATTGAAGTGAGATTTTCCTCTTTCGTTTTGTTCCTATTTTCAATTTTTTTCACAAATACATAATTACAGCTACTCATCTTGTAGTCTTCATTTCCTAAATAAAATGTTAAAATACTATTACAACAAATCATTTTTCAGTTATATTTAATGTCGTCTCCCATTCATGTCCAATTTCTTTTTTCTTTTTCTTACTATTTGCTGTAGTTCCATATGAGACCCCAAATAAACTATAAATGACAGATAATGTATTTAAAAAATTATACATTTTCGATTAAATCGATATCTTTTCATCTAGATTATATTACTCTAATAAATCATTGCCTTAAGTTTGAAAAGTTCCGTTACGCATAATCTTTTTGAGATAGGGGATAAATGTGAGACAAGGTAGAAATCTAATCTTTGAGACGTTTCATTTGTACTTGTGGAAATAGAAGATTTAGTATTATAGGCCATAAATAACAGTTTACTGTCTCTTGTTTCCTCCAACATCATAATCCTTTTCGTGGATCTCCTAAGAATTCCAAGAATCCAAGAAAAACACTCATTTCGACCCCATTAAAAAATCACTATTTTTTTAAACCAAATCCTGTTGGATGCAAAAACTGCCTTACTGCCTTTTCAAAATAATTTAGTTGACCAATACCTGGAAAAAAATCTGTTACCTACACAATAACTCTTTGTGAGATAAGAGATATTTTGCTTTTGACTCTAACCATAAAGTTTGTGGAATGTTATTTGATTTGATTTCCACTACAGTGTACTTTCGATGGTTCGAAACCTCCTGAAGTCAACCAAAAGTCGCATCAATTCATCGAACCATTCGTAGTCGAGAAAATTTTTTAAATTAATTGATAATTTTAATTTTTTTCGAAGGAAAAGTCTTGTTAGGAGAAATAAGAATACCTATTTGGATAAGAATACACTGGTTGAGCCTTGCAAGTCACTGTATAGGCCGCATACATTTCCGTGAGCCTCAAACGATTCTGGATTGAAGTCGAGCCTGTTCGTAGATCAGAAACGGATTGATCAACGCAAAAAAACGTTACCGTTTTGACCCTGGTATCTTCCTGAGGACAATGATCGGGAAACCATGAACATACACGTTGGTCACAGTTTATTCAGAGGTAGATTTCGAGTGCTGAAATATCTTCAATGTTCCTTAAAAGATCAAGACCGTGTTACAAATAAATAGTAAATAAAAAGTATTCTTAATAAGAAATATTTTTGTGATAATGGACGTCGGAGACGTAACTATCCATGCGTCTAGCCAAAATCTCTATAGTGTTTTTTTTCAAAGTAAAATAACCTTTGTTCCTGTGTGGGCGTGGTCACCGCGTGTGTGTCTTCAGTATCGCTTCCGTCACATCCCAATCCATTCACCGTTTGAGATACGTGTATCCCTTGGATTTTCTTAATTATTCCATTTTTTAGATATATTTCTAGCAAACAAGCGCTTATCATAAGGAGGATTTTGATATTTTTTCCGCAGTCACAGTAGTAGAATTTTTTTTTGCTCCTCTCAATCGAAATCAGCCGTCAGAAATTTTTTACTTTTCATCTTCTTAAATAGCGTCCCAAAAGGGCATAAAAGAGTTTCTCTTCACTGATTTTACTGCTTTAATCTTTTTGAGTTAAATTTTTTCTATTTAGGAATATTTAGATTTTTTTAAAATTTTGTTAGAATTAACGGTGAATTAAAATTTTATCTTTCCACTATTTAAATGAAAACATTCGAGCTCTACAAGCTCCTACGAATCTGCTCTAGTTCATTTAATTAGGAAACAAAAGAAGGAATTTCGCCCTGGATATCCCACTCTCGTCTGCGTTGTAAAAAATAAATTCATTCTAGCTCAATCCAGAAAAAATGGCTATAAATAAACAAGAACAGAACATCCCCGCGATGTTTTCCTACAATTCGCAGTTTTTCTATTCATTTATGAATGAAAACAACTAAATACTTGCTTTGAAATGTATTTATTGGTTTGCACAGTCCAATATTGTCATCCAATATGCATGGCTTTGGATGCGCTCCAAGTTGCGCATGGATCTGACAGATCGTAATATTTGTTTACATTGTTATTCCTTGGCTTTGTTTACAAGTCACTATTGGTGTATTTCTCTTTTTTTATTCCCTTTTGCAGAAGCGCTCTTCGTCTCTGCAACTCTTTTTAACGTGCTTTTTTTCCAGAGGAAAATCCTTGAAAACCGTCTTAGCCTTCAGCTCATTCTGTCTCATATTTCCATAGTGATTGATTTCTCATGACTGAGTTTTCAATAGTAAACCTTTTTACGGATTTAACGATTCACTCTGGCTGTTAATTTCCCTTGGATTTTTTTGTTAAATGCCATGCTTCACATCCATTTGCTTATGCGGAATTATGAAACGCCCACCATTTTCACAAATACAAAATAGTATCGTGTGTTTATTCTACTTCATAGTAGGTGATTTACAAATTTTCCACAGTACCTGATTCGACCCGCACGCAACATTTCCTTTTTGATGTCCAATCTCTGAGTCGTAAAATTAAATGTGAAAATTTTTGAATATTATTCCCAGTCGTTGGGCCCGAAACATTCCCTGATTAAAGGTAGAATACCAAGAAGTTGACGATGTTGGGGTCTCTCAAGGAGAAGCAACGGTTATGGGTGTTGACCACCTATATGAGCTCAATTCCCCCTAATTATCCTGAAAAATAGCATGAGAAATAGTCTTGTCGATCGAATTTCCCTACAAGGCGCCTGACAACGTGACACGTATGCGAGCGCTAACACACGCGCCGAGTTTGTGAGCGAATGTGCTGCTGACACTGTGTTTCCTGCTCGCTGGCCGACGCTTTGCGTTCACATACGTGAAACGTTGTTAGGTGTCTCGTAGGGAAACGCGAACGTCAAAACCGGTTCACACGCTGTCCTTCGAGATAGTGAAAAGGAATTGAGCGTATTCCATATTATTTTCTCGAATATAGATCCCAACATCTTCAATTTTGTGGTATGGCGCCTTTAATTTCAATATTATGTGTCTTTTTACGAACAAAAACACTTTCTTTTCAATTGAATGGTGCACCCAAACTATCAATTAAGTTGCTATTCAAAAGGCGGTTCGTTCGTTCGTTCATTCCGTTATTGCAACATTTTTCAGCACGAGTTCAATGAACCATTTGCAGGTTGTTTTCCACTTGCTCTTCTTACTGTGTATTTTCCATAAATTCTAAGTCCAATTTTGAGAAACATAGTATTCCGTTGCTGAATACACACTACAAAGATGGAATACAAACATAGTATTCCGTTTTGGGTGGGTGTAGGGGAGTTGTTTAGAGGTTCCGCTGCCTACACGGAGTTTCGAATCCGCCCTAGTGCTCGCCAAGCCTTTCATCCCTCCGGGGTCGATAAATTGGTACCAGACATGTCTGGGAGGATAAAAACACTGACTTGACACATCGACTAGCCCCCGCAATTCATTGTATGGGACCTAGACACGCGTTCGTAAACGTCAGATGAAATTCTGAATTGAAGTGAACGTGGGAACGCATCCCAAACGGATTGACTAACGCCAGAAACTTTATCCTTTAAGTTTATTCTTATCCTTTATAGCACTCTGCTGAGACCAGTCTTACAGAGTGTAGAGATAATAGAGAGAGATAGAATTACAAGTTGCAATCACTGTAATTTTGCCAGTGTTCGTCTATTCACGATTCATTCCGTTCTTAGTAAACATCATTGGATTCATGCGGACCAGCTTATCCAGTTCTTGCTCCTCCAATCGTATCCGAATGTTGTAAAATGATTGCTATAGATAAAAAGGATAAAGTCACTGGCGTATCAATCCACTTGGGATGCGCCAACGCGTTTTACTGGAATTCGTAATCGTTGAGGTTTTGGAACGCGTGTTGGCCTATACAGTGACTTGCGGGGGCCCGCCGATGATCAAATCGGCCTTTTTTATCCTCCCAGACAAGTCTGGCACCAATATGCTATAGATAGCTCAGTGATAAATACTAGAACACGTGCACTATGAGACTGATTGACTCCCACAAAGTCCCTGTGACGGCCGTGGTCGACGCCACTTGACTGAGATCTCTCTCCGGGTTTTTCGGTAAGGTCAAAAGTTTCAGATTCCCGGGATTCTTCGCCGCCTACCCTACCCAACAATAAAAGAATTTTCAGCGATCACAACTCGAACATCGCTAACACTTTTTCCAAACGACTTCTTACTACTACTGTACTTTCACGGTGTACTCAAATTCGTGTATAACCAAGATTTAAAATTTATACATGATTGACAAAAACGATCTAATAAAATCCACGAAAAAAGGCAACGATAGCCGCTTTAACTAGTGGATAATTTGAATTCAGTAGAAAAACCCAGATTTCAAATGAAACGGAAAGTAGTGAGGATACACTGCTCCATTATTGAATGGTGTTCAATCCACTAAAGTCTTGTCATGCATCCTTTACATTTTCATACTTAACAAGCTCACATTTCGATTGAAAAGCTCAAAAAATCCAATTTCCTCTACTCTGACAATTTGTTCGCTATGCTTCACTTGTAATGGAATGTATAATGCATTTTAGAAAGAAATATGCAGAAATAACTACATTCTCCTTTTCTGTACCGCTCTATGAATTGAAATTTTATTTAGAAAAAAACTTTCAAGACTAAGGGGACTATGGGAGGAATGTTTGGACGGCTACAGTAATACGAGCGATTCTCAAAATGCCCCCCCCCCCCCCACAATTCTCTGCCGGACCTGTCCTGAACTGAAATTGTATTTACAATATGTAGGGAATAGCAACATTACAAAATAAAATGAAACTCTAAAATTAATAGAAACGAGAAGGAAATTTCCGAATGTAATGCCGAGATTGGATGAGACATCTCAAGGGATGAAAAATGGAGCGAAAAAAAATTCCACCGGTCCTCGGAGAGAATTTCAAATGGAAACAACGAAATGCACGTGTTAAGCGCAGAATATTGAAACGATAAAGTCACGTTTAAACATGGATTCGGATGTGCTAGAGTATGCTGGTCCCGTAACGATTTCTGTCTCCGTCTCCTTGTTCTATTAGTTGACCATTTCTCATAGCACACCAGCACTGTCTCTTAAAGGCATCACCCCACGAATCTGAAGTGGTACGGATTTCCGGTGGAGTATTCGTATACGGGATGGGAGACTATGGGGAGGGGGATGATTCCGTCCATTTCTTCCTAATTGCCGTAAAAAACGGCCAGGAAGATGCGGCGCCGCACAAGGCTGACGCGCTCCAGTCGAACTCGCTGTGGAAAATAGTCCGCCAAAACGCATGAAGCCGTATCTTCCAGGCCGTTTTTTACGGCAATTAGGAAGAAATGGACGGAACCACCCCATCTCTATAGTCTCCCATCCTGTATACGAATACTCCACCTGAAATCCGTACCACCTCAGATTCGTGGAGTGATGCCTTTAAAGGCAACGCATCTGGAAATTGAAAAGTAGTGTAGGAATTCGATGGAAAATGAGATTTGAGATGAAGATTACTAATATGAGAGTGGCTCCTCTCAATTTCTCCTGACGGTTGTTGAAAAAAAGGTAGGAAAAGCGTGGGAACAGCGTTTGTTCCTGCGACGTACTTTAGAAAGCGGCATCCTTGTCTGGCTCCAGATCTCTTAGCAGCCTATTCATTGAGGTTTTGATTCCGTCTAATGGCAAAGGCGAAACGGAAGCCTATTTTCTTTTTTTCTCGTCCACTCTCTTAGCATTCGTTCTCTTCCATTCTATTTTTTTCTCTTCTATTTTCTATTATTATATTACATTACCATTGAATTGGGTAGGCTGCTCATACGGCTGCTGAGGGGACCCCATTGATTTTAGACTGCTCACTCGTGAACGCGGCGCGTGTACAAAGGTGCTGCGTCCTCACGTCGTACCTCATAGGAACAAACGCCGTCTCTTTTTTTAAAGGACGATTAGAGGAAGTGGAACGGGGCCACTGTGACCTCCGTAATGACATCCTGTACTCTCTATTTTTACATCGGATTTAGACACTACGTGAATTTCGTGATGCGGTACATTTAAGGGAAACCAGAATGATGAAAGGAAAATATGCAAATACCAGATTTTGTACGAATTGAGCTCGAATTTACTCTCAAAAGAAAATTCTAGGGAAATAGTCTAATGGTAAACTATTTTATTGCAATTGTTTACTAATTGTGTATACACACAAATATGCACAAGTACAAAAAAATCCATTTGTTCACATTCTCTGTCATTTACACACTTCTAAACATATTTTTTAGACTTTTTTCTGCTATTTTTTTGTTTTATCTCGCTTCAGGTGCACTAATTTACTTTGGCTAGTGATGGGATTTATTTGTGCTCTCTTCCAGATGTCCTCCGAAGAGTGCTCTCGCAACGAGAGTTACGATTTCGTCCGCTACGCTGTGATCGTCTATATCGGGACTCCGATCGCACTTGCTGGTGTTGTCTGTAATTGCATATTACTGGTAAATCTGATTCATGATCTTTATCTTGTCCTACAGCAGGTCCGTTAGGTCTTAGGCAGTTTAGAGAGTGCGAAATTCCATTTTTTGCGAGAAAAAAAAAGAAATATGCTGGGAAAGGATTTACCGAATATAAGGGTGAAGTGAATGAGAAGTGCTGTAGTAGTTAAGGACATCCGATTTAACCGAGTGCCCGTGTTACTCCTTATGGTCCCGTAAGGAACGGCGTCCGTAGAAAAACAACGTGGCTTCCAAAATAAACATTTTCTCATTGGAATTAAAGCTATATTTCTGCAAAAGGATGATTTCGAAAAATAAGGATAGAAGGAAAGATGTTCCGTATTGATGCACATGCACGTGAACACATATAATTTGATTCACGAGTTCTGAAAATGACAGGTTGCTCCGAAAATTTCACTTCCTGCATGTATTCAAAGGATCTGATTAGGATTTTTCAACGCTATAAGTGAAGAATTTTTCGAAAAATATGATGTCAGGCTCCCATTCAGTGAAAAATTTTGTAGTGAAAAGAAGATATCAACAATAGCAAATAATTCATAAGAATTTCATTTTATATTGGCCTATTTTGTTTCTAAAAATTATAAGGGTATCAGGGTTATTAGAGTTTTACTGCATAAGAAAATATATTTTGGTTTGTTGATCTTCATTCCAATGGTCTGATCACCGGAAATTTGAATTTGGCTGTATAACATGCTGTTCGTTTCTGAGGATTTAGCCGGAAATAATTTCCACCGGATGTATCGAATCGGCATTAATGAGTTAACCGGTGTAGTACTAGGATTGACTACCAACTTAACGACTTGGAAAGGTTAGGAATGTCGATCCTTAGCTCGTAGATCTAGTTTTAATGTATTGTTAGTGGAGAAAGATAGAGAAAGTAACAAGAAATCATTGGTATCCCTTTTTTCAGATTATAAGGGATCGTTTTTCACGGAAAGGGATAAGGGAGGAAAATTATGTATACTTGTCCACGTATGATTAATCGTTCGAACCAATCGATAAGTGGTACCGGGTAAATGACTCGCTTTTTTTGGATGACTTTTTTTTTGTTTATAATGATCCAAGCACTCAACTTGAATATTCATAAACTTTAGTTCTATACGTGACCGCACCTCTTACGGTTCATGTCATCTTCTCAGTTTATTCATCTCTAAATCTACATAATTGATTGTAAGGATTTTCAGCGATTATTCTCGAGATGTCATTCGAGAAGGTCATCCACGCTGTATCTACTTGTGCTGGCTCTTCTTGGTTAGTTGATTAGTTTTACCAAAAAAAGTTCGTTGTTAATTTTTGCAAAATAACTTGATCTTTGTCCGCTCTTTGAAAAGACTCCACTGAATTATGGGAATTATTATGGGAATTGCAAAATTTCAATTTTACAAGCGTCCCATAATTTGCAAAGCATATTCCTAGTGAAAAAAAATAAAATAGATTTAAAACCTAATGAATTATTTTTGAAAGGAAACTAGTAACAAATTGGATTATACAAGTCCATGCTTTTAAAAATTCTCTGGAGATTTTTTTTTGGCTCACTCATATGGTCAATTTGAAGGAGATAACGCCTTAATCTTGACCACGTATTAAAATATTGGAAATGGAGCGAAAATTTTTTTTGAATATTTGATATGAGATTTGTCTTAAATGTAAATTCTATAATTATAATGCACACATTGAAATATCGAAAAAAAAAATAAAATGAAGAGAAAAAAGATTTTTTCGAATATTTGTAAGTTTGCGATGAAATTTACGTTTCACTCAAGTTTTATAGATAGTGACTACGATGCTGGTGTATTGAAAATAGGGCAAATTAAGCGAGGAAGCTTTTCTCTGGACATTTCCCAAGATTTTAGATGAAATTAGCTGCTTCAAAAAATTTATCCTGCCAGAAAATTCCACTATTTTTGTTTTGTTTTTTTTTTGTTCTACTGGATAAAATGTTTCAAGATCTCCTCATGGATCTACTGTACATCCCTTTCTTTACGGTGGATGCGTTGGCAATCTATCATCAGAATGAATTCCTCTATCATTTTTGGCACGTCTACGCAATGCTTGTCTTCGGCACTAGCCGAATGGGTGAGCTGCTTAGTTTTACCCTGATTCAGGATGGATTAACAAAATATCAACTGTTGAGTTTCAGTACAATTTGCGTCCACTTACATGATTCTATGTGCTACAATGGAACGATTCATTGTCGTCGCTGAGATACATTCGTTGGAATCTTTAGTGACGTTAGTTCTTAGTTTTTAGTACAAATCAGTGAATTTTCAGTTCTACCGCAGGCTTTTGACATATTACCTATTTTAATTTCCTATTTCCTAATTTTCTACGCAATGGTTGTCTCTCATCTTTTCTGAATTTTCATCTCTCATGTTCCTAATTTTGTTTCTCGTTGTATAAAGAAGCAAAGAATGAGAACACTCCTATTACTGTGTTTGAAAATTCAATTGTGAACTGCAAGAAATTTTCGAGACTTTTTTTTGTGCTGCGGTTGTTTCGCACCCGGGCTTGAAAAGTGCAGCTCGGTGTTTTTCTCTGGAAGTTCAAATTTTTCTCGTAACCAAATGCACTTCCACGTCTCCTTTTTACTGATTATATTTGTTACAGTAATTCGATTCTTTTGTGAGCTCCATTTCTAATTGTGCACTTTTTGCATCGGAGCCGCTTTTGGACGGTGCATTTTATGTAGAGCAAAAAAAAGAAGACCTGCTCATCCTACACTTCTCCCTCATTGCCCTAATTCCTTAAGGTCTTCTTATACTGCGCTTCATCCTCATTGCCTTAATCCCTCACGGTTCATTAGTTTCATCGGCCTTTAGTGAAAGGATAACTGGATGAATCTCTTCTTTCTTGGATTTTTTGTTACAGAACTCAGAATTTATTGCTCGATTGCAGTGAAAATGGCCGATATCTTACCATTGGCGTAGTGCTTCTGGGAGTGATTGGTCTACGTCTCCCGGCTTTCTTCGAATATGTGATCGCATTCCGGCCAGAATGTCCCATTTATATGGTGAGTCTGTGAATATCGATTGAAGAAGGAAAGAGTTGTAAAGAAAACCAAAACACTAAACTTGGCAACCTTCCAATTATTAATAAAATAGTTTATTTTTAAAAGAGGAAAGAAAATTCAGCTTGGAACGAGCTTATAAACATTGAGTGAATACAAAAACGGAAGGTACAGATTTGTATGTAAAAAACATCAATTTTTTTCATATATATATATATATATATATATATAAAAAAAAAAAAAATAAATATATATATATATTTGTTTCCGAACATAGAACTAAACTGGTTCTATGTTAGTCGGTGTTGCTTTTTCAATATTTCTCAAGAAACTCAATGAAAAGCTGCCAAGGTATAGTGAAAGATTATTTCCTAACACTGAAATTCCATAGAAGCAGGGTGTCACGAAATTCACGTTATACAGAGACCCTAAGAAAACTTAAGAGTCCGGGATGTAGATTACGAAATGAGAGCGGTTCCTCCCTCTATTCCCCTAGTCGTCGGAAAAAGAACGGAGAACTGAAAATGCGTCAAAGTATCATTTGGGTCTTTAATTTTCATGATGTCTGCCTTTAAAGTTGTAGAGAAAATCCTAAATATGATCACTTTTACCGATCTGAGGGGACGTTGTAACTCAATCAATCAATCAATAATAATGCAAATGAGATAAAGGATAAAGTCGATAAAGTTTCTGGCGTTAATCAATCAGAGTACAGGTACAGAGACAAATTCTGCAGCAAAATTGAAGCAGACGCGAAGCGGTTACCTGTGTCAACATGGATGAATAAAACAATAATGAAAACAGTGGTATGGTAGAAGTTTAAAGGATAAAGGATAAAGTTTCTAGCGTTAATCAGTCCGCTTGGGATGCGCCCCCACGTTCACTTCAATTCAGAATCGTTTGAGGTTCACGAACGTGTAACTGGCCCATAGAATGACTTGCTGGGCTAGCCGATGTGTCAAGTCAGTGTTTTTATCCTCCCAGACAAGTCTGGTACCAATTTATCGACCACGGAGGGATGACAGGCTTGGTTGGCAGTAGGGCGGTTTCGAACCTCCGATCGATTGTGCAGACCGGGGAACCTCTTACCGACTGCTCTACACCCACCCATGTAAAGTGTAGTACATGGCATTTAGTGATAGGCAAAAATGGAGTGTGCTCTTGAAAATACCTTGAATGCACTCTTATCATATACGCTTAAAAACTGATAAATAAATTAATATATGTAAACAATTGAAAAGACAACTTATTCCCAACGCAATACATCGACGATTGTGGTTAGTAGAGTTGAGAGTGGTGAAGAAACTTCATCTGCTCTCAGGATCAAATATCGGAACATTCATTTCCACATCGTTCGTTGAGCCCCATTTTTGTCCCTCCCTCCACAATGACTTTTAATTTACAACGTATTCAGAATAATAACAAGTTTATCGTTTAGAGTTACGACTACGTCCCAAAATTGGCTGGCTGGGAACATTATCAAATATTTAATTTCTATGTGATGACGGTTAGCTTTATTTTATTTTTCCTTCAAAAATATGTAAATATTTTCTGAAATTTTCAAGGTTCTGCATATTTTCGTTCCATTTGCAATACTCTTAGTGCTGAATATTTCTATTGTTGTGCTGACAAAACGAAAAGTTCATGGAATTAATTGGGCGGTGACGGCATTTATTGGGCTTCCAAAAGTATCGGAGTTGGTACGAAAAGGTTTGTGTTCGTTTTGTTTGTTCTGAACCGCGGTTGCAAGATCAAGAATTGAATCAATCGAAGAACATCTCTTCGGAGCCATTGAGAAAATTTCCGTAGTCAAATTAGTCGACATTTTTTTCCAGAAACTATGGAATCGTCCAGAAAACGTCGTGACGAAGTTCGATGTGCGACACGTACAATGGTCTCCATAACAACCACTTACCTCTGTTGCTCATCATTATCGTTATTTATTTCTGTGATGGAAAATGTATTCCCGGAAAACTCATTGTTATTTAATGAGGACGGCAGTAGGTGCTGAATTTGTCCTGCTAAATTAATGAAGCACACGAAATGAGTGGACTTCCAGCAGATGACGATTTTTTCAGCACTCGTTTCTATACGTTGGCAAGCGATGCCGTCAGTATTTTGGTAGCCGTGAACAGCCTTCTACGACTGTTTGTTTATATGATTTGCAGTCCAAATCTGAGGTACGTAATATTGCGGATCTTTGCGTAGCGAGCTAAAAGTTCTTTACTGCAGGGAACAACTCTTCAACGAATTTCCGATTTTCAATTGTTGTCATAAGAAGAAAAAGTTGGAGGAAAACGACGAAAAAGTCTTCACATACCAGCAAACATTGCTCCTCGCCAATCCAGCAATGCTATAGGCTGTTTAAAGGACCCAGCTACCGTAATCCACATTACTGCTGCGTGGAAATCCGAGGCGATTCCAGCGCCTCTATGACGAGTCCTTTAAATTATGAACTCGATTGGTACCAAATGCAAGAACGGGAAGTTGCTAACTGTATGATCATATCGCGTTGAAATCAAATATGTATTTGCCGTTATTCTCGATATGAGGGGAAATTTCTGTGCTTGCAGATTTCATCTTGGAAAAAGCAACCGATGCGAGAACTGGTCTTTTTTTCAAGTGAACCAGACGACTCTAGTCCATTTTTGCATTGTATTTAGTAGAAGAAATGAAAAGTGATTAGCAAAGAGCTAAAATTAGATGTTTGAAGCTAAATAGACATTTTGGATCAGTTCTCGTCCACAGCAAAGGTGAAATTCTCGATTGCGGAGAAATTTTCCCCACTTCAGGAAGTTGTATATTTTGATACACTCATGCTACAGTTTATTTGTAATGTAAATTTACTTTTTCATACTGGGCTTTGTTTTTTTTTTCGCTTTTTTGCATCTATCAGGTTCTCTTTGTAAATGCCTTCGCATACGGAATCATACCGCAGATTGAAAGCTGAGAAAAATCAGAATTCTATAAATTTGCTATCCACTAGCAACATTGGCCGGCTGCCGGGAATAGTAGGTAGGTGTTCTTGGAGTCGCGCTGCTCGTTAGACTCTGTTAGGTGTTTTAGGTAGAATATGAGGGTTTTTGTAATGTTTTTTTTTTGTTTCTTAGGAATTGTTTTAAAATCCATGTGCTTTGCTCTCACTGCCTTCTCATTGTGCGACTAGTTACTGTTGTTCATTCGATTAAATTTTAAAAAAATAAAAGAATAAATTACATCATAAAATGGTGACAGATATCATTTTAGGAACAGCCAGAGTCATAAATCAAGCAATATTTCTATTCTCCTGATTATTTCTTTTACTCTTACCATAGCACTATTTTCATTATTGTTTTATTTACCCATGTTGACACAGATGACCGCTTCGCGTCTGCTGCAGTTTTACTGCAAATTTTTTCCTTGTACGAAAAGCTGCCTTAGTCAAAATCATAAGAAGCGTTGTGTTCGCCTGGTGTAAAAAAACAATTAATGGTCCCTGAATCTACCAGCGCATGATTTTTTGCCTTCACCTCTTGTCTTGATTTGACTGTGTTTAGGGACTGACTTTTAGATGGCTAAGCGAATTTTCACATTTTGTGATGCAAGAAACCAACGTTTTTGAATTTCCTGCTCATCGCATCATAACGATTTTTTGCAGGAGATCAGTGAAGATATGTAGTTTACAGAAGGCGACAAAACGTTAGCCGTAATAAGTTTGCTAGCAATCTTGGCTGCTGCTTAAATTCGACTATCGACAAGTTTACAGTTTGTCCCTACTTGAACTCATGTGGTAAAACAGAAATTACATTCCAAAGAACGGCGCGGTAGAGGACCATGTAAATATTTGTCAATTTCAACTCGATTCAATTATTTTAATATTCAAATATTCGCGTAGAAAAGTAATTTTATTCTCAGTTTAAGCCTTATGGCACAAAGATAGTGATTCAAAAGTAAGCTCAGGAAATCTATCCTGGATTAACAATTGCATTAATTTTTAGAATTTATACTTTTCATTCGTATGATAAAATATTGTGAGAAAAATAATGCAAATGTATGAATGTAAAATTCTACTGTAGGGAATTTCTCGTTTAAACTGACATTGCAAAAAAGAAAAAAGAAATAGGCTTTGAGTCTATCCTCCACTTATTTCTTATCCGCTACCGTATAATTTCAGTCAGAATCATTCTCCTTTCTTGTATGGATGTGGGAAATGGAAGGAAGATCACTACTTTCCAGTAATGATCGCTGAGGAAATGCTCGCATTAAATTCCAGGGACATTTTTTTTCACCGGAAATCTAGGTGGAAAAAAAAACCAAGCTTTCTTTATCTATGAGCGTTCAACCGTTTCCGCCGCTCAGAGTTTTATTTCCCTCTTCTTTGAATATTTATTTTTGAAGGGTCAATAAGTGCATTCCACAACGTTGAATCCTTAAGCGGGTGTTACCAGTCATCGACGTTCGTCAACCGCCAACAGGATGGCGTGCGCCGTCTAATCCCCTAATGACGGCTTTGACGGCTTCCTTTCAACGGCATCGTTCATCCTTTACCGCTGTTGCCACTTATTACGGTCAATCGTTTAACAATTGCCCTAAAACAAAAGCATAACGTTGATTTACAAAAACATAGCAGTTCTAGAAGTTTCCCGACAAATTCACCTGAATTAATCCTCAGAATACCCATAGTATGTTTCCAAATGTTTTCTCTTTCCAAATTCCCGAAATTGATGCTTATCAAGGAGTTTTACCACAAATAAGAGAAAAATAAGAAGAGAAAGAAGAAGAAAATGAGAAAATAAATAATAAGAAGAGAGACAAACTTTTGAGCGGCAACAGATCCATGTGTGACAGCTGACAGGGATTACAAAAAAATATGTAGACGTTTTGAAGGGATATGTAGAAACTGTCAATTTTTCATGAGTGATGTTGCTTTTCTTTATCTAGAATGCTCAATTTCATTGAATACAAGTATTTAAAAAACATGAACTTATGTGAAATTTGAGACAATTGGAAAATATCGAGCGCACAGGTTCTTACGAAGAAGAGTTAGCAGAGCTTCCTAGAACTTCTAATTATTAATCATGAAAACGTGTATTGGGGTGAATCAAATGTTGTAAAATCTTCTGCTAAGAATCCGTTGTTGTCGCAAGGTCGATGGTTCAAAACCGACCTACTGCCAACTAAGCTTTTCATCCCTCCGGGGTCGGTAAATTGATTCCAGACTTGTCCGAGAAGATAAAAACACTGACTTCATCATTTAGGGACTGACTTTTAGATGAATAAGCGAATTTTCACATTTTGTTATGCAAGAAACCAAAGTTATAGAATTCCCTGCTCATCGCATCATAACTATCTTTTGCAGGAGATCAGTGAAGATACTTTACCGTTTGTCCCCACAAGTCCTTGTATAGGCCAACACTCGTTCCAAAAACCTCCACGATTATGGATTGTAGTAAAAAAGTTGCCGCATCCCAAGTTGATCGATTCGCAAATGACTTTTTCCTTTTCCAACTCTATCTGCTAAAAATCTAAGATTTTCTTAACTTACTACGAAAAAAATACAGTGATAACACAAAATAGTTGACTCCAAACTTCAAAATACAGTACATACCGTGTTCTGGCTGTATTGTCCGAAACCACCGCTCGAACAAATTTTGAATTCAGCCTTCGTATCACTTTGACATTGACGATTCGATGGGTTTCCGTTGCTTTCGATTTATGCAGGAACGATTCTAAAATATAGAGGTTATATCGATAACCCCAGTGTTCCCGTGTGTCTACGTTTCTCCTAATCCACACACTATTTTAAGAAAACTACTCTTACGCTTCTCTGCTTCCCGCTCTTTACGCAATCATCTCATTACCTTTTTTATCCTTTCTGTATGGAGTAACAATGGTTGGCATATACTTCAATGAGAAAGATGAAGGTGGAGCTACTGTATTTCCGCAGCCGAACTGCAAACAAATCAGTCGATTTCCAAAACATCAAACAATAATTGGGCACAATAGAAGATGAGGATGTGAGATTGTGGACCACGTTTCAAGAAGCTAGAATTCTATGCACGATTTATATCCAGAAACATCACATGCAGTCATCACAACATCCTTAACACTATCCAGACAACAGTATGTACTTGAAGGCATCACTCCACGAATCTGAGGTGGTACGGATTTCAGGTGGAGTATTCATATACGGGATCGTTGATTAAGGAGAGTGAGGTGATTACGTCCATTTCTTCCTAATTGCCGTACAAAACTACCCGGAAGTTACGGCTTCGAGCGTTTCGGTACGCTATTTTCTACAACGAGATCGATTGCAGCGCACCAGCCTTAGGCGGAGCCGCATCTTCTGGGCCGTTTTTTTTTACGGGAATTAGGAAGAAATGTACGGAATCACACCCCTCTCCATAACGTACTATTCCTTATACGAATACTCCACCTGGAATCGGTATCGAATTCTCAGATTCGTGCGGTGATGCCTTTAAGGATACTGGACAGTGCATAAATGCCATTGGGTGACAATCTATAGGAACCCGGTGGTTCACCAGCCACTGTTCACTCATGATCACTCTGTTTTCATTTTGGAATTCTTGGGTACTGTACTAAGAACAATATCGGCGTTTGGCAAAGAGAGGAGGAGGGATATGCATGTCACCAAAGAGCACGAAGCATTTTTAGGCTTTTGATAAGACGAGGTTGTCGAAACGTAGGGGCAATAACAAAATTTCACCAAAATCTCGCTGGCATAATAAGAAAACAAAAATCGCCGGTAGAATTTCCTGAGAATAATCTCCACCTGCTCTTATTTGCAAGCAATTTTCTTAAAAGATTTCCAAGGTCTCGAATCTTGGAAGCTCCTAGGGAATTTTTGACCAGCAGACCAAAGACCGAGTTCACGGCGAGTTTCCGAACTCAATTACTAGTTTACTTCCTAATTTCAGGCTACAACTCCAAATCACAGGTTTCCCGTGTGGAAACAAGACATTTTGAGCACGTAGTGATGAGGTGTTAAGTATTGGCTGTGCGGTAATTAACGGAACGTATGACCCTGTATGGGACTCCCGCAGGGAAAACATCCATAAAAGAACTCAGAATAACGTAATCCTCTAAGTAAACATCGCAACCGTTTGCAGCTACCGCACTTGAAAGCGCCCGCCGATTCATAATTGCACAATTAACGCAATTGACAGAGCATCACTACTTTGTGAAGTTCAACGCGCTCATGTGTGAAAACAGGATGAAATTGAGAAAAGTTGAAAAAATAAGTGATTAGTATAATTTGTGAGTTGGATTTTAGTTGAAAGTGAAACTCCGGAATTTGTTATTTGAAACTCCACTGAAAGGACTGTTTGATCACCACAGTTATTTCCATTTGTGGAAATAAGGGCATGTATCTTTGACCCATCCATTTTCAAAAATTACATCAGCAGCTTATAAGTCATATAAGAAAGGATGGACTTCTACTGAAACCAGAATGAAAGCATATTGAAATGAGAAACAATCGCTATTACCAGAACAGTATTACAAGTTCAGGAAAGTTGAGAGACAAAAAGTAAGCAATAAAAAATAGTATCAACTTGGTTTAATCTTGTGGATGTGTCCTGAAAACGGAGTTTTCACTATTTCCCATGAGCAGTTGTCGATGATTGTTCCTCCTCCTCCCCCATTTTTTTTTTGGTGATGAAAAGTTGTCCCTTCGGCCAATTAAAATCTCGTCCTGGGATCCATTCCAAACTTTTCTTTCTCTGTGCACACAACATTTGAGATATTACATTATCACGAAGGGTTGCAGAAAAATTTCGTCGCGGAAATTTTCTTCTGGAGAATACTGCCTCCCTTACCTTCACTCAACATGCACTGTACTCTAAAAGCAGCAGTGCCTCTGAAGTAGCATTAGAGTACTTTGCATCGTTTGCTGCGATCCATAATGAGAGCCAACTGTCTTTTTGTGGCTAACACTAACAGGAACGCTTTTCCGAATATTCGAAATATTTGCGTTTCGAATACTCGGTCTACTCTGAATACCTGCATTGAATTGAACATAAGAAAGTTGTTTCTTCGGACATTTAAATACTATATTACTACTAACAATAATGTAATTTTGAAGAGCTGGAAATAATAATCGCTACTGTTTGAAGGCTTCATGGACAAAAACTGAAGTAGCAACGATTGTAGCCGATGATTTCTCACGAAGACCCTTACGACTGTACTCAGTTGGATTTTGAGTATTTCGAATTTTTCGGACCAATTCTGGTTGGTTCGTAAAGAACTCGGAATATCTCGATCAACAACCAAGAAATAACATGGTTCCACTGATCACGGGGTCAAATTCAGAAGATCTGCTTTTTAAAAGAGAAAGATTTTCTAGATTGAACTACACTAATTTGAATAAATTTCTGGATCATTTTGCTAACCAATTCGTATTTCAAGTTCTATAATTCAAGTGCCTCTACCGTAAATCTTCCCTGTTGAAGCGTGAATTGCTGCAAACAAAGCGACAGATGTTGCGTGGTCTAAATCCACTAATACTTTTCCTTATCGAAAGTTTCATCACGCACCTGACTTGTTCACTAATACTAATTGGCGAACAGATTAGTAACAGCATCACAGTTGTAGTAGTTGACTACTTAAGTAATTATTGAATTGTATTGGAAGGATATGTAGGAATTCGCGCATTTTTCTGGTGGTTTTCTTTCCACATTCTAGAAATATCGAAGAGTTTTGCTGGAAAAAATTTAGTTTCTAACTAAATTCATGCTCAAAAGAATCATCACCGTCAACAAAAAGGTTTTTTTTTTCTCAGGAAATGCGATCTAATTTGTGTTCTGCACATCACGTTGTTATTCACTTTATCTCTATACCATACCATTTCCAGCATATTTCAGGAAGGATGAGCTAATTTATTCGCAATGTGATCAGATTTCTCGCCTGACATACGAGAACGAGTAGCAATTAAATGCGCAGGTGCCGCGGATAGAGATACTGTAGCGCCGATGGGCGTCCAATCATGGCGAAGGCGCTGATCACAGTTAGCACCGCCCACCTACCTCAAGGGGTTCAAAGCGATTATAATTGCTCGTGGCTGTATTATTTTGAGACATAGTGTCAGGTTTAAAGCTCCAAGAGTGATATCAAAATAAAATAATGGCCGGATCGTCGTTTTCATCACAACAGGTGCGTCCTACGTTTTGTTTTTGTATTTAGACTGTCAATGGATTTCTATACTGTTGTTTTTTATTTTGTTTACATTTGTTATCGTGAATTATTCCAGTTAGATGTGATCTGCACTGCGCTTTACCAAGCAAAAGATGGTGAACAGCTAGTGCGTCTTTTTCGTGACATGGATTCGCGGGTTTTCTGTTCAGAATGGACTTCGCAGCCTGTCAAAATAGGTTTGCTGTTTATTTATTATTATGAACTTGTCGTTGTGTGTTTCGTCGTTTATTCACCATTTAATTGTATTCGTAGATAATTATAAAATTAAAACGACAAGAAAATAGCATTTTGATTTATATCATATTCTTCAAAATTCCAGGGTTTCTTCCCCTGCGTCTTTTCCTAAACTTCTTCGCTCTTCTACACTGGCATTTTTCCATCCGCTCTTCATTCGAATGTCGCAAATTCAAAATCAAAACATGAAAATCCATGCAGATTCATGTCCTTTTATTTTGTTTGGTTCTCAATTAAAAAAGAGGGATACGGAATCATCATAACACTATTTGCTCTTAAAGAAGGTTTCCATTCGTTTTGTCAGCTCAGTGACGGATACTTCGCGAATCGGGTTTACGAAGAACAATTTTTTGAAGACTTATTCTATGTTCACATACTCAAAGTTTCCGATTTACTATCCGCGTTTTCTAAGCGTTTTTTCAATTCATTCATTTTCATTTTTCAATCCCAATTCTGTCTTTACATCCTCTTTCTACTATCAAAGTTGTCTCAAAACAACAGATTTTGGGAAAAAAAAGTCCTTATCTTTCAAGCAAATGCAGATGCAGTTGTTGTTCTGGTCTCAAAAATTTTGTGCCTTCTTTCCACCAGGATACAATTGTCAGGTATAAACGACCATATAATAATGCGAAACTCGGCATCTCAAACTACGCAAACCGCCGAACACTTTACTCAACTGTTTTCTGCCAATTAAAAGTCAAGTGTGGTTGGTTAGATGTACTGCAGCGGAGAACGTAGTAGTCCCCGATCGTCCGTGCTTTAATATCCTCTAACACTAATCCAGCATTCTATTCCTCAGAGATTGATGGACTGGTATCACCTATGGGCTTTCGTATCTATCTATGTTCATAAAGCCAAACACTTTATCGCTTCTTCTACTAATCAAGAAACAAGGGTGGGGGAACAAGGATTGATAGACGGGCACCAATTGGCATCCCGAGTTATGTGTATGTATGTATATGTACATGTATATGTATATGTATATGTATACGGGGTGGGATACAGCGCTGTGATAAATCGATTGCCACCGTCTATGATCGCGCGTGTTTCAGTATCTCCCTAGATCAACTGGTCACTTCGACCGTTCTCTTCCCGTGAAACCTCGGCATATTCTGTCTATATTTTGCAATGGTATTTTTTAGATGGAACTCTTTATTTTCGGCTTTTTCGCCGTCTTCAGAGGGCTAAACAAGGGATGATTGGAGCAATGCTACATTTATCCCGTCAAGTGCCACACTCCCCTTGGTCTGTGTTTCGATGGTCGTTCAAGGTAGTGAAAACAGAACCTCTACATTAAAAGTAGTCTTACGTGTTGTTCACATGTCATGCAAATGAAGAGTTCCATCTAGAAACCTCACAGGCGCACTATTACAAAATACTGGTCACTTTGTTTTTCAAGGATAGATAGGTTGATGCCACCATACAGTAATTAGCTTCGCGTCATGTGTACACTACCAAACACTTCCCTTTTTTCTATTAGTCAACTAAAACGATAGTTGAATACTGTTTAGCATCAATCAATAAAAAAACAAAATGATCAGTCTAATCTACTTCTCTATTTACTGTAACATCCACTTTTCAGCATACATTTACGCTCTCTACCATTCGGCGAATTTTGAACGACTTTTTGAAGTGATCGGTCGATCACGATTCGATGAACGATACTACAAGGAACTACAGGAGATTTGGTATAAGGCTAGATATAAGGAGGTTAGTGATTTCTCGAACGTTTCCTTTTTTCTTTTTTCTTCAGCTTTTCCCACATGGTTACTACATCTACGTACTCCAATTTACAGAATGAATCTAAACGAGGCAAAGAGCTTGGCGCTGTGGAGAAGTATCGCCTTCGCAGAAAATATCCACCACCACGAAGTATTTGGGATGGTCAGGAGACGATCTATTCGTTCAAGGAGAATAGCAGAAAGGTTGTTGCGAAAAAAATTAAAATTCTGGTCACCTTGATCCTTGACTCCCGTTGATCTTCGAACTGGTCGAGCGGGCGCCAGTAATTCTTCCATTTGTCCCGATCGCGTGCCAGAGTAGCCCAGTGGTTCCTCCTTTCGCGTGGAACACGAAGAGCATCATATTTTTCTTTAAAGGACTTCATGAAGAAATCGGACCATCGGGTGGGCGGTCTTCCTGTAATGCGCTTAATATCGCGGGGAACCCAGTCGCTCACGGCTCTGGTCCAACGGTTGTCATTAAAGCGCATCACGTGTCCGGCCCACCTTATTTTAATTTCCTTAACAAACGCGGCAGCGTCTCTAATCTTCGGTCGTTGACGTAGGAGAGAACTTCGAATCCCGTCCCTCACTTGCGTGAAACGGGATACTCCTAGCATCACTCTCTCGATTTCACGTTCAATGACGCTCACCACGTTTTCTTCTTGCTTGCGAAATGCCCAGGTTTCCGAAGCATAGGTCAAAGCAGGAAGTACGGTGGTGTTGAAGAGGTGAGCACGGAGCCGGGTGTTCCTGGTCTTCTTCACTACATCCTCGATGCTCTTGTACGCTCCCCAAGCCGCTCGTCTCCTTCTGCCCAGCTCGGGGTCAGGTCGTTCATCATGTTCAGTTCCCGACCCAGATAAACGTAGCTGGTGCATTCGGATGTGTTCGTTCCGTTGAGCGTGAATGGGGCATCCGAGACCCATCCGTTCCGCATGAACATCGTCTTTTGTAGATTCAGCTGAAGACCGATGCATCCACATGTTTCGTCGAATTCGGTCAGCATTCGTTCCGCTTGGCTGATGCTAGGTGTTATCAGTACGATGTCATCAGCAAAGCGCAAATGGTGTAACTGCCGACCATCAACCTTCACTCCCATGTAGTCCCATTCCAACTTTCGCATTGCGTTCTCGAGGGTGGCTGTGAATATTTTGGGTGAAATTGTATCACCCTGTCGGACCCCCCTCTTCACGTCAATGATGATGTTCTTGTAGAATGGCGAAATTCCGGTCGTGAAGTTACTGTACAACTCTCGAAGTACCTTTATGTACTGAGTAGGGACGCCTTGGTTGTCCAAGGCTTCCACGACCGCTTCCGTCTCAACTGAGTCGAAGACCTTTTTCAAGTCGATGAAGGTGAGACAGAGCGGCATCTTGTACTCTCGTGATACCTCGATGAGTTTCGTAACAGTGTGAATGTAGTCAATCGTGCTGAATTCTTTTCGAAACCCTGCTTGCTCGCATGGCTGTCCTTCATCCAAGAATTTTTTAATCCTATTAAGAATCACTCTTGTAAAGAGCTTGTAGATGACGGACAGTAGGCAGATTGGACGATAGTTGCCGATGTCATGTGGATCTCCCTTTTTATACAAGAACACGGTCTTGCTGGTCTTCCACTGTTTAGGAACCTCGCATTCCGACAGATAACGTGTAAAGAGCCTCACCAGGGTGTTGATGAGTACTGGCGGAAGGCTCTTCGGGTGTTCTGGTCTTATTCTGTCGGGAGCGGGTGCCGTACGATTTCTTACCGACATGATAGCATGTCGTATTTCGAACGGGAGAACCTCTGGAATGACTTGACCATCTTCCCTCAGATGGTGAGGACGCAAGTGGACATGGCTGTCAGAGTAGAAGTCGTAGATGATTTTCTCCATCCCCCTTCTCGATGCAATGGCTGTTCCCCTTGGGTTCCGGAGAGCAGCCATACTCGTCTTGCGACTAGCGAAGTCTCGACGGGTATAGCGGATGCTTTTCCCCGCCTCTGCAGCTTCAGCCAGCACTTCTGCTCTTCTCTTTTTAAGGTCTTCCTTTAACGCCTCTCTGCAAAGCCTTGCGAGCTCGGACGTGAGATCTTGGTTCCCTGCGGCTCGTGCTGCTCCACGCTGGCGTATCAGCTCAAGAGTTTCAAGAGACAGGCGCCTCTTGGTGGTTTTAAAACTCTCAGTCTTCTTCGCGCAGTTGTAAAGGTGTTCAACAAGCCGGTCATATTCCTCGTCGATGTTGTCCATTGCGGAATCTTCCCAAAAGCCGGCTAGCGTAGCGAAGAGATCCCAATTGATGGTAGTCTTGAGATTTCTCTCTCTGAACTTGGCGGCTTTCTCTGCTCTCCTTGTGAAGAAAAATCTTCCTCGGAGGAGGCGATGGTTCGGTCTCGTATTGAACTTTGGTACAACACCGACGTCCGTCAGGCAGAACCTTTTATTGACGCTGATGTGGTCTATTTCATTACGGTACTCTCCACCGCGTGACTCCCACGTCCAATGTAGAGAGGAGGACTTCTGGAATTGCGAGTTCCCATGGATGGTCTTAGTCGTCATGGTGAACTCGGAGAGCCTCTCCCCCTGGTCATTCCATTGTAGGCCGTGGGTCCCGATGTGAAGTTCCTCCGGCGTTCTTCTTGGGCCAACCTTGGCGTTGAAATCGCCAATTATGACCTTGTAGAAGGCATGGTCTTCTCGGTAGAACTTTTCCAGGTCCATATAAAAAGCTTCGGCTTCTTCTTCTTCGTAGCTTGATGTTGGAGCGTAAGCGACGAAGATAGTCAAAGCTGGTGTTGGGCCACATCTTCTCACCCGCAGACGTCCGATTCGGGTCGTAAGTTGTTCAAAAGAGTCGATGTTCTTTGCCATACTCGTGTTGACGAGGACGCCAACTCCACCAACACCTCTACTGTCGCATGTTCCTAAGAACAGTTCTTCTCCAGTTCCATATACGGCGTTGAGAGGGTGACGTCGTCTCGTCTCGGTCAGTCCGATGACGTCGTACTTGATCTTCTTGGCTTGCATCATCAGATCTTCGATGGCCGCTTCCGATGCAAGCGTACGTGCGTTATAAGTACAGATCGCCATCCTAGTCCTTTTCCGTTTTGGTAGCCCACATGACTCCTGCAACCCCGTCCTACCTGGCGCTACCGTACCAGGCTTTCCTCCGGAATCAGGAGACTCTTCTCTACTACTGTGTTTTGCATAAAAATTTTAAAACCCATGGGCAGGTTGCAAGCCTCTGGTCCCATGAGTTTCTGGGAGAACTTTCGTTCTCCCGGAGTGGACATGTGGAGCTTACTTGTTGGAGGCGACTCCAAACCGCCTCCCTTGCACCTCCCAGTCACTTGATTGCAGGCTTTTGGCCGGACCGACGTGCGGGATACAAGGATGTCATGAGTCAGTCCTGGCTCAGCAGAAACAGGGAGTCCATCCCCTGAATCCACCTGCGTCTCTGGGCAAGCACAAGGTCGCTTTTGGTCCGCGATTAGCCCCCTATCCGCCACCCGGGAACGCGCCACGTAGCCTCGACTAACCGGCTGTGATCCCTCTAGTGAGGGAGATCCGTAGAATTCTGGTATCGGATGAAAATTGCAGCATCTATACACTTTTCCCGATATTTTTTTTTTTGATTTTCGCAAATAGAGGGCAGGACAGAAACGGGAAAATTGCTTAAGCGCTCGAAAGATTTCTAAAACATCGTTGACCATATTTCCGTTGATTTCATTTTTTGAAGATATGCGGTCGAAAAAGTAAAAATGTGCAGAACAGACAACGGAGAAACGAAAATGAACGAGAAATTCTTGAGATTTTCTTGAAGATTTCCCAGTGATTCTTCCGTTCGCCCAAAAAGAATTGCATATTTTTAGTACCTGAAACAGTTCTACAAGCAGAACCAATATCCAACATTGGATCAAAAGAAAGAAATTTCCAGAGCAACTGATTTGGAGATTGTTCAGGTATGCTATCTCTTCTCCTCTTGGATCACCGTAAGCAGTTCATAGGGAGTGATTGATATTTTGCAGATTTCCAACTGGTTCAAAAATCGTCGTCAACGGGATAAAACGCGACTCGAATGTGCGCACTATGGTCGTCCAGAAATGATGCAGTTACAGACACTTGCCTATTCAAATTTACCGCTTAATATGAACATCAGCATGCCGTATTCATGTAAAGCAGATTAAAGTAAAGGAATAAATATGATGTTATGTTCTTGAAGAAACTCGGGAGTATAGTGATTCCGCTCAGTCAATTGCAAAAGTTTGCCGGTTGTTAGTGGGCTCTGACGATCTGCGAGGAACGAGGAGACCCTGATGCCTCTAGTCCAGAAATACTGTAGTCACGGACTGGTAAACAGGCTGCGGGTAAGACCGACGGATTGATTCTCTTTGGTCACAGCGCTGTTCGGTTTTCGTCATATACCGTCAATATGTGTGCCGCGCGTTCTCACCAATTCTGGATTTCAACCTTAAGACTCCATGCCTATTGTGACATACAGTCGTTGAAAACAACAACGAAAGCGGAATGGAAGCTGTATTCCAGGATTTGCATTCGAGAAAATAACTTCACAACGAATCACTTTCGACCAATTGGTCTCCGGATGAAGAATCGTAGGTTGGGAACCATCGATCCGTCTCGGTGGTCCTTCATTGACAAATATCAAAAACCAAATCTGACAATTGCAAATAACTGTTTTTCCTGAAGATGACGTAGCTTCGGTGCCACCTTCTTCTTTTCGGCAATTCTATCATTAAATGCATGTCATGCCTTCCTGTTTAGGCTTGAGCGTATCCTCTAAACTATCTTGGACCTTCTCGGCTCGGTTGTGGCAATGATAATTTTTCATTGTGTGGGTAATGGCTGCTACGTTTTGATAGCCTTCCTGGGTTCTTACGGAGCAAAAATAAGGCACTCTTTACAGTTATCGTCTTCTGTATTCCTGTGATTGAACCCATAAAATCTTCACGTCTTCCACTTGTGATAGAGAAGGACTGGCCAAATGGGCTAACATTCAGAGGATGCTAGAACTCACACTTTGCGAAATTTCCTAAAAGGCGTCGAATATATTTATCTTATCCTATATCCCAGAGCATTTAAAATAACATTTTTTGATTTTGAATAATGCCTTCTCACAATTTTACAGTAACAACTAGGTCAGTTTTCTTCCTTTAAAGGCATCGCCCCATGAATCTGAGGTGGTGCAGATTTCAGGTGGAGTATTTTTTATAAGGGATAGTAGATTATGGAGAGGGGGGTGATTCCGTCAATTTCTCCCTAATTGCCGTAAAAAACGGCCCGGAAGATGCAACGCCGCGCAAGGCTGGCGCGCTCCAGTCGGCCTCCCTGTAGGAAATAGTGCGCCAGAACGCCTGAAGCCGTATCTTTCGGGCAGTTTTTCACGGCAGTTAGGGAGAAATGGGCGGAATCACCCACCTCTCCATGACCTACTATCCCGTATAAGAATACTCCACCTGAAATCCGTACCACCTCAGATTCGTGGAGTGATGCCTTTAAATGATTCCATTCGTTTGTGTGTTCACTGGCATTACCTTTTATATGCTGGTGCTCCACGATTTCGTAATCACTCCTATCGTGTGTTTTTTTCCACATGAACAATATGCTCTCTAATGCATGCAACTACACTACGATTTCTATCTTTATATCTATGGTAGGGTCAAAATGACATGAAGCACGGACCTTTGCGTAAGAGGTCGCGCTCGGAAGCGGTGCGGTAGAGACAGCGTTTGGAATCGAGGTGGGACCATGGCGAACTGCAGGGGTGGGTGGCGGTAGCGAGGGTCCTTACACGATTCCAACCGCTACGCTCCACCGCTCCCCTTCGAGCGCAGCCGCTTTGCCCGTGCTTCATGTCGTTTTGACCCAACCATATCTTCATTCTACCTTCAGATTTTTTTTCCTCTTTTTCACGTTTCCCTTGATATCCTATGCTGTACCTTCTGTCAAGCTTCCTCGTCGCATGAACATGATCATGCGAACCATTTTATGCCCTTGAGAGGATGCTCGGTGTACACTATAACGTTTCTATGTTCTATCTCCTTTAAGATGTTGACAGCGAACGCGAACGTTTGCTGACGCCTAGATAGAACAGGATGCAACTCATGCCCACTGGTAACTGTTGAACTGCTAATCAATTTCTAACACAGGACACTGGTCCTTTCCCAGTCTGACCCCAACTCCGCCGCTCATATTCCAAGACTTCCTTTTCCTTCTAATCGACCAACGGGTTTAACCGATGCAATCAGACTTTACACGCTCATCTTCGCAAAACATCCTTGAATTCGGGCTAGGCAAGTCCAAATCCCACAGGAGAGGTCATTTTCGGTACAATATGGTTAATTACAATAGCTAACTTTTCGCCTATACAAATAATAATAATTAGATAACATCAAGAATAACTAATAGTTAGTTTTATTTCCACTGTAAAACTTCAACATAACAATCCTACTATCAAACTATGCGTAGAATCAATAATCACAATCAACATAACAAGTAAAACAACTCTGTCCTAACATTTAGTTTTTCGGTTTTTTAGGGCCTACTCCGAAGACTTAACTTCTCCACAATCAGCAATTGTAACTTTCTCTTTTGGTCGACCTGATCGCGATCCCATGGCTTCGATCTTCTTAACTACACTAATACCATCAGTAACTTGACCAAACACAACGTGTTTCCCATCTAGCCTAAAGAAATTAAGAATTAAATGAAGTATTAAGTTCACTCAGACATCTATGCATTTGCTTCGCTACTGGCAGACTAAAAACTATCCAAAACTAAACCTCACCAAGGTGTATCAGCTGTGCAGATGAAGAATTGGCTACCATTTGTGTCAGGTCCAGCGTTTGCCATTGAGACACAGCCAAGGCCAGTGTGATGCAGCTTGAAGTTCTCATCCTAGATTTTCAATATTTCAACCCTCAATGAACCTACTGTCGCTAAAAATTTACCTCAAACTTGTGACCGTAGATAGATTCCCCGCCACGTCCATCACCAAGTGTAAAATCGCCGCCCTAAAATTGACAAAGACATTTTAACTTGAATTCATTCCTACGCATTTATAAATGGCAGGCAAAAATTTGGAATTTTTCTTTTCGAGTTTTTGCTACAATATTTTATATTCTTTTAGTTAAATCTAGTAAAAAATAATCTAGTAGAAAGCGATGTAAGAAATGTAAATCCGTTTGGAAAAGGTGAAAACCGCAGAAAAAAAAATTGGGCATTTCAGATTTCAACCAGCACGAAAGTAACAAGGACACTTGTTCAGAAAGTGAACCAAAGGCAATAGAGAGAATACAAAAGCTGAACAATTGTTAAAATTTTGTCCATTCATTGGACCTTTTCGAACTGAACTACATTTCTCACATCATTTCTGATTATTTGTACTAGATATAAACAAAAGATTATGAGAAATCGTAGCAAAAGCGAGAAAAAAATTATCAGGCTTTTGTCCACTGCTGTATGTAGTAAGGTCAAAACGACATGAAGCACGGACAGTGCGCGCTGCGGTGGAGACGGCGCCTGGAATCGAGGTGGGACCACTGTGAACTGCAGAGACGGTTGCTAGGATCCTTACACGATCCCAGCCGCTACGCTAAACCGCGCCGCTTCGAGCACAGCCGCTAACGCAGCTGTCCGCGCTTCATGCCCTTTTGACCCAGCTACATATTGTACCCCATTATTGGATTGAAGAATCATTATTGACCGATTTGTTGGTTTGAAAATACACATATAAGGAACAGTGTTGCGAAAATTTTAATGTATTCGATAAAGAATTTTTCTATCTACAACATGGTTGTTTCGTAATAGCTGAAGATGAGATTGGTGCTGTGTATGGAAGATGCTCAGTATTTCAGAGTTGGGCACAATGTCGGTCGCTACAAAAACGGTAATTTCGACCTCAGTGGCGGACCATACACCAATCCAGCAATTGTCGCAGGTTGAGAAAAATGCATTTCTTTAGATTTTCCGTCTGAAGAAAAGGCATAATTGCAAATAAGTATGCTAGTATCTACTGCTCTAGTATCTATTGTTTCCAACATCTTTCACTCACCATTAAACAGGTTAGTCGATGTCCCACATTTCGTTTTCACCATTTTTTTTTTGTGCTTTCCTCGTATTATTTTATTTCTTTTCCTTTTCCTAATTTTTTAACGACTCATTTCTATGCCTTCATAAACAACACCAATATCAGAAGCAGTATTGATCACTCTATTACCTCGAGTAAATGGAAGGAAAAGGGGATGTCAAAAATGGTCCCTTAGGTTCATTTCATACTTAGTTTTGGTAGCATGAAAGAATAAATATAAATGAAACTAAAAAAAAATGAAATGAATGAAGCATCTTGTAGAGCGAGCAACTATCTATTGAATAATACGTAACCTCTTACCAGTACCTTTTATTTCTAAGGGCGTTTCTAAGTATAAGAAAAAAAACACCCAAATATTATTCTATAACCCGACACAAGTAATACATCAGCACACCTGAATCATGAAGTCCGGTATGATACGATGGAATGAGGAGCCCTTGAAATGAAGCGGAAGACCACTTTTCCCTTTACCCTTCTCTCCTGTGCATAGAGCTCGGAAATTCTCTGCTGTCTTCGGTACAACGTCGTTAAATAGCTGAAAAAGACTATTTTACGAAAGGGACGAATACAACTTTTGAATGAAGGAAGTGGATCCTCAATTGCTACTGAGAAAGATCTATCCACCCTTCAATCCCTCAAAACCCCTCTTTCCCCTGCCAATGCAAAAACATACCTCTATAGTGATCTTTCCAGCTGGAGTATCACCGATCTTTACGTCTAGAAATACTTGACTGCGAGCAGCATTCGATGCACTTCGTATGGCACCAACAAGAAATCGCGAAGAGCGAGAGAAAAGCGACATTGAACCCTGAAAAGGTCATTACTTCTTCTAGCTCTTTTGGAGCTGCAAACAGAGCCGCATGCGGCCACATCTACATGTAAAGTCTTCTGCAACGAAAAAAAAAACGTAAGGAAAGATTCGTGCTTTAATTAGACACTTTCGAAATCAATTAAGCAACACAACAACATAGATATAGAGATTTATTCAAATTCTAGTCAGAACTATACAGACAAACTTACTTTTCAGCCTAAATGACTATCTTGACTGTCACAGAAACTGAGCATACGAAGCATTTTCGGCGACACTTCAAAGCTTTCCTTGAAAACAAATCAAGACCACAAAAATCTACATTCTAAATTGCATAATGTCTCTTTCTTACCTAACTTTCGAACAAAAAACAAAAAATATAACAATAGAAGAAAACAATTTTTCTCTATGTAAGATATCACACTTCCACCGCTCCCAACAAAAACAACATACTAGCTAAGAACTATTCTTGATACCCAATATTAACAAATTTTCTGGAGAAATGCTCTCAGGGACATATTTGATAATCCGAGTAGTAAATCCAAGTTTGCTAAGGTATCGCGCTCGACCCATCTCGAGAACTACTTTCGCTCTACGACCTATTTCTTCTTTCCACTGTGCGGACCTGAAACATATGAAATATGGATGAGAAGCTCTGTCATTAAAAGTCGGAAATTACATAGCCTCGCTGCACTAACTCACCAAGGCTTTAGAAAATCATTGGAACTCGCATCTTTCTGACAAGTACTAGATATTTGTTCCATTACGGTAACATCAGTGTTAACCTCAGCTTCGAAAACTGCGGATTGTTCAGTAACGTCCTCATCAGGTGCAAATTCATCGCTTCTTTTTAATGTAATCCCACAAACAGCCCATGCTGCCACGAGACGCAAAGCAGCAAAGTCGCTTTCGCTCTCCATGCCCCATTCAGCAAGCAGTTCTTGACCGCAGTACTGGAAAGAAATTATTGAGGTTATGATAGCAATTCTATCTTCAAAGAAGGTTCAAGTCAGCAAACAACAGTTGTTCACCTCACTATAGCGCGACTTGTGATGACAACAGGGGACGAGAACAAATCCGTCGAGTGAGAGACCACCTGCAATCCCGTTCACCAGGCACCGAATCCCAGCATCAGTTGCACTTCCGCAAAAATGTTTGCACACAGCACAAAGGCTTGACACATCCTGGAAGAAGGCAGCACTATTAGGTATTCTTTCTCTGCGGGAATTGTTCAGTATCAGAGTATTCTAAGAGAACGTATGTTTGGGTCAAAACGACATGGAGCGCGAACAGTAGCGTAAGCGGCTGCGCTCAAAGCGGCGCGGTGGAGCTGTTGCGATCGTGTAAGGATCCTCGCTATCGCCAGCCATCTCTGCAGTTCACCATGGTCCCACCTCAATTCCAGCCCCTGTCTAAATCACAGCCGCTTACGCAACTGTCCTTGCTTCATGTTATTTTGACCTTACTATTTATAGTCACTCAAACTAACGTCATAACAAGTCTAGGTGGAACGAGACTAAAAGATAACGGATCGCGAGACAACTCTTAACTCTAGCTTCTCCAGTTTCCTCCGTATCTCTTTAAAATGTTCATTCATGTGAGACATATCCCCGCAATCAAAACGATAAGAGAATTATCTTACCTTCAGCATTCCCACCTTAGACAGATCAAGATGTTCTATAGAGCAGCGTAATCGCTTGATGTCCAATGAAGGATCCTCCTTAAATGACAACATTTGGATGAGGTATAAAACACTCAGATTAAGGATATTGAAAAAAAATTTCGAAAAAAAACTAAACTGCTAATTAACTGCTGCAAACTAACTCTTTAACATTTCTTCTTGACAATTTCTCCTTTTCTCATTTCATAATTCCCTTCTAGAATGAGTTGAATAAGTGCTAAATTAAGTCAAGCGCACCTGAAGAGCTTTGTTGTCGTATTTGTTTCTTGAACCACTCCTATCAATTAACAGAAACTTCGCATGTGGGGCTCTCTTGGTCATCCAGTATGCAAGCTGCGCCTGATCACAACATTGTTGAAAAATATAGTCAGTAAACAAACAAAACATCTACAAAAATTTCCTACTTTTCCGGCACCTAATTCGAAAATACACACGGAAGGATCATCGTGCAAAAGGTTAGCAGATACTAAATGACCTGGAAGACGAACTTTTAGAGCATATAAAGAGAAAAGAGGAGGAACTAACCTCATACCAATAATGGAACTCTGTTGAATGAGATGTTTGCGCTTGATCTCCGATAACTCCGAATTTTGTTCCAAATGATTCTCAATCTCAACAGAATGAAGTTGGACAGTTGAAACCTCACCAGAGATTGATTCATAGCATTTCAGCAGTTTCTCAATCAAACTCGTGACTTCCTTCTGAAATAAAAACATTGTTGCGAAAACAAACAAACGAAACCGAGTGATATAATGTATGTCAAAGGATACAGTGATAGAGTGATATAATGTATGCCATCTCAAGTATTTAGCAATTCCTCGTTAAAAAATCTCGATCAAATAAAATAAATCACCACATGTTTGCACATGGCAGATGAAGAGTCGTAGATAATACTGATAACAACTAAAAAAAGATTCTTATGGAAACAATCTTTAAAAATTCACGCCGAAACAATCTTTTTGTTAACAACCAAAAATCATAATCACTCTGCTGACCAGCAGATAGAGAACGACGTGGGAATTCGAAGCATTTTCAATGTGACGTGTGCTCGATACTTATACACTGAATCGTTTCGAAAAGTTCCTGCACTAAGAAACTAACCAGCGTAGCCCTTCTGTCAATTTTGTCGGCAAACTTCGTTTCTCCCTTGACTGCATTTATATCTTTGGCGATCCATTCCTCTTCAGATACGCGGGAATTACATCTAAAGTTTTCTACATAAAACGGTCAAACTGGGAAAATCAATCACACAACAAGGAAAGAATAAGAATTTTCGTAATGGGTTCATCCAATGAAACCCATAAAATTTGTAGTAGGAAACTAGATGCCAGATGAACAATGCTGGAACCTTTGTAAATGTTGCTCAAGTGTTTTGCGATCCACGGTATGCTTCGGGTCGTTCGGGCACGGGATTCGGTCCTAGAAACTGCTGGAGATTACTTGTTCTTCTGCAATTTGGCGCTTAAACGTTCAAGTGGTTTTGTGGAACAGATAACTAACATTATGCGTTTACGTACCAAGACATACTTCTGTGTGACAAACCAAAAATTCCATTCATGTAGAAAAAGAAGTCATCTCAAATTATCAGTCGATTTGATACTAGGTTTGTGAATAAGTTTTCTCACCTTTCTAAGGGCGATTTGATATTAGAGCAAGGGATTTCATATAGGAAGTAACACGTCAGTATATAAATTAGATTTACAACTTAACATGCACTTACATTTTATGAAACCTTAAAAACGAACAAAATTTGGGCCAAAATAGCGGAACTAGAACTCAAGAACACTGAACGCGTCCGTCAAGTGGAAAGAACTAAGCAAAGTTCATGGAGAAGAGTTTATTAGAGAGGACTACACAGGCTTCTCGCTGCCTGGGTCACACTAACGTCAGCACTATACGATAAAGTACCAAGTGTCGAGATATTCAGCTTTTTAGACTTCCGTTCCGTCCCGCCAACTAAATTCTGTTCCTTTTTTTCAAAGCGCCATGCGGTAGCGCGTTTTAAAATACGAAACCCTGGCTCTACAATGACTTTTATACGAAGCCATTTGCTCGTGTTAAATCGTTCTTGAAAAAAAGCGAAAGAACTTATTAACCAACATAATTCATAAAGTGATCAAATAATTTCAATGATATCTGCTTTTTGCACAATTCAAAAATTTTTATGATGATAACGTCGAGCGCTTGCTATGCATACATGGAAAAGAGCATTGACTAAGACGCGAGCTCTAGTCATTATTGGGAACACTCTTATAATAACATACTATAATACAAGCTCGTAAAACCACAACACCTCATTTTTTTCCTCTTGATTAGCGTGTTCTCCGCAATACATGTGTCCCGATTTGACCAGCATCCGACAACTCCTTCCTTTTCTTGGTATAATGTACGCGCAGCGAGCTTGTAACTCCATCTGTGACAGAAAATATGTTATCGAAAAATGTACATCAGTAAAGGCTAATAGAGTCGCTTAGCAAATCATACTTGAATAGAATTAGCACAAGTAAGAAATAGATTTCAAGTAGTCACTAGGGTAAAACCCCAACAATTCCACTCGAAATACGTAAACGGAAGCGTAGTGGATCAAAAATTTAACCGTCACATCACAACACCACCAAGGAGCGAAATGCGTAAAGAACGACAAGATGTAATATTGACAAAAGAATGAGACAAACGAGCACAACACTTTTTATGCAATACTTCTATTTTTAAATAACAAAATTGCACGAACTCCAAGAAGGTAATTCAATGTAATATCCTAAAGAAAGAATCTGCTTGAAAATAGGAAGGAAAAAAACAGCTTTTCAAGCTGGTCTCCTTAATCTTCAAGACATAGAGGTTTTGATAATTTCCAAATAGGTTTTTTTTTTTACAGGGGACATTGAAATCGGATGAAATGTACATTAAAAACTGGTCTGAGGAGCAAGGAAGCCGTAACACACAGCTCTGAGTCGAAAAAAGAACAAGCAGTGAAAAACTATACAAGTTTCATGTAGTCATTTAACACAATGAAGAAGCGACCAACTGCTTCCACACTTGGGAACGGGCTAATTGAGGGCTTTTCTTTTCGAAAAATTAAAGACTACACTAGTTCTGAAGAAAAAGTACCATGAAATCATTCTCCAATCTCAGCACTCTAACTACGAACCTATTCTACTGACGTCTAGGGGGTACTCTAAAACAGTAAATATTCATGTGATAGCAGATTTGACGAGTTATTATGCAACAGTAAACAAGCAGTGATGTATACGTATAACACGTGACCCAAACCAGTAACTTCTTTTCACAAACTATGAAGTCGTAGTATCTGAAATGAGAAAATGATGATGAAATGTTTCCGTACAGATAGAAGTAAGCTCTTCAAGGGAAGCTCTTCAACGAAGCTATACAAAAACTGCACTAAAAAAATCACAACGTTACAATTTAGGAACACTTACTGGTTTAACATGAGTGCTATTGGACCCAAGTAAATCCAGTCCCATAGAACGAGTTCACTTCGGCTCATGTGTCCAACGATTAAACGATTTGTAGCCTGAGAAATGAGGTAATACTTCAATCTTTCGAATGAAGCACACCAACACCACGTTGATTTTTACAAGTTTAAATCTACTGGACAAAATCACAGCAGCTCATTTTTAATTATAAACGGATATAGCTTGGAAATCTTCTGTACCAGTATCGGCATCATTCATTATACTGTTCCTTTTCCATACAGATGTGTAAACGTCGACCTCACCTTTGCAACAACAGCCCCGAAACACAGCACAAACAAAGTGATATTTTCATCGAAAACAGCAGTACGTGATTTGCTATATATCATAGCAAATGGGACAATAGACGCCAAAAGCGGACATACTGGAAACAAAACGGATGTCCCGGCAACTGAAAAACGAATATTCAATTAGCTAAATCAAGGGATTTAAGGAGATGAACAACCTGTTGATCCGTTCCTTCCCACACCACCTGTGAAAATCACATCGAAATAAGATGAACCTTGGTACGATGCACCTATTAGTGTTAGGAACAGCAGTACATGCCGTAGCTCATAGTCCAGAACACCTAGAATACTAGCCTAAGGGAAGAATCATGCGAAGAGAACGTTAGGATAGCAGTGAAAATAGAAACAGACAAACCAACAGTCCATATATTTGGGCCAAAAACAGACGTGATGAGCAGCAACACAATTATAGTGATCTGGGCTTCGGTAACATCAAATTTTGAAAAACTTAAAACAAGAGTTATAATCATGGATAATATAAGTGATAATGGTAATATACCTAAGTTGGCCAGTACAGTAAGTACTCCAATGAGCACAATAGAACAGTGACACCGCCACAATGACAATGAAAAATGTACCACATCGCACGTCTCCAAGTCTCATAGCATACGCAACATTCAGGGTAACGAATACCTAGAAAGGACTTAAAAAATTACTTGGAACCGCTCGAAAAGAGTTTAATAAAATATAATAAACAGGTTTTCATGAATATCTCGTTTTTTCTAATGTGCCGAAAAAGCGGAGGTGAAAAATCTCGTCTCGAAAAATCTCGAAAAAAAAAGTGAAAAATCTCGAAAAACGAAAAACAGTCATTTCACACAATAACCTTCAACTTTTCTCCAGGACTATTAGAATGCAGTAAAATTGCCCTTCCAAGCACAAAATCAGTATGCACAACTGGAAATGAGAATAATTTGTACCTTCGAGAAAACAAAGTCGGTGATGAAATGCAAAATGTTGCAGCACAATTATAACGAAAGATTGAATTTACTTCACTCTTGAAAATCGTACTGAAGCCAAAGTAATGCGAGTATCTGTGTATGTGTCTTGTTTTTAAAACTTTTAGACAACTGCTAAACTAACGGTATAGCCTTACTAAACTACAATGAGTAATCAAATAATATAAGGGAGAACTTAAGGAGGATTTATTCGCGTATATGATATTGAAAACCCAAGTACATAGCATTTGATGGAAAAAGGAAACTGCAAGCGAATATAAATAAACGGAAAATCACTCAGAACCTGTGATATCGAGTCACAACCATGGTCGAACAGTTCTCCCAGTGGTGAAGCAGCTCCTGTGCGCCGAGCTTGCTTACCATCTGAAATAGTAGGTCTGAACAAGATGAAGCGAACATGTCAGAAAACAATTAGACAATGAACGGTAGTAAAAAAAAAATCATCAGCAATAAAGTAACACGAATAAAACTGTATATAGAAACATAACGAGAAATCTCAGCATTAACCATATGATTCAAAAATTTCAACAACGCTGATTTATTATGTCATATGATGCCAGAGCAGTTCAATATAATAGTATTGCTTATATTAACTGTAACCAAATGAAATCGGTGGTGAAAGAAAACAACGATGTAAAGACAAAAAGGTAGAAAAATTAGGTACCAAAAGAGAACTACCGACCTGTGGCATCTAATGTTTGGTAGACAAATAAACCGAACGCCGCCAGAGCATAAGCCCACGACGGAGCAACTTCGCGAGCTGTTGGACAATAATGGGAAAGTACCAGCACTGTGATGAGATTCACTATGAGACCTGAAAGTGTACGCGCTAAATATTCGAAACGGAATCAAACACATAATAAAGAGAACTTGAGAGGACTAACCAATCAAGGTGATAAGGTTGGGAGCTAACCATAACGGATAGAAATCCACAGCCCACTCCCAGAAATATTTCATGCATAGTTCATCGAGCCAACTGGTATCCACAGCAGAATATTTGTGTTCGGAAAGCCGCTTCAACTCTTCCGGTGTCATCAGGCAATCGTACTGAACGAAATTATATGAGGAGGGTGAATCGTTGCTGAGGTGAAGCTCACTAAGCTCTCAGAGTGCGGCTGGCTTGTACGATTGAGCCATGACGCATAAACAACGATTGTAAACTGACCTCGAGGTAGGAATCGATATATTTGTTGCCGAGTGTATCAGTAAGTAGCGGATGACTTCTTGGTGCGTACGTATATCTAGTAAACAATACAAATAGAGATCTAATCTTCAGAAAATATCGATGCGAACCTCTCACGCCGTTCTCGATCCACACGTGCAGTACCAGAGCGAGTTACGACCATCGTCTGAAATGGCGAAAACAATCACAGTCACGCGACAATGACATGAAGAGCTCATCTATTTTCCTTTTTTTCTGTTGGGGAAACCGCTAAACAACGAACGTTGTAAGCAAGGGTCACATTGTAGAATAGTTACAATGAAAATTCATGTTTTGCTATAAGAAATATGATTGGAGAATGACCGATGTGAAAGTATAGGTAAAACAACTAGGATTTGTTAGAATCTTCGTACTTAGTGAAAAAAATGGATCGACCTTCAATAGAAGGCTCAAAGCTGGATGCTGAAGAAAAACAACATACCAGGAGCAAAGGTCATACTAATATGTTAGAAAAACATCATTACCAGGAAAAGTGCACTTACTGGAAACGAGGGCTCACGTACATTGAAGAAATCTAGAAGTTTGCAGAAGGATCATACGCTACAATTGAAAACATTGCTCTACCGCTAATAGTGTCAGTAGAGCAAAGTTGCTCACAATATTTTTCCTCAGATTTCTGCTTACTGCAAAAGTTCTTCAGTTATATTTGCGATCGTCTAGTATTCCTAATTATTCTGTTAGCTAGAAGATCTCTGGGTTGTCCTGTCAGAAAAGTAACTTCTTCAATTTTTCGTGTGCTTTCGTGTGCTTCCTTAAGAAGATATTCCCTTATAGAGCGTAAATTGAGCGATATTTATTGAACTTTCCTGGGAATACGTATTGTAAGCGTTTTGAGGATGTCTACCACTGTCGGAAAGAGTGAATTTGAGCCAGAATGGGCCGACGAGGTGGAGGAGCGAAGTGACCGCAAACCGACTGCAAGCACGTTTGGAGCAAGGAAGGATCCACATTATTGGGATATCTCCACGTTTAGTAAGGTATATCCAGTTATCCCGAAATCTTTGGCTGCTTCGACATTTGTTTCATGGTAAACTAATCAAGGGGTGGAGGTACTCAATGGCGCCGTTATTTCTGGAAGTAAATAACTAAAGCACTCGGGGCCCTAAAACCTAAACATTAGTCTCAGAGGATCTCTGACATGTAACTAAAGTTACTAGGAGAAAAAAGACAGAGAGTCCAGTGCCCAATGGCGAAGGGGGAGGCATTTTTTTTCCATGGCCACTCTTATGGGAACAAGTTTTCAAGCAAAAATCTGACCTCCCAACCCACCACCCCTTAAGCTTTGAAGGGCCTGTCTTGTTGTGTAAAATTCAAGCGAAATTCTAGTGAGCTCTGTTCCATCTTGTTTTTGTTTTATGGCACATAGGTGTTTTCAATAAATAAATAAATAACCCGATAGTGGTTTTCGTAGTCTTCGTCTAAAGTTTTTATATATGTGGTCACCAGACTACATTAGATAGCAAATAGTAGTCATTAGGCGGTATGCAGCTGATCTTTGGAGTAAACGAACATTATTTTATGTCTTTAGGAAGACAATCCAAGTGGACTCGTGTCAGAATCTTCTTTTTCGTGCTTATTCCCAAAATATCGTGAAAAGTACATTCGAGAAAGTTGGCCGCTGGTGGAGAAGACCTTTGGTGAACATTTCTTGAAAGCTGACTTGGATTTACTAGAAGGTTTGTGAAGTTTGTAACAATTGCTTTTGTTTATTTTTTTTTCTTACTTTTCTGACCCTTATGTCATCATCTCTCTGTCTTTCTGGTTTAACAGAGTAGGCTACCGCTTTATCATTAAATCATCATTAAAGGTAGTGTTGTTGTTGGTTTAAAACATTATGAAAATTCTTTTTATTAAATAAGGTAACCCATAGTTATTTTACGTGACACCGTTATAGTTATCTTCTACCTCGAGGATAATTTTAGATTTCTCAATCTCCCTCTTTTTTCTTTTTCTTTCTGTGCAGTTTCAGTACCGTTTTCTTCAGCAAATACAAATAATATGCTTTCTTATGGAAATATTTTTTCTGTTGAACTAATGTGGTTAAAATACTCGTAGGATATTACAGGAACAATGACAGTACGTACGACCCGCAAAACATGGGATCCATATATTTTGATTAAAGCTCGCGATGTTCTCAAACTCATGTCGCGTAGTGTTCCATACGAAAAGGCTATTCGAGTATTGGAAGACGAGGTGTTCTGCGAAATAATTAAAATATCTTCAATGGTGAGGTTTATCTGCAACTTCACACGTATATTTTCTACAATTTAATCCATTTTCAGTGTCCCAATAAGGAGAGATTCGTAAAACGTCGTGCTCGTCTAGTGGGCAATAACGGTGCCACTCTAAAGGCCATTGAATTACTCACACAATGTTATGTTTGTATCCAGGGAGGAACAGTTTGTGCTATTGGTCCCCTGGCAGGGTTAAAACAAGTTAGGTGAGCTTCGTGTTCGAACGGATCACCAACTAGAACAATATGGATATTTTCGTCTTTTCAGTAGTATTGTCACAGATTGCTTGAACAATATTCATCCCATTTATAACATCAAAACACTCATGATAAAGCGCGAATTGATGAAGAATGACAAATTAAAAGACGAGAATTGGGAGAGATTTTTACCTAAATTCAAGAAGAAGGTTAGTTTTTAGAACATTTCAAGTCTTTATTTCGTCGGAACGCTGCATTCTCTTGAAGGTGCAATCAACCGCTACAGCAAATGAAGCTAAAAAGAAGAAGAAAAAGGCTTGGAAGAAAAAAGCCGAGTACACTCCGTTCCCACCAGCTCCAACTCTTAGCAAGGTAGGCGTTTTCTAAATTTTCACTGGTACAAAAATTGAATTATTCAGATTATTATAAAGGTATTTTATTTTCATGCTCATGCTTCTTCTTTTTCTTGCATCTCCTGTTCCATATAATTATATTTTATTATATTTATATTCTCCTTTTATATTTTTTTGTAACTAAAACGTCATTTAGATTGATAAGCAGTTGGAAAGCGGAGAGTATTTCATGACTGAGAAGGAGCGGTTATTGAATAAAAAAAGGTAAATTTGAAGACAAAACTGTATGTTATGAGCAAATGTTTAACTAGTGCAGGAAGAAAGCTGAAACCGCTGCACTCAAGTCTGAGGACCGCAAAAAAGAAAAGATGAAGAAGTTCCAGCCTCCCGCTGAAAAAGTTAGTCACAGCTTAACTTATACAGAAAGACATTATTATTGATGCAATCTCTATATGATCTCTCTTCCTCTTTTTTTCGTTCTGAGTGTGATTTATTTCAGCCGAGAGAAAAGCAAACGAGAAAACGTGAAGCCGAAGAATTAGATATGGAAAAGTTTAAAAAGAAGGTCAAGAAACTTGCAAAATGATCTTGTTGTGTTGTGATTTTTCAAACTGTGTTTTTCTTGTACTATATTCATAGCTGTTGTTAGTGTTTTTGTTGTTATCGTTACAGTTCTTTGCAGGACGCTGAAATTTTATCAAAGTTTACACTTTCGTTCATTTAATTGTTATTACAGCAAACGAGTCACTCTCTTTCCATAATGGGTTACTTCTTTATCCATGTTGATTGGCTGGTCTCTGAACATATTGGAAGAATTCCCAATTCCCAAAGAAAAGACATGTTGCAGGGCTGTTAAGATGATCGTAGATGTGACGGAAGAAAACTTTAATGAATACTTGCCATGCATTCGAAAGTCCGTAGAGCAAGCAGCATTTGTTTGTTAGTTTGTTCGAATGTTTTTTGGACGCCTACTGTGCTGCTATTTGTAGCATATTAGTAGGAGGAATTTTCTATTTGTTTCTTTCACATGCAAGGCTACTGAAATAGTGCAAAATAAGTACAAAATCTAATAGAAGAATGAGGTGGTAGAAGACAACAAAATATAATAAAAATATTTCTAAACTTGTGGTAGCGTTTGCTTCGACAAAGCAGAAGAGATACACACAGTCTTAGGTTCATTTGTTTCCTAACGATTGGATGGCGTAAAGGCTTAAAACCACTTGAACTAGCATTTATTGGACTGTAGAGATGAGCAAGGTTCCCTTCGGCTCCCATTACTTCGAGAGCGACCATTTACACAATCCCATTAGGTTTTAGGTCGTTTTGATCCGACACTATTGTGGGAGCGAAAGTGTTTTGCGGCGTACGCCAGTAGATGCGTCACGTCTTAGGTGGAGGGCGAATTGTCGGTGGGAGGATAATTGATAGGATGATAACGACGATGTTATAGTCGAGTTGTGTGCACGATGCAGTTGCGCAAGCTGCTGCGCTCGAAGCGGTACAGAGGAGCGTACCGGTTTGAGATCGGGGAAGGACCCTTGTTAGCACCACTCATCGATGCAGTTCGCGATGGTCACACCTCGATCGCAACCGCTTCGAGCGCCGCCGCCTACGCAACTGCACCGAGCTTCATTTCGTTTTGACCCGGCTAGAACGGGATAGGATCAATTAGTGAGTATGACGGTGAGGTATAGTCGGGTCTAAACGACATGAATCGCGAGTGTAGATGCGATACATCTGCGCACGCGCTCGAAACGGCGCGGTGGAGGCAGCAGTTGGGACCATCGCAAACTGCAGCGATGGGTGGTGTTAGCAAAGATTTCAACACTCTAATAGCCGCTATGCTCCACCGAAACCCCTCGAGAGAAGTCGCGTACGGGACTGCGTACATGCCTTATGTCGTTTTGACCCTACTGTAGTTCTTAGTGTGCATAATTACACGAAAAATAAACGAAAAACTGTCAAGTGGCAAGAAAAAGTGCTCGATCGAGCTATCGGCACCACCCCCTTATCTATTACTCTTTCGATACCAATAGGGGCGGGGTAACTACTGCTTAGGTTATGACCAAATGGAGTGACCATATGAGCAAACTATAATGCTTAGGAAGGTGAGGTGATTTTCCGGATAGCTTTTCAACTTGTAAAATATCCATCATTTAATAATAGTAAGGTCAAAACGGCATGAAGCTTCGTGCAATTGCATACGCGACTTCTCTCGTGGCGGTGCGGTAAGGCGTAGCGGATAGGACCGTACTGGAATCCTTGCTGGCACCACCCATCGCTGCAGTTTGCGATGGTCCAACTTCAGTTCCAACTGTCGCCTCCACCGCGCCGTTTTGAGCCCGTACGTAAATGCGCTTAATTTAATTTATTTAATTTCAGCAGTGGATCTCGAGTTCTTGGGATTACCCTCTCCAAGCGGACAGGATTCTGTTTCGCTCTTTGATACACCATGTGAAAGATACGAGAAGTTATCTAATATAGTTCGTCGATATCCGCCTTGTCAACTTGGTTTGGCCTGCTTCCTCGAAAATGAGAAGGGGTCAGATTTAGGAGATAATTTTTTTCTTTGTTGAAAGTCTGTGGGAAAGGTCATGTTGCTGTAAGTATTTTGCATTTACAGATATGTGGTAGATGTTTATTGTATCGCCTTATTCAAACGAGTATCTGATAGGGATTTCTGTGTTTCACCACCTGCTGCGATGTTTCTTGCAAAGCACAAGTTCGATTTCAACAAGGTGTGTACAGCTGCATTGGATTCAGAAATGATTTGTTTAACTTAGTGTTTCATAGGCGAGTGTAGTGCAGTCGGTAAGGGGGGCGTTGCGGTCATACGGTCAATGATTCAAAACCACTCTAGTGCCATCTAAGAGTTTCATACCTCCGGAGTCAATAAATTGGTACCAGATTTGTCTGGGAGGATGAAAACACTCACCTGATCATCGGCTGGCCGCTGCAAATCATTGCGTAGGTCAACACGAGTTCCAAAACCTCAACGATTGCGAATTGCTGTGAAATGCGTTGGCCCATTCCAAACGCATTGATACGTTAAAGACTTCATTTTTATCCTATCTTATTGTTTCATTTTCAGTATGTTATATGTTCCAATTTCAGTTTTTTTCATATGGTATCACTTATTGTAATCGATCTGAACTGTCGAAAATAAAAAGTGGGATTGAACGTGGTGATATTGATGTCAAGTCAGTTTTCGTTCATTCATTTTTATTCACCAAAGTTAACGCCATGACACTTCCTGGTGCAACTAGTCCAGCTCCTATAGTAGGTATTGTTATTAGTAGGTATTGTGTGGTATTGTTCAACTGACGGATTAGTCGCAATCTGCCCCGTGCTCTCTGTGACGCAAAACTGTATTTCCACTGCTTTGCTAAAAACGTAGGGGCATCGTGCTCAGCTGGTTGAACACAGTCGAAGCTGACTACCACGGTGAATCTACGATGAAATAGTCGTTCTCACTAAACACGACTAAATTAACGAAACTGCTCGTTTTTCCCAGCTAACTTAAAAGATAAGAAAAACAACGCTTTCAGCTTGTTCAAAGATGGGTTCTATGATCAAGTACAAGACATCAAAATGCGTATAATTCGCGAAGTGGTAAATATTTCCATCCACTAAAACGTTGATTGATTTTGCTAACGATTTTGTTTAGGAAAAAAGAACTGACAGCACTCCAAGTGGAAGTTTCCTCGACCTAAACGATAATATTCGTCTAAAGGAACCATTGTTTATAGACTTGCCTAAAGCGTAGGTTTTGAGTGCTGATTGGTTGAAATTGTGGCCAAGTTACCGTTGTTTTCCATTCAACGAGGAGTTGCTTGGCTGTCATTCAGCAACTGCCCTTTCGAAAAACCACTAACTCAGCTGGAAGAAGCACTACTAATTTTTACCCTTCTTGAGGAATTCCCAAATTTCGAAATTAATCTAAAAGATGGGAGAACACTGGTAGGTTTCAAATAGAAAATCACAGGTAGATCACTTTATGTGAAACAGGTGCATGCGAATTTGGTATCCAACCGCTTTTCAAGTTGTATTTTCAGTTTATTATTGATGATAGTGCTCACAAAGGACTCAACGAACAGAACACTAAGTGGATAAAAAACTTTAACAAGTGAGTCTTCTGCTTATTCTTCTTTATTACATCGCAGAACATATCAGTTTTAATTTTTGATTTTGTTTTAGTGACATTATCTTTAATGAAAACGAGTTCACTTGCAGACTACTGACCGAGATTTGTGGAGTTTCTCAAATATTCTATTATTTGTCAAAAGTCAAACCGCCTTTGATTGTCCATAATTCCTTGCTGGATCTCCTTCACATCTACAATAGTTTTGAAGACAACTTACCCGGTAGGCGGTCATTACTACAGTAGTATAGTATTTTTCTAACTAAATCGTATAACTAGTGTCTCTTCATAATTTTAAAGGGATTATGAGGAGCATCAACTTCTCGTGCTGTATTACTACTGTCCATCCTTTTGTAATCGTTTTTAGAAACCTATAATGAATGGAAGTGCGCCATACACGCGTTATTTCCAGTTATAATTGATACCAAGGTTCTCGCTACAACTTTGCGCGAGGTGATGCTAAGTTGGGAAGAAATCTATTCAGTGTTATTGGTTTCTATTTTTACAGGAATTGATGAGTGGAGGTTGTGCCGATCTTTCCCTTCAAGCTCTAGGGGCATTTCTGAACTCGTGAGTTTATTTTCCAAGCGCTATGCTATTTCGAACATTCACATACAAAGAGTTCTTTCAGAGATCTGTCTTCGAAAATCCTACCAGTGCGTACTTCTTTAAATATTGGTACTGAGGGAATGAAGCAATTTGTTAAAGGTACGGAATGGCTTACATTGAAACTAACTCCAGTTCTTCATTCTCTCATAATTTTTGTGGTATCTGACACTATTTTCCTGTTTTTGATAGAAAATCAAGCGAAGTGAGACATTTTCCACTTCTCGCTTGACTTTTATTCGAAAAAAGTGTGGGATCTCGCATTCGGTATCCAGATGACTTCCACAATCATTTGGAATAGTTATTGAAGTAAACATGCGAGTGTAACGCAGAACTAAGATGTTCTCATAGCTTCTATCGACTTTTCGATGCTGCCCAAAGCTAGCCACTTTTTTATCCATCTAGATCTACAAGGTGGTATAGTCGGGTCAAAACGATATGATGCGCGGTGTAGTTGCACGAGTGGTCGCGCTGAAGCAACGCCGTTTTTGACCGCTCGCAGACGGCTTGCGAAAGGTCTGGTTGGCAATTAGGTAAGTTATCCCAAGTGACGTCACTCAGGTCGATATTGCCCGCAATTGTTATTTGTTTTCATTCTTTTCGCTTTTCTTTCTGACGCTTTCGTCTTGTATGTTTCTTTTTTCGTGGTTTTGTTTTGCTTGCTGTACTTGCTTTTGCTATAGAGATCTATATTGTATCTGTGTTGTTCTTAAACTATTGTGTTGCTTTCGTCCGTCTATTGCTTTTGAATTTTTTTTTTCAAAATTGCATTTATTTCTATGTTGATGTCCTTTTATTGCTTCTTCGCCTACTCTCCCTCCCTCAAAAACAAAAAAGAACATTGACATGAGAAGAAATACGTGAACAGAAACAGTGCAGTTACTTAAGGACAATACGGATATGTCCAATATGGATCTCTATAGCAGAAGGAAATACACCAAGCAAAAGAAAACTACGAAAAAAGAAACATAAATGAGGAAAAATATCAAGGAAAAAGAAAAAAGAAAACAAATTGAAAATTACGGCCAATATCGATTCGGATATATAATAACGGATAATATCGCAGTCTGCAAGCGGTCGAAAACCACGTTGCCCCATCGCTACCGCAACTACACCGTGCTTCATGTCATTGTGATTGCGATGATCTATGGCAGTGTCGTTCGGAACTGTAAGAACGCTGATTTGATACAGCGTTTGTTCCCTGCAAGTCATTATATCGGACCTTCATAAATCTGTTCGATTCTGAACTGAACTCGGACACGGGGCATCCAGAAAGTACTGACCGATCCTCTGTTTTAGCACTCTGTTGAAATCCGTATGAAATTACCGTTACTGAAACAAGCATCCAGGAAAGAAATATAGGACAGATAATAGGTGGCCTTCGGAAATCACAGACGTATCTGGCACTAATAGGCGGTGTAGTCGGTAAGAGGTTCCGCTGTATCTGCATGATTGGTCGGAGTTTCGAATCCGGTCTAGTCCCAACCAATCCCTTTTGCCTTCGGGGTCTATAAATTGGGACTAGACCTGTTTGGGAGAATAAAAGCACTGATTTGACACATCGGGCTTGGCATGGCATGGATGCCATTCATCTGGCACATATCTGCATGTAACACATTGCATGTGACGCATTATTTTGTTGGTAGGCTATAATCTTCCAAAAATTGTAGCAATTGATTTTATTGTCCGCTTTAGCAGATAAATACTATCAGTAGGACAACAGAAGATGCTGCTAGTGCAAAAAAGGTTTGAAAAGAAAATAAACGAAGTAGATTTGCAGTTGTTAGGAAAAATGGCAGTAAATGAAGAACTGATCGGTAGTCAAAAGGATGATGTAGCACACTGGTGACCTCAAAGAATGAGAGTGCTAACTTACGGTTAGCTGTTCCTTTCTTAGATTGGTTTTTCTTTTAATATCAGCTCAGTTCCTGGTTCAGGAAGGAAAACGGATGATGATGAAATGAGGGCCAATTTTTTGTGCGGAACACGTTTTTATGCAGTCCAAGAGTTATGCTCTTAGTTGGTAGCTACTTTGTATTTCTCAGCATGCAATTAATGTATTACCTATCCCTGAGATGAAAAATACGATTGAGAGATGAACGCAACAACAGTGTGTGGCAAGTTTTGTACCTTTACCTTTGATGTTTACCATGGCAGATAATAACCCGGGAAATGTGATTTTTCTCTTTTTTCGCATTCTTTTTGTACAATGTTACGGTAGCGTTTTTTACAGGCCATGAAAATGATAATAATTACAGATAATAAGAACTATCATAACGCAGCATTCGACGCCCTCATGACTGGGGATGTTTTTGTCAAATTAACTCACATGCTCGTTCTAAAGAGGTAATGCATATTTTTTTGTTCATAGTTTAGTCTAGCGAAAAATTGCTTATTAAAGGTGCTCGGCAACCTTGGAACAGCAATGGCCATTGCGAAAGCTCCTGGTCGCTTGTCGCAAGGATGTCGTTAATAAAATCCCCATTCCACTAATTGACGCTGAATGTTGTAATCTGGTGAAATAATACTGTCGACACTAATATTTACGAAACATAGCGCTTGAAATGTTCCTTATAAGTCGGAATGTGCCACAAGTTCAGGAAGGTGAAGATGCCCAGGGACATCGTCCAGATATTATTCGTGTGTTTCGAACTCGTTCTCAGGAGCCAGCTTCCGGTTTGGCTAAGAAGTCACTTTTCTGTAGAGCGTGGAGTTTGTTTGCTGACGTCCATGAGGTGAGTGCAGTTCTAATTCCGGAATCTCTCTGCCCTGATCCACGTACGTAGACGCATAACGCCCACTTGCTTGCACATATTCGGCACCGACGATGGCTTTTAACCCAAGTCATGACCTGAGCCTGAAATCACAATATTCAGATTAGTGATGATGAGTTCGAACGTGTTCAAAACGACTTGGTTCATGTGTTTGGGTCATTTCGAGTTGACGTCCGCTTGGGACCTCGGAAAAGAAGTCTTGAAATTGCTACCAACACCGCTTCAACGTACGTGATTTTGTTAAAAACCTCTTGTGGTTTCAGGATTTGTTTTCACTTCACATTTTGCAGCTATGCTCGGGTTTGTGCATTCTTTGCTCCCCATAATGACTATCGTCTTGCTGATGACGTTAGACGAACGTTTGAGCAAAGACTATGTACGCCGAGGTTTGAAAAAGATAGAAAAAAAGATATTCAGGCCGGACTGACTATCGGGTAATTTCCAGCACTGCCCTTTTTATTCCTTGTAATAGTTGTTTTTTGTCATCATTTTTTGCAGGTTAAACACAGTTCTGGTGCTGTCAGTCACAACTCTAATGTGGATAGGACTACGGCTCACGCGAAACCTTTCAAGCTTAAAGTGATCTGGAGCCTTTTTTCTCGGGGAAGATGAAAGTAGAAGATTCATATACAACATTCATATTGTGGAACAATTGTTTATAGATCACTTCAAAGAAATGAACCCGTACCAACATATACCATATCTTGTAATGACTAGATCAATAGATATACATGAGTGCAATGAGGAGATGATTGAACTGGTTGAAGAAAATATCCGTTGAACCGTTGCATTAGTCAGGTGTTATTAACCGTTGCAGTGTTCCTGGTCTTTTTCGGCTCCTCAGTTCCGTTGTTTGTTCGATGGCTCTGAGAAAAAGTGTTAAAGTAAACACAACATGTGTAAAACACATGGGTGTGAAGGATGTTCTGTTAAAGTGCTTGCCATAATTCCTATCACTGTCGGTTACATATTGTACTGGGTTACTTAGCAAACTTCGAAGCTATGTTAACAACACTTTTTCCTTTCTTTTTTTTGGATGACATAAATACGTCAAGTACAGCACATCTCGAAACGGTATTGTTTCTCAAAAATGATCAAAACGGCATGAAGCACGGACAGATGCGTAAGCGGCTGCGTTTGAAGCGGCGCGGTGAAGCATAGCACTTGGGATCGTGTAAGGACCCTCACTACCGCCACCCATCTCTGTAGTTCGCCATGGTCCCACCCCGATTCCAACCGCTCGAGCACAGCCGCTTAGGCAACAGTCCGTGCTTCATGTCGTTTTGATCCGACCATAATTAATGTGCACCTTCCTTTTATGGCGGTTAAAAAAATTAACAAATCTGGACAAAAATAGTGGAACTAAAAGTCAAAAAAAAACTAATCGATCCCCTTTTGACAATATTGCAATTCGATCGTTGATTGTCTACTTCTACCACTAATCTTAACTTAAGAATTGTTCGGAAATACGTGAATGCAAGAACAATACCTTCCATTTGGTGTCATCAGTTTTTGAATCTAGTAGTAGCTGCGTAGTTTCGTAGTGGGGTTGACTAGTGAACATAGATTTTTTTCTCGTGCAGATCTTGATCCCTACTTTTTGCAAAAGCTGAAATAAGGTAGGAATAATTGTCTTTTTTTTCTAAAAAAAAAACAGGAAGTTATCTTACTTGCACGAAAAGAGCACGATACTTGCTTCCAAATATGAGGTAAATCACTATTGTTGAGGCACCATTTATGTTAACGAGCAAGACAGAAACCTGAAAAGGGATAAACTGAAACAAAGGTACATCTTTGATGTAGCAACATTTAACAATCCTTAGTTTTATCTCATATTTCGTTCACTTCAAAGAACATCAAACAGATCTTTGCAAAACTTTGTGGCTTGACTACGAAATTCGATTATTCTTGCCTACATTTTTCCTGCACCATAAAGGAATTATGACACACAGAATACGATAGAATCCATTATGACTTCTAAGAAAGGATGAAAGCCCATACGAAGCCTGATCGTAACAGCTTTTGACATAGCGTAGTTTGTTCCCATATAAAGAAAGGTGTAACAAGAAAGCAAGTGTAAGCGAATAATTTGCGTGCTTAACTTACTGATTTCTTTATCACTGATTTGAAAATCGTTGTGTGATTTTTCTGTAGTCAACTTTTTGTCGGTGATATTGACAGTAGATCTTATCAACTTACAATAAATTAGGGATTTTGGTTAGAGTGAACTGGAACGGCTACTCAAAGTAGGAGCTAGAAGAGAGCCAGTAGAAGTAAATATGCACTGTGGCCAGAGTTACAACGCTAGAGAGAAAATTGAAACTGCGGAAATTTCACTTGTTAAGGCTAAATACATTTCACAGAATATTCGCAAGAAGTTCAGAGCACGACATCGTATTGTTTCCCGCACCCGTCCTCTTTTTCAAACTATAAACATTCTTCCGATTCAGAGTTAGGATCTAGCGATGTGAGCATTACTTGTGGTGAACAAAATGCACTTCAAAGTCTATTCAAAGATTTGACAAACGCTAGATTAGGACAAACGAAAAAAAGAGGAATCCGAGAACAGCCAAAGTAAACCTCACCTCTACGAGAAAAGTCTCCAATTGTGAATGTCCGTAAGCTCCAGTTAATTCCAGAATATTATTCGCAAATGCTAGTAAATTGAATAACAGAAATTCAGTGGTGATGGCCACCAGCATCACCGTGACGCCATTTTCTTTTCGCTCTGAAATAACACTCTTAATGTTGCCATAAAAAATAGTAAAAGGTGAGATAAGTACACATGTGAGCATGCAAATTTTGCGAAACGATTATCTTTAGGGTCAAAAAAAAAACCATCGCAATCATTTTTAGGCGGGACAAGATTTGTGTTGAAGGTAGGTGTAGGAGCAAACGGACTACGTGAAGCAGCCACTTAGCTACTATGTCGCAATGATAATGTCATTTCCCCAATTTATTCGGATAATTAAAAATGCTGTTTTCACAAAAACTCCCAACACCTCATATACTTGCGGTTTGTTTTTCGCACCACACACTCATTCCCACGTTCTTAGAGGAGTCAGTTCACAATGTGCTGTTCTCTACTCCGGGTATGGACTTATGCGTGACGATCAACACATCGGAACACTTAATTTGATTGCATTCTATTAATCCACAACTTGCCATTTCCGCTGTTGTTGTTGTTTGCCACGGCAATCGAATTAGTAGTCAGGAACGAGGTGGTTTTGGAAGTTGACTCCCGAGACATGGTAACTCCATCGTCTGCAACCTTTCCCTCCTTCTTCTTACGTGGATGCATGGTCATCATTCGCCTCATTCTGCAATACAAAAACGTTGAAAGCTGCTCTGTTTTATGGAAGTAACAGAAAAAAAACTTCAAACCCTAAAATATTTTATATATAAGTAAGAGGGCAGGAGGTATTAACGTTATGGTTTTGCTTTGTGAAGCCAATTAAAGGAGAAGTTAATTGAGTTCTTAAGAGAAGAAGAAGAAAAGAAGAAAATGAGTGCATACGTGTTCTCTGTACTAAACGAATATTAGCAAATAAGATGGAGTGAAATTTTATTGGATCAATTCGAAGCGTGAAATAAAATCAAGATCAAAAGTTGACGGCTCGATTCAAACACAATGCCTAATTGATGCTGGGAGTTACGTCTCCCTCTGAAACTGACAAATCCGAAAAGCCCCAAAATAACTCACTGGTAAAAGTTCACTACGTATTCTCATCTGGAAAAGTTACATCATTGTTTGCATTTTGACAGTAGTGTAAAAGTTACCAAAAAATGAGAAAGGCAGTGGAAAATGAGCGTATACTTATGCGCATACTTACTTACTTAAAAAATAAGTATGTGTGTCAAAAATGTACTCTTTTTATATCAAACTTGATTCTTAACAGAATTATTAAGGTCGCTAAGCTAATTGCAATATTTGACAAAAAAAAACTCACTTATAAGAATTCTTAAGAGTGCCAATTATTCGAAGATTGACAAACGTCAGAATGGCGAACGGTAGGAAGAACATTACCATAGTATAAGCAGCATTGCGATATACCACAGTATATACGCTGTTCACCATTAGGTCGGTAGGATAAACCACCAGGGATTCGCTGAAATGAATATAGTGGCTGAATTCCTCAACTATGGAGAAGATGCTAACAGCAATGGTTGCAATCTTAATAATAAAACGAAAAAACAAATTTAGGTGGCGGCAAAGAATCCGAAGACAGAACTGGATTGGAAGGAAAAACCTGCATATGATCTACAGAACATGATATCAATTACATTTTCGCAGCCCAATTTTACGACAGAATTTGCTGAATTGTTTCACACATATCTTATTTTGCAACTCTCTACGTCACAGAAAAAAATCATGTTTGTTATTCGGATGTAGTAAGCGATTCGTCTAGCCGAATATGTGAGCTCGTTTGAGGATCCCATCTTTTCGGGTTCGAGCATACAAGCAGATAACAAATAATTTAAAACGGCTAAAACATGTAATAATTCATTTGCGCTCGTGCAATGTCCAGGCGGCTAGTTGATATTGCATTTTTGAACATACATGACAAATTTGTAGAGACATTTATTTCTGCCGTGAATGCTCACGAAAAAAAGCTTATCAAATGTTTCAAGTAGAAGAAGGAATTCAGTTTGTTCTCATCCTCGAGTTTCAGGGCCCAATATTTTTCCTAGCACCTCAAACAAAGATGCTCACCTGTCGTGTCTTTTGGAGTAGCAAGGCACTGCTTGAAGTTCGAACCATCGACTCGTGTTGAAAAGAAATGCGAAAGCCAGTGCTGATACGATCACACCTTTAACGGCGGACGAATTTGAGACTCTTCGAATCTGAAGGACAGTCTTCGTTCGATGAGTATCCTGTCATCAACACAAAAAGCTATAAACTAGAATTATTTCCATGAGACTACATTTCTGTGACAATTCCTACTGGTATAAGCATGAAAATCCCTTCCAAACTAACATTATCATATCACGCTAAAATTCATCTTTGAGAAGCTATAATCTTAAAGCTTTTTATGGAGCGATAGTACGAACAAATACCAACCACCTCTCTGGCTTCCTAATCGCAGGTAGGATCTTTTTCTCCTTTTTTTTTTTGTTATAGAATCTTTTTGACTTTTCATCTGGTTACAGCGGTTTGGGGGAAAGATGTCTTTCTCGCTGACATTTCTCGAACTCTGAGCCAAACCTCGAGATATATGAGACAAAAGTATGCCAGCAAAAGATGGAACGGAAAGCGGAAGAGGAGATTCCACAAAAATGTCTTGTCTTTGCTGCTAAAGCAAGGTCGCCTTATTTTGCTATGCTAAATATCCCCACTAAAGCAGTTATTCCCATTTCATCTCGGTAATTATTGTTAGGATTTGGGAAATTCTGCAATTCAAAACGAGGTTGCTTGGTATTTGTCTGCAATCGCAGACGGGTGTTGCGGAAAGAAAAAAAAACACACACACACATAGAATTCGATTGAAGGTTAACTGCAATTTTGTCAAATTTAAAGACAATTCCAGGTAGTAACTCGGAACATTGACATGATGTGGGCTTATTATTTTGGTATTAATTTCTTTTATTTCTACTGATTTCACGCATAGATTTCGAAGTCTAAAATAGTTAGTGGGCTCAGTTTCGAAGCATTACTTCTACAAACATTCTCTAGTACTTTGGCTAAGGTATTTAAACAGCAATGTGACAGGCAAACAAGCAAACTTTCTTTCATGCATTCTTAGTGGAGCAAAATCAAACTGAATTATGGTTACACATCGTTTCGTAAAACAGCCAGATAATGCATTTGTATTCTAATGACCCATCTACGGGATTCATAGCAACTGATCTAAAGAAATATCTAGTAGCGAGAAAATGAAATCATACCAGAAACGGATGACAAACTCCCAGGAAGCGATGCACCGAGACAAGTATAGTGAGGTAAACGGACATAGTAAGCCCAGTTTGTGCCAGCGGATAAAACCATACTATCAAAACAGAGGAGATCCGGGTCATTTCTGCAAGTTCACATTGAGTACAAAAGGAATAAACAGAAAGTTGCGTATAAGTTGCAAGTACATGTATACTGTGCGCTTACCGATGTCGTCTGCCACTTCTGCATAGACTGGGACAGAGAATACAAAAAATGAGGCAATGAGTACGGTAAGGTCACTAAGTGACAATACAAGGAAAAACCAGTTGACTGGTTGGCTACGCATCTGAAACAGACTTTTTCAGTGTTATACACAGAAGTAATAAAAGTAAAATCGGTAATTCACAAAACAAGCAAAAAAAAGCTCTAACTGATGATGCTGCGGAAATTATCTGTTTGGAATAGAAATGTAAAAGAAAAGAAAAGTAACCACTTCCAAATTTCAGAGCTCAAGTTTCACAGGTTGGCGTATCTTAGTGGTCTGATCTATACCATAGACATACTTTTCACCCACCCATATGAAGTACAAAAAATATCGAAAAAAAACCAGAAATTTGTTATAGCAATGAGATTCCAAAAAGTAAAGTTTATGGAATAGAAACAAAATCAACCATTCCTTAAATATCGTTATACACAATTAGTTCCGAACCCAATATATTTAAAGTAGAGTCCAAACTCAAGAAATGTAGCACATTAATTGCATCATATTCAATATTACTAGATCTCTGGTCCCTACCACAATAATTAAGATTTTTGGCAAACAGGTACACGTAAGGAGTAGTTTGAAATTACGCATAATTCTGTGTAAATTTCCTAGCAATCAAAACATTAAATGGGCACGGTCTTGATAAATATTAAACTGAAAATCAAAACATAAATTAACTTGAATTAATATCAAACTATCATTGTTATAACATATCCAAAAAAGCGGAGATAAAATACCTTCGAAATGTTTCGAGAAGGAGTGAATTCCTGGAGTATCGAAAGTGAAGGGAATGTGGGACAATTTTTGAAGTGCATTTTATTGAAGTATGAGTATATTTATTTATTCATATCTACACCAATGGTGCACCAAAGAAAAGAAGAGAAGAAGAATATAATATATAATAATATAAAAACATCCGTACAGATTTGCACAAAATCTTCTCCTACGATACTTTTGCAGGCTTTTCACTCCCTTCAGCTCTTTCTCACTTCGTCTTTTCCTAAGCCTATGCAAAAACAATCAACATACGAACGGCTCGCACTACAGTGTGTCGAGTTCCAATTAATTCGCTCTCTCGCTTTCTCATTCTGGGAAACAAAAAATACGTAGAGCCTATGGGTGAGATTACTAATCATCTCGAGCAGATGTCAGCTAAGTTGACTGGAAAGAAAGTAGTAGGAAGGAAAACTCACGGTTTTATGCGAAAAGACGATCACGTTGATCGAATTGGAGACTATGCCGAAAAGGTAGGTGATCGGCATTAGATAGGCACGAAAAAGAAATTGAATCTGTGTGAATGAATCCGATGGAGAGGTATCGCACACGTCGAGCGAATCCTCCAACAAATCGCCGACACTCATACGTGCACCCCTCTGAAAACAACGAAAACATTCCTCCGATCGCATGCGCATACATATAGCAGTAAACTTCGGCACATACATATCGAGTAAATGGCGAACGACGAGGTAATTCGGTAGGAGTAGGAGAGTTTTTCCGGTTCGGACCAACAATTAAACACGCGCAACCCGAACACCTACGACAAATAGTCAGTTATCTCTGCAATAATAAAAGTATAACGATTGTTACTTATGAATTAGACAGCTGTGGAACGAAATGAAGGTCCCATGTGATCATTACGAAACCATGAAACGAAATATGAACTCGAACAATGTCGCGGAAAAATATAGTATGCAAGTAAAATAAATAGAAAATATAAAGTAAATAGTGCATAGAAAATTGGAAATAGCAGTAATTCTGAGAAAAAGTTCCAGGAGAAAAAAATAGAGGTTCTGCTGCAGAATAATGAAGGAATTCCGTTGAAGAATAAAATTATGTGAACCTCGAAGTTAATGGGTTACGGTAACATCGACATAAGAAAAGAGTTCGAAAAATTGAAATGCTGAACAGGATCGCGACAGGACCGAAGGAGGATTATGAAAACGACAACATGAGGATGATGTGAATCGAATAGCTTCAACTGAAAAGAACATTTCACTGCAAAAAGCCTTAAATCACTGTTTATGCAATCTAGAGTAGGAGTGCTAATAGATGAAATTTCCGTCGTTGACATGCTGACATGACCGCTTTAGAGACGCGCATCTGTGTGCAATTGCGGCACTATGGGCAATAAAAATGAGTGCAGCAATGAGGTGAAGTATAGTTGGTCTGGTGGGGAGAGCTCTTTTCACGCTCTTATTCCTGAAATCTCTGTCTTGCATTTTCTCTTAGTAACTCACAAGTAAGTTATTAGGTAACTAAGTAGCCTAAGTAACTTTAGCTAACATATCATAGATCCTCTAGGACCAATGCTTAGGTTTCAGAGCCCCGTATTATTAACTTATTCACTTTCAGAAATAAGAGCGCTATTAAGTGGTGGCTCTTCCAACTACACTTCATCCCAGTAGTGTAGAGGATCAGGGATCAAATGAATCTACAATGCTCCTCGTCAGGAGCAAAGAAATTCTCAGGTGATATTACTGAAAGAGGAACGTACACACACATGCTCCTACGGTAGTAACGATAAGAAATTTTACTGCGGAAAAAATTATCGCCAGAAAACAGGTGGAAAATCGGCAGCTGATTAGCAGAATGTGGTTATAGTCACCATAAGTAGTTGAAGAAAAAAATAGACAGCTGAAAAAAAGTCTGCAACTTTTGAGGAAGTGATTTTTGGCGTAATTCGTGAGTTTTTGAATTCGAATACGAATTGTACGTTGATGTGCGAAACGAGGAATAACATAGTTCCCAAATAGTCATAGGACACCGGCTTTAACAACAACAAAACCACAAAAACATTATTCATGGTTTGTTTTATTTGTTTCGATCACATTAAACGAAAGTGCATTGATAAGGATAAAAACACCGTACAAAACATAAGTATATGTTGGTATGCCAAACATTTTATTAATTTACTATATCTAAGTGCGTTTACTATGTAAACAAAACAACAATTTGTGCAAAAGAATGATGTTCCAGCGAGAAGTTAACAGGCTACTACGTTTTTCTTTCTCAGATGTGAAAAAAAAACACATCAAGTTATTACAAGAAAAAAGAATAGAAGTTTGTGCAGATTTCTGAAGAGGTTTTTTTAAGGATTGAAAGACTTTTTGAAATCGAAAGTTGAAAAATGTCCCCATCACGAAAAAGAAATAGAATTCCAAATCGAAATAGAAAAATAGAAAGAATAGAAGTAGAAATAGAAGAAATAGGAGAAAGTAAAAAATAACCTGTGCCAATCTTTTCATGGTACAGCGTTTTTTTTTTCGTGGAAATATGCGTTAAAACGTTTTAATTCCTTACTTTCGTCATTTTTTCTTACAAAAATCAGCTGAGCTGTTCAGAAATAAATTTAGCTTTGCAAGAAAAACCTTAACGTTAGCCACGAATCGTAGATCCCCCCCTACTTTTCCGAAAACCTCTTCATCCCTCAGCGAACCGTCTAGAAAAATTTATGACTGCCATTACTTGTCCAGAAGTACTTAAGTAACTTTTACCTTCTAGAAATGTCCAAGTATCGAACGCTTTGGCTCGTTAGCTCGAGCTAAGTTATACTTTTTTTGCTGTCAGTAACAACAGAAGCAATAAATGTACTTGGGTCTAATTTTGACAACCTCGGCGAACGTCTGGCGAAACTTCTAGTAGAGAAAACGAGAAAAAGATGCATGTTAGTGCATTTTTTTTAAACAGCAAGATTTTGGAAGCATCCCCAAAAATTTCTCCCTTCTCTTCGTTGATATTTAATTTTTTCACGATGCATTAGCTCGGTTTCTATAGTGTTTTTTCCGCATTTCCGAATGAAGTCGGCCGAAATTCTATGTCATTTGCCTTGCTATTATTACTATTATTATTTGCTATTATTATTTATTTGTTATTATTTGTTCATAATTATATGCTTCGTTTATTATTTATTTTTTATTTATTTGTAGATAGAAATTTTCGTAAAGTTTTGGGATGAGTTGCAAATAATACACAATCTCAATTGATTTCATTTGGAAATGCAAAAAAGAATACGATAGAAACCGGACTAATGCATCGCCAAAAAATAAATACCAAAGAAAAAAAGGAGAAAAAATTCAGGGATCTTTCCAAAGTGCTCTTTTGCGTGCTTCTTTTCCAAAATGTATAGATTTCTACCTAAAAGTGTTGTTGTTCAGTGAAATGCATTAGCATGCATGTATACGTATAGAATGGGTTACCAAAAGAACGTATAATAATAGTATATAATATAGTAGTAATATTATAATAACTGCTAAAAATGATAGTAATAAAATAACAAAGATAATAAAATGGATAGAACCGCCCAGGGGAAAAAAAGGCGAAAGACGAAGACGAATAAACGGATATGAATAACCGAAAGGATGGATGGACGAGTAGAAAAATGAATGAACGAATGAATGAATGAATGAACGACTATATGAGTGAATGAATGATGAGGAAATGAGAAAATGTAAGATGTAGAGGAACGTAAGGTAAGTTATGGTGCAGAAGAAAGAGTTCGGACGGGACTAGAGATTACTAAGCCTTTTAATTCCGAGATATGTTACTCAGTAGATAATCTCGAAGAAGAATTAGCAATGTATAAGAGGATAAAGGACGTCCTGAAAACGCTCTAATGTAGCAAATTACTTAATGCGCACAAATTTCTGGGATTTTCTGGATAGGGAAAGTGTAGTGGTAAGACATAACTTCAAAACTATACAAGTTCGGAAGCATTTTAGAGAGCTGAACTTCTGTCCGCTTGCCAGTTAAGTACAAAACATGTTCCTAACTACCTGTGAAGTGGTTCAAGATCGATAGGAAGAGATTGAAAGAAACCTTTTACCTTTTTTCATTTATTGTTCACATTTTTACATACTAATGCGCTCCACCCAAATATTTTCATCCGGCGAGACACTTTTTTACGTGCTTGTTTGGATGAAAAGATTTGTATTTGCATAGCTATTTTGAGGAAGTCTGAAGAGATGCGGAAGACTATTGCCAGTTGATCGGTGCCATAGCAAGTCATTTTGCTTTCGTGAAATGAAGATGCATGGCTTGCATTCAAATTAAAGCATTTAAATGAAATCAACAACACTCGTGACTAGAAAATGTAGTGGAATGGAAGTTTTAGTTGGTTATTTCCGGGTATGAGGGACGTTTCATTGTTTTTCCTGGATATTCTAGTTCAGTTCCTTCTCAAAAGATCAAGGTTTCTTTTTTTTTTGGCATTGTAATGAAGATAGAAACTCGTCCGCTTTCTATGAAAACTGAATGAACGTAATGAACCTAATAAAAAGTAATATAAAAACACATTTCAGAGTAGTATTTGACATGTCCAGGTTGAAAACTGTGGAGTCGGGAGAAGTGTGAAGGAGGCGCGACTCTGCAACCTCATTGATAACTTCCTGATTTTATCGACCACGATAGGCGCTGCGTGCTGGTGTAGCGCAGCCGGTAAGAGGTCCGCGGTCGTGACCGCACGATCGATCGGAGGATCGAATCCGCCCTGGTGCCAATAAAGATTTCATACCTTCAGGGTTGATAAATTCGTACAAGACTTGTTCGGTGGAATAAAAATGCTGACTTAACACATCGACGATACCCGCAAGCCACATCTTCGTAAACCTCAAACGATTCTGAATTGAAGCGAACGGAGCGTCCCAAGCGGATCAATTAACATTTTATCCACTTTGTCCTTTACGCTAGCTGCTACCTCTGTATTCTTCTCCCAAAATATGAAATGTAAATATGATATAAAACTATGATTTCTTCTGAAAATACAAACTATATAAATATATGAAGCATTTTTCGTTGTTGTTCCTGTTTTTGGTTCTTTTTCCTGGTATCAGAAGAAAAAAGATAGAAATGACAGAGGATAGGAGATGGAAGATGGAAAAAGATGAAAAAAGATGGAAATGATAATAATCTAAAAGATGCCTATTAAAGGACGGGAAGAAGGTGAGCGAAGAGATCAATCACCGACGTCTACACCGTCCATGGTTCCTGAAAAATGAACCAATGTCTAACGTTGTGGTCATTATTGATGAAATTACGCACTGATCATGCATTAGTCAAGAAAAAAATTTGTAAAAATTCTTTATGAAGTTATCCGTGCTCCGAAACACAACGTCAAGCGCCACCCTTTTTGTTGTTGGAGGAACCGTGAAACTTTTCAAAAAGTACACAAGTTGAATTTGTGTGTACTTCCCTCAGAATAGAAAATGAAGTTAAAAAAAAACCTGCGTAACATTTGGTGATGTAGCCAACAACTTAAATATTCATTCTGTGGCAAGTAATGGATGTAGTTGAAGGTGCGACACAAAACAAGAAAAAAAGTGTTCTGGAAAATTTTTGATGTTTTTTTTCTCTAGTAGTAGATGCATTTTGTGACGTCTGACACGGCTTTGAAACACGACGAGCAAAAGCAAGAAACAGCTCCCATAAATTCATGCATGGGAGGCATTAGGCAAATCCAGACTGATCAGTTTACCCGACAAAGCAACTCTTTACACCCGTAACTATGACGAAGCAAACTAGCAGAGAGTGTATAGAATTTACAGATTCATTAAGAGTTGCCTTGTCAAATAATTTCAAGAGTAACCTACAGTACGCGGTTTCACTTCGCTTATACGGCGGGCGTAAAGAGTTGCATCGTTGGGTGCACTGATGCTTTTAATTGCTGGATCTTAAGGCGATGTTTGGTGTTTTGGCTTTTGCAAACACATTTCAACCTTCGGTTAATGGCGGAAAGATTTCAATCTTAAAAATTGTGCTGAACGCACTGAACGCTGCCTTTGAATAATATTTACTTCCGCTTTTGTTTTGTTTATGGCACCTTCACCACAAACAAATAAGGTTTTAGAAAACATGCGAAAGAAAAGAATGACATCGCAAAAGCGAAAAAGTAAATAAACAGGATGATTGTTTTCTGGAAAAAGTTACATGATATACTTGTGTGAGCAGTTTATTGGTAGAAAGATTGCATTAACTAGCTGAACTCCAGAGTAGATAAGTAAGGATTACAGTAGGTGGAGCGGAGGGGATTTATAAAATACGCATCCTCCACTCGATGAAAAAGTAGCAAGGATTGGATTCGCTCACGTGTTAATCTGTTTGCGATGAAAGTATAAGGTGAGATGATCGTCTACGAAATCCGCGAAAATTCATCTGCTTCGGACAGATTTTTTCGACGGAAATAATTCAGGGACGCTAAAGAAAATCGTTGGAAAATCTAGTTGCAGCAAAGTAGTAATGCGAGCAGTTCAAAATAAAGTATTCAAAAATTTGCAGCGAAACTCTTTTTATCGTAGACTCCCCCCCTCCAATTTCACCTGCCTTGTAACTTGTCTGTTAGAATTTTTCAATTAAACAATTATATCCGATTCAGAATGGTGAATAAGCACAGACTACTCATGGATACATAAAGAGAACTACTCCATCCCCAGCAAGCTCTATAAGCATAGATGAAACTAGGTTTTATACTGAAAAATAATCCGATGTACGCGTTTCGCTTTCCTTACACTAATGCATTTGTTCTGCAAAATCGCAGAAAAAAAGCAGTTTTTCTGGGAATTGGGAGGATTTCAATGGGGAATCTTCTGCCTGTGTAAACAGCCTATGCTGAAATTGTCGTCATAATAGTATCATGTAGAAATAACAGAGTTCACAAACACAACAGGGTTATTCGGATTTTACCAGGGACTGAACTTTTTGAAAACCTTCTTTCTTAAAGGCAGCATACCACGAATCTGAAGTGGTGTGGATTTCAGGTGAAGTATTCGTATACGGGATCGTAGATTATGAAGAGAGGAGTGATTCTGCCCATTTCTTCCTAATTGTCGTAAAAAACGGCCCGGCGTGCACAAGGCCGGCGCGCTCCAATCGAACTTCTTGTGGAAAATAGTGCGCGGGAACGCTCGAAGCCGTATCTTGCGTGCCGTATTCTACGGCATTTAAGAAGAAATGGACGAAATCACCCTTTTCTCAGTAATCTGCAATCGTGTATACGAATACTCCACCGGAAATCAGTCCCACTCCAGATTCTTGAGGTGATGCCTTTAAAGGGAAATGCAGTCTAGACCTGAGCATAGAAGAGCGTCGAAAGTGCGCTGTGGTAGTTCAGAAACTATGTTTGGAGAGATTTTCTAGGCTAGGATTTAATAGAACGACTCAAGGGATCGGAAAATAATTCAATGTCAAACACATAAGCTCCTCCTTCCTCCTCGTCGAGCGAATCCAGGATTCAGAGCCGACGAGGCAGCAAAAAACGAGGAAATTCACATATCTTTTGGAAGCGATAGAAGCCTTTTTTTTGTCACCTGCCACTAACTCCTTCAATGTCAACGTTCATAGAAATTTCCCTCATTTTGTGAATAAATTACATTGTCGGACGTATTGTCGTAGACCCAGCGCGAACTCTCGACCTTCTCTGCTTTTGTTTTTCTGAATTTCCGGATTTGTGAGAGAACGGTGCATTTTCACGGTGATACTCAGAGGATCAAAATGTGGCCTGCAAGTAGGCAAAATCTTTCCAGTTATTTTATTTTTTATTTCTGTTCGGAGGCGGAATTTTTCGTCATCAGTTTCCGTATTTGTAGTCTGAAAGCAATCAGTAACACTGGAATAGATTAAAGTTTAAGATTAAACATTTCAAGATTAAAGACCTTAAGATCAAAAAGATTAACTGAAAGACGAAATTCCGGTCAATCCAAGTCGACTGGAATAATCGGGAAAAAAGAGAAAAGTGCACGAGTATGATTCACATAGTACATTGTGATTCTGGGAAGAGATGGACGTCACGCAGGATCCGTTTTAGTGCAATTCTCGTGTTTTCCGCAAATCACACAAATTACCTCATGTTTGTGCGTACTTTTCTCACATAAGAATCTATTGGAATACGCTTAAAAGCTTCTGTTAACAGCAGAAAATCACTAAGATTCGAAATCCAGAAGATTTCCACCTTCGCCATAGTGACCATAATAGAATAGTAGTATAGGGTGCCATTCTCGCTATGCACCAAGATTATCACAACCATTGTATCGTGAGAATTTTCCTTCTTTTAAGTCCTAACTCCGTTTCACACCAGTGCGCGCCATCGCCGCAAATGCGTCGCGGCAGCTAGGTGGAACGCGTTCGAAGGGTGGTGCAGGTTTGACCATCTGACAAAAAGCGCGGCTTAACAATGAGCCGCGCTTTTTTTTTCTTGGTAACATGGGATAATGCGGCTCATCGATAAGCCGTACACTTTTCAACGACTATTTTTCTTGATTTTCTGATTATCTCGAAAGTTCTCTGTGCTTTATGGACCTGTTGTTATTTATTATTATTTTCCTGTTAAAATATAGCAAGTTAAAATTGATTAGAATCGCATGCGGAAAAAAGCGAGCTCTCGTCGATGGGTTATTCGCTTGGTTTGACTAGATCGGACTATGAACTTAATCGGGCAAAGTCACTTGTCGGCAATTATGAAAAGCATTTTAATTGAAAAATTGTTATTTGGGTGGCGTGTGGCGCAGTCGGTTAGAGGTCCGTTGTAGCCACATGGTCGAAGGTTCGAAACCGCCTTAGTGCAAACCAAACAGGGGTCGATGATTTGGTACCAGATTTGTCTGGGAGGATAAAAACATCCCTTCTAGTCACAGTATAGACCAACACGCGTTCCAGAACCTCAACGATTACGAGTTCCACAAAAACGCATTGGCGCATCCCAAGTGGATTGATACGCCAGTGACTTTGTCCTTTTATGCTTCAACGCTCTCATCACTCTGCTTAGCCAGCAACCAGCCACCAATCACGCCCAGTTGTCAGGAATTATTCTGCCCGAAGCTTGAGCTGTTTCGATAAAAACCGGTTGCCATAGCTTGATTTGTGCTGAAATTGGCTTCTTGACACGTTTCTTTTTGCGTCTGCTTTCCTGTAATTTGAATCAAGGCTGGAAATTTATGTCTTGTCGTTGGGAATGCAAAAAATCTTGAAAAGCCAAGATTATTCCAGAAATGGGGTTAGTGCCTTTCTTTCCTTCATCACTAACCCTAAATAAATGAATTGTACTTATTAACGTAATTTACCACCAGATCGATTTCAACTGTTACACCTTTTGAGATAAAGATCATACCCATGATAGTATCATTTATCCAACGCGGATAAACTGACCCTGGTGGATAAATGAGGTGAGGTTGGATATATTGCCATACAATGCTAAGAAGCGGCAACTTTGCTGTATAAAATTCATGCGAATTTCTAGTGAGCTCTGTTCCTTCTTTTTTTTTGTTCTTTGGCACTCCTATAGATGTTTTCAAATTAATAAACAATAAAAATTCATCCAAAGTGAATAATCCACTCGTTTTCGCAATGAAAATATTTGTCCAGCAGTCGGCTAGGTCCCGTAACGAACTTCCACTGCACCAGCAAATCAAGCAAACGATATTGTGGTGTTAGAAATAGAAGCTAGCGGTTCCACTTCAATCGTATTTATCCTCTCAAGGACAAATGTACTGGATACAGGCTCTGGTAAGCAATTTAGGTTATTAAAAAATGGAACCGATGACAGCTTATTTACGCTTACGAGTAGTACCCACGTAATAAGGTCGAACGCTGACAAAAACGGAGCACTGTCCTCAATTTCTGAGTAATCATGTCAATGCTGTTCGAAGTTAATTTTTCTTGCATCCCAAATGACAAGTCATGAATTTCTTGTCTCGATTCAATTTGCAGGAAAGCAGATCCGAGAAAAAAAGTTGTCAAAAATGCAATTTTAGCGCGAATAAATCTCCGACAACCACTTTTTTTAAAAATAAAAACACATCAAACTACGGACAGAATAATTTTCCATAAGCATTGTCCCCGTTGATGGATAGCTGGCTAGTTGGAATAATGAGGAAGTTGTTCACAAAAATTGCCCCCGTCAATTTTCCCTAATTATTTTCAAACCAGTGAATTAAATACAACCCACGGCCTTGATCAACCCTATAAGGCCGCTTGAGCTTGAGCTCTGATTAGTCATAAACATATCTCCAAGCTAAATATTTATGTATTTATGTATTTTTTATTTATGCATTTATTTTTTCTTTTTTAATTTATATTTTTTAAAATTTTTTATTTTATATTTATATTTTGAGTATTATATTTGATATTTATACCTCCACATTTATAATATATAATTTATAAATACTCTAAACTACATAAAATAAAGATTTTTTTAAGAACTTTCCTAAGAAGTTGGTATCTAGTTTGCCTGTGTGACCTCTTTTATTTATTGAATAGCTGGCTCTACCTCACTTCCTTATTCTTATTCACTCCTCTTTACCAAGGAGGATCAAGAGTGAGTTCTTCTTATCTAACTTATTCACCCACGGATCTCCCTCACTAGAGGGATCACAGCAGGTTAGTCGCGAGGCTACGTGGCGCGTCCCCGGGTGGCGGATAGGGGGTTAATCGCGGACCAAAAGCGACCTTGTGCTTGCCCAGAGACGCAGGTGGATTCAGGGGATGGACTCCCTGTTTCTGCGATGTTCATGTGCAACGGATGGGTCTCGGATGCCCCATTCACGTTCAACGGAACGAACATATCCGAATGCACCAGCTACGTTTATCTAGGTCGGGAATTGAACATGACGAACGACCTGACCCCCGAGCTGGGCAGGAGGAGACGAGCGGCTTGGGGAGCGTACAAGAGCATCGAGGATGTAGTGAAGAAGACCAGGAACACCCGGCTCCGTGCTCACCTCTTCAACGCCACCGTACTTCCTGCTTTGACCTATGCTTCGCAAACCTGGGCATTTCGCAAGCAGGAAGAAAATGCGGTGAGCGTCATTGAATGCGCAATTGAGAGAGTGATGCTACGAGCTATCCCGTTTCACGCAAGTGAGGTTCGGGATTCGAAGTTCTCTCCTACGTCCTCAGCGATCGAAGAATAGAGACGCCGCCGCGTTTGCCAAAGAAAGTAAAATAAGGTGGGCCGGACACGTGCTTTAACGACAACCGTGGGACCAGAGCAGTGAGCGACTGGGTTCCCCGCGATATTGAGCGCACTACAGAAGACCGCCGACCCGATGGTCCGATTTCTTCATGAAGTCCTTTAAAGAAAAATATGATGCTCTTCGTGTTCCACGCGAAAGGAGGAACCACTGGGCTACTCTGGCACGCGATCGGGACAAATGGAAGAATTACTGGCGCCCGCTCGACCAGTTCGAAGATCAACGGGAGTCAAGGTGATCAAGGATCAAGGTGAACTTATTCACATGTTACTGTAAAAGATGTATATAATTTCAAATTTAAAGAACAGTGGCGCTCGCTCGACCATTTCGAAAAACAACGTGAGTCGAAATGGTGCAGATGAACCTATTCCCATTTTGCTCGCTATTCTTTCGTCCATCTAAGCGTGTAGGCGGAACGGAAATCTATCAAATCCCTACTCCTATGTCCTTGGGAAACTGTTCTTTAAAGGGATCACCCCACGAATCTGAGATGGTACGGATTTCAGGTGGAGTATTCGTATACGGGATCGTAAATTATGAAGAGGGGGTGATTTCGTCCGCTTCTTCCTAATTACCTTAAAAACCGGCCCGGAAGATACGGCTTCAAGCGTTCTGGCGCGCTATTTTCTACAACCAGTTCGATTGGAGCGCGCCAGCCTTGTGCACGCGCCGCATCTTCCGGGCCGTGTTTTTTTTACGGCAAATAGGAAGAAATGGACGGAATCACTCCTCTCTCCATAATCTACTATGCCGTATACGAATACTCCACCTGAAATCCCTACCACCTCAGATTCGTGGGGTGATGCCTTTAATGAAAACATTTACTATGAACGTGTAGGTAACCTATACAGTAACGCATGGATCAAGTCAGTGGTTTAATCCTCCCACACAAATCAGGCACCAATTCATTGAGCACCCTAAGGAATGAAAGGCTTTTTTTAAGAAGCCACGCTCCATCGTCACAATATTCAGTTAAAGTGCTATGCGTCGCGGCAGCAAACAGATTCATGCACGGACTTTCTATTTCTGACTTTTCGAACAATAACGACTTCAGAAGAAAGAAGCTTCCGAAAGGAGGGCCCCTGCATACTTGGTGTTCAATGAGGATGGATGTCTACGTAGCTTATCTTATGAGGATTACTAGAACGCCAGCACAAATCCATGCAGAAGGATTCAATCTTTAGTAAAAAGGCCTTCAGAGGTTTGAATCCTTGTGATTTTCAACAGTGAACAGAAAGAAAATCAACGAAGCGTATGAGTAAAGTATGCACATGCATTAGAAATTCGCCTGTCTCGACGAATAAATTAGAATTGCACTAAAGCTGCTCAGACCTGACTTTTGTCTGTTCCTAGGATCGTGACGTACATATAGCTTGCGCATCCGAGCACTTGAACTTCTCCGTCGCTGATTCTTCAAGCTAATTTGGATTAACATCGCCTTTGTTGGCATTAGATTTAGTCTAGGGCTAGGGAACTTGGAGATGTGCTCCTTCTATGAACTATTTTTGGAAAAATTGAACGAAAATTGGGAAAAATTGACCAATTCTAAGGGGGTTTTGGTTTGAAAATTGGGCAGGATTGATGCGGGGAAATTATATATTCATTTCATGATTCCTCAAGAATATTCCCACCATTTCAGAATAGAGAAAAAAGATACTTGAAAGCTGAGATAATTATTCTAGAGAGGAGTGGACAAATAGTCCGGAAATCCACAGTCAACAGGAAAGCGTGAGTTTCATTACAGCGCTAAGAATTCGACTCGAACTCACCCGACAACACGGCTACAGAACGCTGGATTGAAAACTGCAGTCTAGCCGTCTACTTCTATGGTTTCCCAGTTCCAAACGCGTGTTCACCATTCCAGAAAAATAGAAGAAAACTACTAAATGGCATGCGACGAAACGATGAAAACAAATACGTGAATCGAATTCTGCAAATAGAAGTCTATTTCTAAAAAACAAGCGCCGTGTATACGTTTCTTTTCCGGAGAATTAGATGGATGGATAGCAGGATTTAATGGATAAATAGACAACCGCTGCTTGCATCCCTCTGGGATGACGGCTGGGGATTTTTTTTTGTTACTGAGTCAGCTCTGTACACGTACGGTCGACACAGATTTTATTTGTTCTGAACAACAGTTTCGATGAGTTCGTCCTTTCCGCCTCTTTTTTTTCGAAACTTGGAAAAGTGGAATCAAGAGTGGTCTGCACGATGAAATCTCCCATTCGCTCCGCCAAAAATTGAAGTTTTAAACTAATTTTTCTAGCCATATAGCCAAACGAGGAGGTCCAATACCGTACCTCAGGGTTAGACTTACACAACTACTGTTCGCGTTTCGTATGGGATTCCTCTTTGCTGTATTGTTATTAATTTTCAATCATATTTGAAAACAAAAGAAGGATAACCAATTAGAATTACGGTATGTACACCATCCGAAGTGAAACCATACCATATGTCTACGATTTTGCGGGTTTTCCTGCGTCCTAGCATCACCAAAGTATGAATTAGAAGAAAAATAGCATTCAAGTCGTTACAAGGCGATTTTTTTGATAGAAAAATTAATTTGGACTTTTTCCTGATTATCCATTAGCGAGTCAGTTAACTGCATATTCGAATTTATCATCAGGTGCTTCTTGAAAATGTTGTTACTATTACTGTTGTTTTATTATTTTTACTTTATTATAATATATTATTGTTTGTTATTAATTATTATATTATGTACTAAAATTCATTCCATAATTTTATAATTTTACTTTTCAACGATTCCAATCTCAAAAAAGATGCGCATAGGTAGAGCCAGCAGATTATGATTCGTCGTGTATATACACTTTGCGATATATAGCAAAAAAAATTAATTATCCGACAAATAATGAGAATTATGGTTTGATGTCCTTTTTTATTTGTATGTAACAAAAAAAGTGTGAAAATCAAGAACATATTCGTATCTGAAAATAAAAGAAATAAGCTTAATTAGATCCACGAAAACAAAATGTGAAATCAAGAAAGAAATAAAGTATACTAAGAAAGAGGGCAGCTGATTCTTTTCAGGGACGACTTTACGTTATTTTCTAATCATTTAATGTACTGTTCATGCACTGACCATAATCAAATCTCAAAGCGCTACTAGTCAAAGACCCTAGAAAAGATCTAAGATATCCCTAACGTATATATTCTCTTTTCTTTTTGCAGAAATGTGTATTAGAGTACCTCCGGAAGAGGAAAGCGAACGAGAACCTACGAACTATTCCTCGCAAAATGCTCATGAGATGCAGAAGACTTTAAGAAAAAGTGACAAAAGAATCTATTGCACTTTGAATTTCTTGTTGCTGCCCAAACAAAAGCAGCTTTTCACTTTGAGAAAGAAAGAGGACAAAAAAGATGAAAGGAGGCAAGCAGGAGAATGTGTTGCAATGTGTACTAGTAACATGTAGTATTGATACTATATAATACTAATAATAAATAAAATAATAGTAAAATAATAAAATAATAATACTATATATATATATATATATATATATATATATACTAATTTATTTATTTAATATTTTTGCCACTTTTTATTTTCTGTTCTACTAAGTTATACCAAGTTTTGTTTTTAAGTAAAGTTCTTTTTGTTCTACTACGTTTACTATGTTCTATCAAAAACTCATTGACGATTCACAATTTGTTCAAAATACGCTGCTAAGCCCTTATCAAAGAGATTTCAGCCGCATAACGCCTACGCTGTTGAAAGAGATCCACTGGAAAATATACGGAACATATGCAAGAGTCTAGGAGGTGAAGTAGAAATTTTGGAGTTTTTTTTTTCTACCGTGGCTTCAGTTGACATCCAGAAAGTCATCAGAGTACCTTTGTAATTGCAAAATCACAGCCAAGACCTCGACGATTTTAATAAACGTGAAATTCCCACTAAAATCACCGGCAGCAGAAATTCTTCATGGAGTAAAAAAAATGACGGATTTAAGCATCCGATATTATTATTAATATTATAATACAAAGGATAAAGTTTCTGGCGTTAATCAATCCGCTTGGGATGCGCCCTAACCCAAGCGGATTGATTAACGCCACGATGTCAAGTCAGTGCTTTCATTCTCCCAGACAAGTCCGGTACCAACCCTTTATCGACCCTGAAAGGATGAAGGGCTTGGTGAGCACTAAGGCGGATTCGAACATCCGACCGATCGTGCAGGAAGCGAAACCTCTAACCGCTACACTACACCCGCCCACTATTATTACAATATGGTTTGTGGTATTGAGATGTGAATGTGAAATATTTAAAAAAAAAGATGGGCTCATGCCGTAAGAGCGCAGGGATTTCGATTCAATACACTTGACCTGTTTTGTGAGGCACATATTTTGCATTTCAGATGTCTTGTCTGGGTGACAAATAGCTTTGCGGTGAAGGGCAATCGGAAGAAAGCCGCTTTCATCTTTTTTTGACAAAAAATGAGAGAAAACAAGAGGTAGAATTGAGATGAAAAGAGAATGATCTGGAAAAAAACCAGAGAAATCGCTACATAAATAGAACATGAAGAAAATCGCTTTGGTAAATGTTTTCCATGAGAAAAAAGACCTTGTTCTCAATCCTTGTTCACATTTCCAAAATTGAGACGAAGAAGTGGAATTAAGGAAAACTTTTTTCCTGGGCCTATTTCTTCCTATTCTTTTTAAAAAATGAAGCATGTACTTGGTTGGGAACAATAAATTGAGAATTATGAGAGATACAATGTTTTAAAGGAACTACAAATTCCGCAACGCTTCCGTGTTCTTCTGCTTTATTTTGTTTTGTTTTTAATTTTTTGTTTTTTTTTTTTGTTTTTTTGTTTTTAATTTTGCTCTCTATAATAAGCTGGTCCATTCAATTGAATTTAACGGAACCAAAAGAAGCAGAGCTCTTATTGAAATTAGGGAAAGCTTTCTTTCTAAATAATTTCCTGCAGGAAAATTGGTATCAAAAATATTTTGTTGGACCTCATACCTTATTTCCTTTTTCACTTTACTAATGCATTTTTTACTCAAATTTTTAAGAAAAAAAAAACAAGAAACAGCGCAGGTTAAATCAGAAGAAATTAATTTATTCAAATGACTGCTAGCATTAAACTTGAATTCAAATTTTAAAAATATTCAACGAGTTTCCCAAATGATGCTCGGTGAATCCTGTGTTTGTTTGTTTGTTTTTGTTAGTTTGTGCCATTTATGCCCACTGCGTTGCAGTCAAAGGCAGCTGGAAATAAGAAAGAAATGAAATTTTAAACGTTTTCAAATGGAAGTACTCAGATGCTGTAGATCTCTAAATAATAAATAAATAATCAACAAAGTTATCTCCAACAAATTTTTAGAAGGGTCCCATGCATAACAAATACGCAAAACTAAATACAAACATTTAATTCTTAATAAATAATAATAATAATAAAATAATAATTTAATGATTTTTATAAATGTTCACTAAAAAAAGCACGAGGTCCAAAGAGGATAAGGCCATTACTGGTTTTTTTGTTGATTTTTTTTTTTGGGTGTAGGGGAGATTTCTGTTGATCTCCGTGGGTTTGTTTATGGACGCAAGAATCAAGTAACAGCGCACGCATTTATTCAGTATATATTTTATTTTTCTATTACTTTTTTTATTAAATACGTTAGTGAATATCGAAGATGAAATTGGTTGGAGATCAGGTCAATCAATCAGGAAATAAAATCAGTTTTTGGAGAGAAATGTAAGGAAAATCGATGATTATAATCCGAAATACTTCGGAAAATCAGCTTAGGAGACATGAACAAGCGGGTAAAATAAGGTTTCGGTTTGAACAGATGTATTTATCAAACTCCCTAGTATTTTTAGCCTTAGTACTTGGAGGTACGCTACTCAAATCAACGAGAGACCGTAGATTACGAAAGCTTACATCATTTATTTGTTCCTAATCGTTTGCACTCTGATATCATCCAGGAATTTGCGTGTGGACGTTGAGGAGAGCGAAGAGATGGATGGCATGAGAACACGTGAAAAAAGGAGGAAGACGAATTTGATGACAAGAATAAGGGCAACCCCAAAGGTTTTAGGGAATTGTTTTTTTGAACACGACATTAAAAAGAAATGAGAAATGTATCTAGACGCAATTTCATTTGAGACACGTTCAGGATTATCCTTCAAAATCAGGACAAAGGACATTTAGGATTACCCTTCAAAATCGGGAAGAAGGCTCTCTTCCTTGATAAAAGCGACCTACTAGTTAAAATCTTCCATCAAATTACTATGATTATACTTTTTACTGTACGAAATGTCCAAAAAAGGTGCTATTTAGGTAGTCCACGATTTAAAATACTTAAGAGTAATTAACTAATCTTTTAGAAGAGGAAATTTTGATAGAGGATGGTTGTCAGAGTTTGGCCAATGTCTAGTTGTATATTTCATTCATTGAATGGAAAATTAATTTGTAGAAAAAGAACTCGGAAATTGAAGAAAAGAACAATGAAAAGAAAGGAAAAAAGAACATTCCTGCAAATCGGGTGCTAGCCTCAATAAAACCCAATTTCCGTTCTCTTACCTCCTGTCATTCTAATTTTAATAGGAATATTTGATGCTGGACAGAACCTCATGGAAATAAATCTAGAATTTTCTCTGAAAAAAAGCGAACAACTCTCGAAATTAAAAAGAACTCAAAGGTTGATTTTTCTTTAAAATTACATATCTACTGAAGTTTTCAAAAACAGAAAAAAACGAGAAAAATGAAAAAAAACAGAAGAGATTTAATGGCTAAATGGAAAACCCCAGTCTTTCGAAGGATTCGCGAACACTTCACTTTCTCAGCTGAGTTAAACTCAGGAGGAGCGAGTTCATGCGTCTGCGGGATGTTAGACTTTCAATATCCGACGCTAAATCGGCAATGAATAGGAAACGTAGTGCTCCGGTGAGACTTTCGAGGTTCGTTCTTCGCTCCCACGAGTAATCCGCCGCTATTGTTGACGCATTTACGATGAGTAGAAGAGTGAGAAAAGCAGTTTATTGTCACCTCTCATGACAAAACGATGAAAATTTCCATACTTTAGCCATTGCCGGTTGATTTCAAAGGAAAAATGTAGGCAGTGCTCTGCTAACAATATTTTTACAAACGGAATGATCTTAAGAACTTTGATTGCGTCTAAAAAGACCTGCAAAAACGCCCAATCCCTTTTATTTGCTCTAAAATCTCACTCACAAAGAGGCAAATCTGCTTCTTAGATAGAATTCTGAATCGAATTTCACCTGCTCCTTCTCCCTCCATCACTAATGGAACAGGTGAAACTCGACTCAGAGCTCTGATGCAGAAAAGTAACGAGAAGGTTGTGTAGGATTAGCTTTAATTGAGTAGGTCTCTTGATAGATCAGGTCAATGGTCAATGGTCAAGGGTCAAGGAGAAGCCGAGATATGCCATAAAAATTCTCAGGAAATCGGTAGCCACTCTCAATGGTTTGAAGGCATCACCCCACAAATCTGAGGTGGTATGGATTTCAGGTAGAGTGTACGGCATAGTAGATTATGGAGAGGGGAGTGGTTCCATCCATTTCTTCCTAAAAAAAAAAAACGGCCTGGAAGAAGCGGCGCCGCACAGAGCTGGCGCGCTCCAGTCGAAGTCCTTGTAGAAAATAGTGCGCCAGAACGCCCGAAGCCGTATCTTCCGGACCGTTTTTAAGGCAATTAGGAAGAAATGGACGGAATCACCCTCCTCTCCATAATCTACTATCCCTTATAAGAATGCTCACCCTGAAATTCGTACTACCTCAGATTCCTAGAGTGATGCCTTTAAGCTAAACTCAGCAAATACCTTTTCGTTTATTTTACTGCTAGCGATCCTTTAGTTCTAGTTTTTTTTTTCAAATTTTACTTTCGACAGGAATTGAATTTCTGTCATAATTTTTCGTTTAATTGTGACCAAAGAGGGATCACTTTATAGTTACGGTCGTAGCAAGATTTATGCGTAACCATCTGAGAAACCGCCCAAGTGCTCACCAAGTCTTTCATCCCTCCGGGGTCGATAAAGTGGTACCAGACTTGTCTGGGAGGATAAAAACACTGACTTGACACATCGGCTAGCCACCGCAAGTCATTGTATAGGCCAGTTACACGTTCGTAAACCTCAAACGATTCTGAATTGAAGTGAACGTGGGGGCGCATCCCAAGCGGATTGACTAACGCCAGGAACTTTATCCTTTATCCTTTTATCCATCTGAGAAAAATATTGAAAAAATGGGATCTAAAACCTTAGAAAAAATCTTCCTGCAACAATAGAAAGGATTATCCTAGCAGGACGGAGCGGGCTCGTCGCACCGACACAACGTTGACGTTTGATGTCAACTGTATTTTATAGAAGAGATATTATTTTTTTATTAGCAGCTAGATTGGTCTTCGCAGCTTCGACTCAAAAGGCGTTCCATCTTTGAGAACGAGCGGAACTGCCTTACCTTGATTTACCCTGATTCCCGTTGTTCTTCCAAGTAATCGAGCTGGTAGCTGGTAGTTCTTCCGCGAGTAAATTATGAACAAGCGGAATAGATGTCGAAAATGAGGTATAGATGGGCCGATCGTAATATGAGGAAAATCGCCGATAAATGGACTGAAAGAACGTTAGAGTGGATCCCAAGAGATGCTAAACGCCCTCGAGGGAGGACGCCAACGAGATGTTTTCGCTGTACGGATGGATCCAGCTGAGAGTTCAGCTGGGTACATCTCAGAACCTCGTCACTCGTGATACTTGGGGGTATTTCGGGTGACGGCGGCGAAGGAAAGGATAAAGGATAAAGTATAAATGACAAATTGCTCGGCGTCAGTCGGTCCGCTTGGGATGCGCCTACGTGTTCGACTTCAATGCAGAATTTCCTCTGACGTTCACGAACGCGTGTCTAGGTCCCATACAATGAGTTGCGTGGGGCAACCGATCTATCAAGTCAACGTTTTTATCCTTCCAGGTAAATGTGGCACCAATTTGTCGACTGTAAAGGGATGAAAGGCTTCGGGTGGCACTAGATCGGGGCATCGAACCATTGCCTGATCGTGCAGTCACAGCGGAAACTCTTACCGACTACTCTACGTCCCCCCCCCCCCCCTAAAGGAGAGGAAACACTGAGAAAATGCTGGGACACGCATGTTCAGTGAAGACGGACCATCTAAGTATTTCTGTGTCTAAGTAAACAAATAATAATTAAATTTATTCGCTAGATATGCTTTATTCTCAAAAATACATAACAGTAATTAGATGAAAAATCCAAAATTCGAGTTTTCTAAAAAAAAATTACTCGATCCATAGGATTCCTAGATTCCCAGTAAGTCCATACGACAGTAAAGAAACGAGCACATACACGAAATAAATGTTTGAAATGATTACTTCAGCAAAACGCGGGACTACAGTTACAGTAGCTGATTGTGTGTTTGTTAGTGAAATTTAAGGATTCTCCTGAACAGAATTCTAAAGCTTAAAAAAAAGAAAAAATATTTCGAATCGAGTCCATTTCGAAGAAAACTTTAAAATGGAGTCGATTAAAAATATAAGTAAATGAAAAGGCAACAATCAGTTGAATTCATGTAGCTGTTGAGTTTATTTAGTATTTCTTTGAAATTATGAACGATCGAAGCAATTCATTTGGGATAATTCTGAGAAATGAAATGAAATTCTGAAATGAAATCCTCATCCACAGCTGTAAGGGCGATGAAAACAGTGGATGTGATTAAGAATCGAAAAAGAACGGCATCCTAGAAGTCTCGGAGTGGAATGAACACAAAGAAGCTGACGCCCAGAAAGTGAGCGATGCTTGTGATTTTTTTTTCAGAAATTACTAAACAGGTTTTTATGGTAATCACTAATTCATTCCATTTACTTTAAAACTGACCTATTACGCTTGAAAAAAAAATTAAGAAATTTTGTTTAGATAATATTCGAACGAAGAATGTTTCAGTTCTGACCAGCCGCTTCTCCGAGGAATTATGCGAAAAATCGTCAACATAATATCGTCTGAATGTTTTTGGTGACACTAACTCTTAATTGATGTGTTATTCCTCTCGAGTAATGACGCATTCGTGATGAATCCATATTATAATTGCGTGGTGCCGGTAATAAGTTCATGTTTATGTGTAGTTTCGCGAAAATAAAAAACACACACATAAAGGGAGGAGGGATAGCCAAGAATGAGAACAGACTGAATGAAAACAATTCAAATATCACAGAACTTATAGAAAATCAGGCTGGTTGAGGGGTGATCCATAAAAGCAGAAATGAAGCGGATTCGGGACGATTCCGAGAGCAAGACGTTAGTCGAGAAATAGTATGAACCGCTCAGCTGCGTCCGATACAGTATCTTAGTGCCATCCGCCTTTCTCAGAATGAGATGATATATTTTAGCGAAAAAAATCCAAGGAAATTCTGAAAATAATACGAAGAAGGCAAAAATTTTCCGAGTGATCGAACAGTTGCGCTTGCGTTCAACCACACGGCCGCAGCGCATACGCAGCGCATACGCATAGCAAAGTGGCACAGTATCACTGAGCACCGCTACTCTGCTCCTCGGACTCGGACCACTGTCAATTGACACTCTGGTATCACAGCGCGGACCGGCTCCCCAGACCACCAGTCCACGTGTTCGTCGCGGACGCGTCGCGTTAGCCGGGTTGAACATGTTCAACTTCGACTATATTTCCATTTTATTTCCCATTATTTTTTTTTTATTTTTTTCCAAGTACAAAGACGTTCTTAGACTTCTTCTTAGACGGAGCAAATAAATCCAGCATAAATGAATTTAATGAATAAATCAAGCAAATGAATCCAATAGTAGTACCGCCCTCCTACAGTTTCCTTCGAAATCTTTTCTTCTGAATTCGCAGAAAAGCACAAATAATCACACGAAAACAAAATGAGGTATATATAGCACGATATTAAAACACAATCTAAAACAGACGATGTTTGTCTGCCTGCTTAAAATAGAAGATCTGACATTCTTTTCGTTCTTCTTCGAAAAAAAGCTCTTTGTGAATAACTTTAAATAAATGTATCATGCTAATTTTTCTTTCAAATAAATAAGAACACTGGTAAACAATAGGACGTGAATATCACGCGATTATCCATCATAGACAATAGTAAGGATATTTTTAAATGTTCTAGAATTAATTGAAATGTTGTGCTTCACCTGTATTTGTTGTTATATTCACTCTTCTAAGAACTTTCTAGACATTAAAAGCATCACCCCACGAATCTGAGGTGGTGCAGATTTCAGGTGGAGTATTCGTATACAGGATGGGAGATTACAGATAGGGGGATGATTCCGTCCATTTCTTCCTAATTGCCGTAAAAAAACGGCCCAGAAGATGCGGCGCCGCACAAGGCTGGCGCGCTCCAGTCGAACTCCCTGTAGAAAATAGTGCGCCAGAACGACTGAAGAAGTATCTTCCGGGCCGTTTTTTACGGCAATTAGGAAGAAATGGACGGAATCACCCACCTCTCCATAGTCTCCCATCCCGTATACGAATACTCCACCTGAAATCCGTACCACCTCAGATTCGTGGAGTGATGCCTTTAATTCTTAACCAATCAGTTAAATGACTACTGGTTTTAGCAACGGTCGGATACATATTTCTTGCTTAGGCTAGCTACATAGTTTAGTTTAAGTTGAACGGTAACAATTTATAATGTAAAATGTGGCCAAATTTTTGTGATAGTTTACATTTGGTCGCATTATACACTAGAATTTCTATAAGTAAAAATTGGTTTCTAGCATTTTGGAGGTGAAAATGAGTCGAGCCGAAATAGCTCAACTATCCGGAAACGGAAGAAGAAACAATGAAAACAACCCAAAACAGAGAAACCTTATAGACAGAAGCCGTTCGATCAAAATCCTTGAAATGCTGAACGCCTCCATTTCCGCGAGGTGATCAAGAAACTTCGGCGATTCCCCAACTGAAAATCTCTTACGCAAAAACAAGAAGCCGTCTAGAACAGGAAGGAGTATGGCATGATTTTCATGTAAACAGCAACTACGTTTTTTAGGATGAGAAAATTTGAACAAGGTAGATAAATTGAGCGATTTTTCATGGATGACTTGTTGACGATGGGATGGTGCCAGAAATGGTTGTCCGCCTCTTCGCCGATGGGTGTCGTCTTTGAGAGCATCTCTGCTCAATCCTCTTGATCTACAGCAAAAAGCGGCGCTGAATCCTTTTATTCGTCACTGATTCACTGATTTACATGATTTCCTACAAAATCTGGAGTCTCGCTTGAATCGACCCAGCTTAACCTGAGCACTCCACTTCATTACGGTCAACTGGCGGAACTATCAGCCAATTGACCGTAATGAAGTGGATAGTTGTTACCAAAGAATCCACCCTTCCTATTAGGTATTTGACCTATTTGGGTTTGGCTTCAGCGATATCCTGGACAACGACACCTTTTCCGATGCCTGAGTAACTTCTGGCAGATATAACTGTGCAAATTATGTAGCTTGCACGTGCAGAGACCGTGTACTTTGGTAAAGGCCCGACTACGTTTGGTAAAGGCAGTGCCACAGGGGGCAGCTAGTGGTGAAACTCGACTACCTCTTCTCATAGAGGTACCGAGGGTACCGAGGGTCAGGTACCCAGTGAGTCGGGAGATATCTCCAGGTCACATGTTCTTTCCTCATTTACAAGATTATCTATAATTACAGAGAGAGAGCAGAAGTTCAATTAGCTATTATTTAGCGGACAAAAGATTCTTAGAAGGTGAAATTAATCCCGAATCGCGGATTTTTTCCTTTCAAAGACTACTCCTAATGGATTTTCCCTACAATTCCCATGGAGGTATTGTCAGACCAGGGGAAAAATGGAAGGTTATAGGAAAAACAATAGCTAATTTCAGTGTGGAACTATAGAGCGCAATTATTATGAATAATAATATGTATATGTATATGTAATATCTAATAATATGATATGATATAATATATAATATGTATATATTATGAATAATAGTATGTTTAATATGTATATATATAATATGTATAATATGTAATATACAATAATATGTACATGGGTAAAATAAATTCAAGATTTATGTCCATAAAATTTTATTAGGGTAAGTTTTTAATCATTTTTAATTCTTCAGATCTTTTTACTTTCAAATCAATCGCCCTCACGATCGATCGATCGAATCGATTAATATCTCGAACTCCTCGAACTCTGATAGACTAAGGATGAGGTTGAAAAGAGAGAAAGCATAGAGAAGAGTGAAGAGATCCGCTCTTACAGCTGAATGAGCCCAATGAGGCGATTGTCCTAAGGATTTGCGCTCCCCGAGAAAATTTCAGAGATCACAGGGATAATTGGCAAGGATTTCAGAGATCAGAGGGATCCTTGGCATTATGCAAGAACGTATTTTTACCGTGAAATAGAAAAAGATTCGAGATAGAAATGTTGTAGAAAATGAAAGAACGATGCGCGTAATATTTTTTTGAAGCATGAATTGTGAATTACTCGGTGTCATGTATGTGAAAAACAAGCGCGTGCCGCTCATTTTTGATCCTAGTGTGAATCAAAAGGAAAAGCGAAAATAATAGCGAGCGAGCAGCGGAGCAGGGGAGTTGTTGCTGGTGGAATCGCTACGTCTAATGACGTGGTTCCGTGCCACTTCCGCCCAGTTCTGTCGGGAACGATTCGAGAACGTTCCTTTTTGCTTTTCCTTTGTAGCTGGAGGAATACATTGAATCATTCGGAGTCAGTTATAGTCACTTGTCATTTGTATCTACAAATATTTAGTTGCAATAACAATTACCTAAGCATTACTGCGGAATCAATGAGGAACTCATTCTTCCTTCACCGCAACGGCAAACCACCAGTGATATTGTCAGCGTGGATCGGTAGAAATTTCCACTGCAGTCAAAAAACCGGAGAACCTTATTTTGAGGGGAGAGGATCACTCTTAAAAAGAAAAAATGGTTGTTTTTTTCGGGTGGATGAGGAGGCGACGGTGGGATTAAGACTAGATCCTATATAAAGAGAGAGAGTACCTAGAATTGCAGTTACTGTAACTTGAAATGAGTGTTCTTTTATAATTACTGTACTAGTATGTACTAGATTTACGTTTACCTAAGCTGAGAGGTTACAAAAAAGAAAATACGTTTTTACGCCATGCAAAAATAAAAGAATTGCTGTTTAAACACAATAAAAAAATCAATAAACAAAGTTTAATTTTAGCTGTAAAAAAAACAACAGAGGCTCAGTCAAAAACATTCTGGTCCCCAATTTTTAAAACTCTTAAATTCTTGCAACATAATATTTCTCCAGTTATTCGCGAAAATTCCTCGCAATTAGCGCTGCGTTCTCACAAAAACTTTACCAATAAACTCGTGAAAAATAGGAAGTTAATTTTCTTTGTTATTTATTTAAAATTTTAAATGATTTAAGATAAAAAGTAGATAATTTTCTGCTATAATAGGATTTGCGCGTCTTTCAGAGATGAAAACAGCTAGCGTTAAGAAAAAAAGAATAATTACATAACGATTTTTGCCCAGGGCTCCAACAAAAAACGGCGGTAGCTTTTATTTTGAAGGAAAGGACAAGAAAACGAATAAAGAAGAAAGAGAAACGAAGAAATTTGAAATGCATCGCAAACGGCTGCGAAAAATTCGTCAATTCGGCAGACTGACAAATGTTATTAAAATAATAAAATGTGTTTCTTGCGATAAATTCGGGTTTAATTGAAGCCTGAGGGAATTTTCATATATTTACAAAGAGGAACCTAAAAATGCAACGTTAATTGGCAATTTATTCGCAAACTATGTCATAATTTCCTTTTCGTCGCTTTTTTTAGAATTATTTTTTAGTTCAATGTGAAGTGTGGCAGGTGAAAAATACTTTTATCTCTTTCGAAATGTTGGGATTATGATCACCCAGAAAATAAAAGAAGGAAACTTTAAGTATTAAGCGCTCAAAGAGAACGAAATTTATCATTTCACCCAAAAGAGATTAATGGGATTGAAAAAACATAGAGAAGAGAAAAATTAGAATTCGAGAGAATTCCAGTGTCATTTTCTACCTCTTTGATTTCCAAACAGCGAAAAGGTGCCGAACCACAATTTTCCCGTGTAAAAAATAAGAACTTTTGCAGTCAGTAACTTATTTATTACTTATTTATTGGTTATGAAAACTACGATAGAAGTTTTCACGTTGATCTAGTGGAAAATAAACAGGGAAAGAAAAAAAGGAAAAAAATCTAATGGAAAAACTAGGGTGAGTGAAATCTTGTGGGAAAACACCAAAATCGGAGACAAAATATCACCAAAGTATTCAGATTGGTATTATCTCCATTAACATTACAGTACCGTATCGTCAGTCCGTTTACTGTATTTCTGTGACTCAAATTATGCACTTCTCCAAAACATTCAGAGGTGTCGAACTTTCTATTAAAAAGTCATCGTTTATTCCCGTTAACTAATAGTGATAACTCAGAACTCTCCCACTCATTTGCATATCTGAGTAGTAGTGTGAACCTACTCAGTGCAGTGATTACGGTAAATTGAGTCAACTTTGTGATCAAAGGGTGAACGAGTCTAAAGGGCAAATGTTCCAGTTAGGAAAAGATGCGGAAAACCTCTTCACTCTAGAAAGGGAATCCTCGAAAATCCTCTGAAACATCGGACGAGAAGATTCCATACAGAACAGTCTAGTTATGCTGCATTTATGGATTATTCATTTATGGATTACTTCATAATCTTCCATAGTGAAGACAATGTCCACGTCCAGAAATATGTACATGCAATTTTTTTTTTGTTGGATTTTGTTGCAAATTCGACTCCTCAGAAAGTGAAAAGACCTTCTTGCGATCTCTTCTCGTCCTCCTGACTTCCGCGTCCTGACGAACTCGCCAGAGTTCTTTGCGTCAATTTTTCAGTGCTTTTCAATTAAAATCTTCTCTGATTTAATTCAAAATAATCAAAGAATACGTCACGAGGAAACTTCTCCTTATTTATACATGGTGCTATGGCTTCTTTTCGACTAGATAAATGGGAAACTTCGAAAACAAACGACGAAGCCGTGACTGGTTGTGGAATTTGTATCCAGAAAAAGCAGTTAGAGATTTTGCGTAGGAGTCGAGATGGTTTCTAAGAAAAATGATCCGAGAAATCCTCTGTGAATCACAGAACAAATTTTTCCAGCAGCATATAAAGGAAATCCTTTGGGAGTGATTTATTCCAGACAAGGCTGGCTAAAGTTAGTAAGCCAAAAGAGAACTATCCCGACGAGTATTATTTGGCTCTCCAGTTTCAAGTTTTTCTCCACCGTCGCCAACTTTTACAGCTCATAGTTGCTTGAATTCTGGGTCTATGAAGCCAGTAATCTACCTGACCGATGGGGTGATGTCATCGATTATTTTGTCTGCTACAATATTGATTGAAATATTTTCGTTGTTGAAAAGAAAAAAGATTGAAATGTTTTCGTTGTTGAAAAGGAAAAAAATTGAAATATTTTTGCTGTTGAATAGAAAAAAGGGGACCTCAAAAAGGTGGAAGGGAACTTACGGGACCACTCAATAGTTCTTCAAACGGACCTATAAAATTGGAGCATTTTCATTTTCAATTTTCCGTCTTTTTTGAGTTTTTTTTTCAGCAAATAAAAAACCTCAAAAAGGTAGAAGAAACTTATGGGACCATTTGATAGTTCTTCGAACGAATCTATAAAAGTGGAGCCAAACAAATTAGAATTGACAGAAAAATCGCGAACGAAAACGATCCACGATCTCGATACCGGAAATGGGATTTCCATGCGACTGCGCATGGAGACCAATAAGAAATGCCGTGCGAAATGTGAAAAACTGGCACAAATGAACCGTAAACTTCCCGACACTGACGGCAAAATGACGCCTATTTTGAAAGCATGGAAATGTTGAAGCGTTAGTTTTACGCAGAAAACAGTCGTTCGACGCTACTCAGATGACTTGAACGAACAAAATGTGAAAAATCTTAAAATTAGAGACAAATTCTTTCGGTACAACTGCAGCACTATCATGAAATTTTTCGGCTAAAAACCAGTGCCGATATGTAGCTGATAACAAGGATTGCTAATAATGATTGGAGCAGAATGGAAATGATTTTTTTCCCAAAGGATTTGCATAATTACGAAGGAACGAAATAAGCAACCGAGTAAAGCAACATCTGTGGTCCTTTCTGCATTTTTCGCACAAGTTTTGTATTTTAATCCACGACTAAAACCTTTGCAGTGACCGTGATTTTCCAAAAATACTGGAAAACGCCAGAAATTTAACGAGGAATTCAATATTACAAGGAATCGTGCGTATTCTATATATATATATATATATATATATATATATATATATATAATATAGTCACATGTGAAAATGTGAAACAGCGGAAGGTCGAGAAGCGATTTCGGCGAACTCGATTAAATATTGTTAATTTTTAATTTAATTCTCTATTTTCATTTGCTCTTGAAAAATTAATGAATTCTGAAGGAGTTCTTCAAGTTCCTATAATTCTACATGATCTCAAAAATAACAATTCGAAACGAGAACAATTCCTTTTATGTCACGTGCGGTGTATATTTTACAATTTTTATTTGATTTTAAATTTTAGCTTTTTTCTGGTAATAGATAATGGCATCACAGGTTGGACATGCTAGAGAGAAGAGGATGAATGGGTGAATGAGGTCAGAATGTGTCAAAAGAATGTCAAATAGTTTTTGGTTCAATTATTTTAAATCCCAGGTGGTTACTGTAGGAATCACAAGAGGTAAATAGGTGGTATGGTAGCATGAACGACCTCAATTTCCTTCTTATTATTTTTCGCTTCCTCTAGACAATACCTCGCATTATACATTACATTTCAATCACGTAAAACTTTAAGATTTTCCCAAATAGACAGAATGTTATTGGCCTAATAAAAGAAGGATTTGAAAAAAATTACGATATATGTCAAAAACAGAGAAAAAAGTGGTCCTATCCACACATTGTCAGCTCATAGGCAGAAATTAATCCTGTAAATACTTCAGAGTATTCATTGAACATAAAACACACCTCTCCTCCCATGAGACGACATCCACGGCAAAACACCAACCAATTAATCTGTGATGTATGTGTGTATGTGAAAACTGAGTAAGTAATAGCTCCCTTTCGAGTGAACGAAAAGTAGGGAGGTAGGAAATTATTTTAAAAAAATTAAAGTTCTTGTAGAGATTCTTTCTGAAGTTCTTATTTTGTAAACATCGGTTTCCAATGAGTCATCTTCATTTTTGATTTTTTTTTTTAGATTTCTGGCAGAAATATAAAATATAACAATGTGAAAAATATAATATAGTATGAAACATAATAATATAGAAAATATATCGCAGTAGTAAATATAATATACAGGTATAAAATATAGAAAATATTAAAATTTTTCCAATTTAAATTCAAATTTGATATGTATGCATATTTTCGAATCTCGAAATCGTGATATATACCCTCTTTTCGATCTCAACGATTTATTGGAAAGCTGAAATGTGTTTTTTTTCGAGTGCAAAACAATGAGCTAGGAGAACACACCTGGGATGAGCAGAAATTTTGTCAACTTGAATTTTTTCGAAGTGATTTAGAATTTGCGCGTAAAACAACCCATATATTTTCTACTTACACCATCCTACTTCAGAAATTAGAGCTGGTGATGGTTCCCGAAAATCTCCCGCCTTGCTTTAAACGGACGTCTGTCGTCCGTCTCGATTGCCGAAGCGACAAACATCGCTCACGTAACTGCTAGAAAAGTTCCCCTTCATTTATCATATACGCACCCACGGAATTTTTTCATTAGAACAATTTGTTATCGCCGGAGCGCGTCGTCGCAACAGCAACAACACCACTCCAGAATAATCCAAGATGTTATTTAGCTTAGGAGCATTTTTTACTGCTTTCATAACACCAAGAGCCGCGTATGTGCATGAGAAATACATTTCCCTAGCTCTAATCCACTAATTGTCTGGCTACTGCGGTAAAAATGAGATAAAAACGAGGAACTCTCTCGCGCAATAGCTAAATGATTCCCAGAAAAAAATTGCAGACTGCAAACACCTTCTCTGATACCTTTAAATATTCATTGAAACAGAAAAATGTCTTTTAGCGAGTGCAAGCTCAAAGCAACAAAATTGTCCGAGAGCTTTTTTTGCTTTTTTTTTCAAAGCTCATTTCAAGGTTGATCTGGTTTTTCTTTCTGATTTTTGCAATTCTCCCTTTCGCTGCTTCATTAATTGAACTGGAAAAGATTTTTCTCCTGAGAAGATCTGATAAAAGTAGGAAAAAGAAGGAAAGACGTTAGACGTTGAAGTCTTAATAAAAAAGAGTGAGAGAAAATTACAAGATTGGAATACCCGGAACCAAATCGGACAATCGTGGTTTGATCGTTAGAAAGAGTTTTTTTAAAGGAATTCTAATAAAGGATTTGAAAATAGGGGAAATTTACTTTGTTTTTCCCTAACATTTAAATTTAGACTTACAGCAAGACTTGAACAACAACTCAAAAAGTATTTTATTCGAGAATATAAGACTTTGAAACTCATCATGTTTTAATGCCTGCAGTCATTAAAAATAAGTAGTTTTTGTCCTAATTATTTCTCCAGTATTATAGTAATTCCTAAATGATTATGATGCTTTTAGAAGCGAATTTGCAAATGGAACGCAATCAAAAAGTGAATGAAGCTGTGGAAATGGAGTCAGATGAGGAAAAAGTGATTAATGGCCCTACCGTTGAGGTTTCTCCTTATAATTCTAAAGTTTCTATAGAGCAAATATGTCAGCGAAGAACTCCAGAACTTCAATATCGACGAGCTCTCGAAATCGTTAGTCCCTCGTCCTGAAAAAGGTGAACTTAAAGGCAGCGCACCACGAATCTGGGGTGGTACGGGTTTCAGGTGGAGAATCCGTAGACAGGGTCATAGATTATAGAGACCGTGGTGGTTCCGCACATCTCTCCCTGAATAACTGCAAGCAGCCGGCCACTGAATGCTGTTTGTCCTCTATTGCAATGAATGTCCTCTATTGCAGCGCGCCACCCTTGCACGCGTAGCGTCCCTTACTGCCTATCGGGGCAGTCCGAATTGATTTTCGACGAATCGCAGGGCGGGGGCGGCGCAAGGGGCGGAGCGTTGTAATAGATGGCGTCGTACAAAACAGCATTCTGGAGGCGGCTGTTTGCTGTGATGCAGGGAGAGGTGAGCGGAACTACCCCCGTCTCCATAATCTACGACCCCGTATACGAATACTCCACCTGAAATCCGCACCAGCTCAGATTCGTGGTATGCTGCCTTTAAATTATTGAATTAACAGAGAAATTTTAAAACTAAGATATTTAACCAGTGAAAGAATAGAATAATTGAGGAGAAAAGCTGTGCTGTCCGAAAAGAGATTTCTTTACGAATGTCAATCAGTGGAAAAGAAACGCCAGGTTCGCAAGTAGACAGAAAACAAGGCGGGCTACGAAAATATGAATGCACTTACCCAAAAAGGCAAGCACATGCAAAATCAATGCACCTAATTTACTAAAAATATGGTGCCAATTACGTAAAAAAGGAAAAGGGCAAGATGATAAAAAAAAACAGAAAATAAAGGACCGCTCTCGCCATGAAGTTGAAAGCATTTGGGAAAACAACTGCAAATTTTCGAATATTTGACAGGAATGACAGGAATAAAATGGACCCGTGCGCGTATCGCAACATTTTAAGTGAGAAATTAGCGAGTTTTTGTACGTCTTCACACTAGTTATCCAGAACTTTGTCCATCACATCCACACCCATCACCCCATCGCTATCGTGCATACGTTCAGTTTTTCTGTGAATTCCATCAGCTCAGCCCGCGTTCGGACTGATTACGGGAAACTGACATTAAACTCGAAAGAAATCAACACTTGAATCTCTTCGTTTCAGGACCGAAACAATATCCGCAACAATTGTGTGCAAAAAAGTGTGAAATGATTGGGAATAGCAGGATCGATTTAGGAAATCCACTGCTTTTTCCTAAAAGGTGTTGTGCAGGATCGTGGGTGGACCTGAGGTGCAGCGGTGACAATGGAGGATGACCTGGCAGAATATGTCAGAACAATTGGGCTGGGACCAAAACATTCAGTGACTCTTCTTAAATTAACCCTATGGGGCCCAATGGGACGTAGCATCCGCAGTTCACTAATAAAAAAACCGAAAATAGATAATCGATCGATTACCACCGGCGAAAAAACACCGTCGAAAATCCAGGTTTTTTAAAAGGAATTTTTTTTTAAATGATGTTGGACCTTGAATTTCGCTCGCTGGTCACATGATATAAAAACGGAAATGATAATGAAAACAATTTTTCTATTGAAAAAGGTATTCGTTTCCATAACTACATCCGTTCTCCATGGAAATTACGGATTACATCCTTTTTAACATCCTTTCTCCTGGGTGAAGCCGAGTATTCTCAAAGTTTCTGAGGAATTCCCAGACTGATGACCTCAGACCTACCATCTCAAACGTCAAAAAACAGTGAGACGAAGCATGCATTGAATTCCATGCATTGAAATGTTCTGCTAAAAAAGAGAAAAGTACAAACGGAGTTTTGCAGTTTTGCACACGATGCTGAAAAAACAACGTCATGTTTAAGCCCCTTCTATGGGTCTTGCGACGATCAAGAAAAGATTGTGATAATAGAAAAAAGCAGCGCACAGACAAAACGATTCCGTACCGATTGAAGGATCCAAAAACCCGGACGTGTTTCTTTTTTTTCGCTTCATTAAGCGAACGAAAGAAATTAGTGTGGAAAAATTCAAAAAAAAGTGCTTTCAAAAAAGGAAGTCCTTTACAGCGTCTTCAAAATTTAGGAAACGTAGCATGACTCTGTTTCTTTTTTTATTAGCGCCCCTTCCTAGTCACAAGCGAGTTTATCTATGGTAATGTGGCAAGTGAGGTGTTACTGTAAGTGTAGTTGTGAAAAAAAATGCGAAAAAAGTGTTTCAGAGCTTTGAATGCTAGTTTTTCTTTTCTAAATCAATATCAATTAGAATGAAGTGATCAGTTCGGTAGATGGCAAAAAAAAATCAATGACAGATATTGAGGAGCGACTTCAACTCTGGAGGTAAAAAATGTGACCTGTCCACTTTCACAGGACTCATCTGGATCATTTCGAAAAAAAAATCATTTTTCGTGTAAGAAGCAGAATTTTCTGGATATCTGGAAGATGTCTGAGACATGAAAACCTGTCTGGAGAACGTTGTACGTAATGAGATACGAAAACAAGCGAAAGGATTGGAGTAGTAATTAAGGTGGGCTTGTGAATTCCTCGCATCTGAAACGAAGGCGACATAGAAATTGCTGACGAAACAGTTAGAGTGTGCATAAAACACCTACATATTTGTACTTTGTAGATAATTAGGGGAAGGATTCTATGGTTGCATCCAGATTTCTACCGAAATGAGAGAGATGAAGAGGATATTCCACTAAGGCGAAGAAACGGGAAAATCCTGCGGTGAGGATTGACGAACTTCGGTTTCGAACTTGCTAGTTCGGCTACGGAAGAAAGATCTGAAATTAAAGGATTTTGAGGGAATACAGAAAAAAGAAATCAGTTGAATTGCCGGAAAACGCGTAAACAGTAGATTCAGCCAGAATGTAATAAACTTAAAATGATGGTAGCTAATTAGGAGATTTCTCGTTGATTGATTGATTGATTGATTGATTGATTGATTTGTTAATTAGTTAATTGAATACAAGTCAACAAAATGAACTGATTATGAGCGGACGATGAGGAAAATCGTGTCAGCTGAGCTGATTGTTCGACGACAACACGGTGCTACATATATGAAAAAAGATAAATTTTGCAGAGATCAAGGATCATGGATGCGAATTAATGGATTATGAACAAACGGATGAAATCATGATTATCCATTATAAGCTATAGAGAATGGGATCAGCTAAGCACATAGAATAAGGTCTCGAATAAGATTATCTCTTTTCACATTAACACTTGGATGATCAATGGTCAAATCCGTAAATTTCCACAAAATTACTCTTTATAATCCTTAAATGCTTGTCCAGACGTTTCCCTTTTTGCTTATTAAGTTTTCTACTTTTCTTCGAATGCAGAGTTGGAAAAATTGAAAAGTTTTGCACAATCAAAAGTACGTGGAAAGGAATTCCCCTGCAGAAATGAGTTTTGCAAAATTTCCCTGGCTCCTAAAAGGATTCGATGACTGTAAGAGAATGACGCAAATGAAAGAAAGTGCAGAGCAAGCAGAGCCCGCAACAATAAAAAAGGATGCGTGCAGCTTTCTGTTTGTTTGCTTGTCCGTTTCTCCAAGAAATATACAAATTAGAGAACTTATATTTCATTAGAATGTCTCCAGAAAGTTGCACGCCATTATTTTCACATCTCAGCTTTCATTCACTTTATTTTTAGCATATTTCTCCTCAAACCCATTAAGAAGACCCATTTTAATGGGATTTTTTGCATCAATGGAATGCTTTAGGACCTTTTAGCTTATTCTCCTACTATTCAAGCAGAGGATGAAAGATAGAACGTAGATCCACTGTCAGATAGGCCCAGCCCCGAATAACCTTGAAATGGAAGTTTCTAGAAAATGAATCTGACGAAAAAAAACTCATTAGTCTCGGACTTTTCATTTTTTATGCAACATAAAAAGTGAAAAAGGATGAGGTGCACTGCATTCATTAATCCTTGTAGGGATGCGCCTACGCGCTCAACTTCTGCTCAGGATCGTTTGAGGTCCACGAACACGTGTCTAACCCACACAATGGCTTACCAGGGATATCTGATCCATATCTAAATCGGTGTCTTTATATTCCCAGACAAGTTTGACATCGATTTGTCGAAAGGAAGAAAGGTTTGGTTGGCAACAGCGCCGTTTCGAACCATCTAACGACCGTGCAGTTGCAGTGGGACTTTTTACCGACTCCGCTACACCTTTCTAACATCATATAAAAGTTACTGACGTATCAATCCACTTGGGATGCGCAAACGCTTTTTTTAACTGCAATTCGTGATCGCAGAGGTTTTTGGAACGCGTGTTGGCCTATACAATGACTGCTGAGCGAGTGCATAAGAACTTTTTAGACCGTCCTCCAGTTCTGCGACCAATCGGTTCCACGCGGAGAGGACTTTGCAGAAGTCGGAAGGAGAAAATCCGTGTTCTACAACCCTAGTTTTTCGCGATGCAGACGAGTTCCCTCTCCTCTAACCTCAATGGCGGCTCGTCCTATATTTCTCCTACGCATAACTGTACAATATTCGCACTAATCAATTTCTGGAAAAAGGAGTTATTTCTGACGATGTTGATGAGGTTTGGGAACGAACCAATTACGACATTCTTGCACCGCCTCTTTCCTTCCTCCCACTTGTATCCTATCCCGGTCATGCTTAATGATAATATTTTTGTTGTCTCTTTTCTAAAAGAAATTAAACTGGACTTTTGACCACGATACTTTTGTGGTAAAAGGATACAGGATGAAGCGTCTGGCGTTAATCAATCCGCTTGGGATGCGCCACCACGTTCACTTCAATTCAGAAAGGTTTGAAGTTAACGAACGTGTACCTGGCCTATCCAACGACTTGCGGCGGCTATCTGATGGTCAACTCAGTTTTATTATTTTCCCAGACAAGTCTGGTACCAATTTATCGACCCCAGAGGGATGAAAGGCTTGGTGAGCACTAGGACGGATCCGAACCATCAACCGTGTGGCTACAACGGACCCCTAGCCGACTGCGCCACATCCACCCATAACAACGTATAGCATAGGACAATAGATGGGAAATAGAATTTACCATGAGGAAGTAGTGAAATTGTAAAATGCGATTATATTGCGCGAAAAAAAGACACTTTCCACTAGAATAATGATTAATATGTTCACATTTGAGTGAATTTGAAAGCAAACAGCCTATGATGGTAGCTTTCTGACAACAGTCGGTCTTGAAACGAACATAAACACTGTACAGCTTAGGAAAGGGCATAGTGAAAAGAGCCAGCACTCAGCCCATCCGCCTTAACAAGTGTTCTTCTAGCAGTGTTCTCTTCCAGGCAGCTTCAATGTAATCACTTTAAATGAAAGTTTTCAGTGTCGTCTTCTTCGCTCACAAGATTGAGTACATCGCCATTAGATGAGCAGATGACATCATAAATTAAAAAGTTTGTCATGAGATAGAGAGAAAATAATAGGAAATTAGATTGAAATCTAGGAGAAGTTGAGTAATGACAAGAAATGACAGAGCAATAACGAAGAAAAGAGAGTCTGTCTATTTCAGGATTAATTGTAAACCATCCAGCCTTTTTACGGCAGAAATAAAAAAAACTATGAAAATTGATGTTGTTTTTCCGAATGCAATTCCTACGAACTACGAAATCAGAAAATAAATTTCTTACAACTGAAAACCTCTTGTGAAAAATCGCTCACATGAAGATCAAAGATAAAGTATCTAATATATTTCACTTCAATTTACTCACTCTAGGATTTTTTTCTCAATTTCTAATTTAATTTCATTACTAATGCAATTTATCTAATTTTGTTCACTTTTTAATTTCGTAGACTAATCATGTGTACAATGTAGAAGGCGAAAAAAGCCGAAAATTTTCACCTAAAACGAACTCGTAGATGAAGAGATCAATAAAAAAAATGCTGAATAAAACAATAAATCTCTGCGAAAAAGGAGTCTGAAACCGTAGAAAATCTTCGTTATTCTCGGAAATATGATCTGTTGGAAGATTTTTTTTTACCAATTATGAAATAGGATACTGCATACTGCATATAACTTGTAAACAACTGCGGTAACTTTCAAGCGAAGAATTTTGGGTTCCAACCAGCACGGAGGTTTCCACTAAGGAGACTCAACTTCTAAGAATCCCTATGCTTATGGGAAAAACGTCAGGAAGGACGGTAAATCTGAAAACTGAGAGCAAATCTGTTGCTGCCATGATGTGATCTTTTGTCCTACAAAATTACGTGACTTTAGTTGTCACAATCTCCGAATTTTATGATTCGTACTTCCAGAAAATTCTCTAGGAACAAATATAAGATGGTAAGCATTTCAAAAAAAAAAACATGTGTTCCTATAAATAGAGTAAACACTTTATCTAGAGGAAAACATACTACTGCTTTATTCTGTTTACGAAAAGAGATAACGAGAGAGAAATGATTTTTTTCTGTGTTATTTTTTCCAAAACTATGATCCAAAAATAGGATTTGGCTCGGTCAAATCGCGATAAACAGAAGATGTAAACATATGAGTAAACAATTAGAGATAACGCTTGTACACTACGTCCCAGAGCTAACCTGGACGTCGTTTTCGTCCCCAATAAATCAAGAAATTGCTAAAGATTCCAAGAAATTCCGATAAAACTAACCCAAGAGCAGTCACACGTGACTTCCGTGAGCTCTTCAGGGTAAGCTGAGCTTAGCCGAGCTCAACTTACCCTAAAGTATTCCTGGAATGAACAAAGGATGAGAAAATACGAAGTGAACAAGTTTGACTGCTCTTGTAGTTTGCACTTGTTGACTTAACCTTAACTTTAACTAACTTTAACTATTACTTTTCTAGTAGTAAGGTTCAAAATTTTATCACTTCCTGGAAAAAAAAGTGATGCAAAGAAGAGAAAGAGTTCTCAAGCACAACGCTGATGATTAGGCGGTTAGCTTATAGAATCCGTTCTTTTAGCAGATCCACTGAAATTTCTTCTAGAATCTTCAGCATCTCATTCGTTCATTATTATTAAGAATATTTTCAAGTATTATTAAAACAACAATGCCTCCCTGGATGCTACAATTTTTTACTTTGTTTCTTTTCACAGTGAAGTTGGAAAGAAACAAATTAGAACTGAATTTTCCGGAGGGATTCTTACATAAAATTCTCTGCTTCTTTCGTGAGGAAATGCCAAATTATGTTAATAATATGAAATTAAGAAATAACAACAACAAAACTACATATTCTCTTCTCTTGGATTTTTTTGGAGAAAAACGATTCTATGAAATTCAAGAAAAGGTAATTACATAAGTGAGGGAATAATGACTTCCCTTTCCGCACTGTCTATTATTTAATTTAATTGTTGCTTAGTCATGGTTATTAGCTAATTTACAGGTTTTTTTTTAAGACGTCGAGCCAAGTCTCATGCTTCTTCTAATGCATACCCACCCACAGAAAAAAATCAAAGAGATTTTACCAAAATTGAGAAACAGAAATGAAATGAAATTTTACGGACTAAACGAAAATGCAGTAAAACAACAAAAAGCAATAAAAATGCGAAAAAGAAATATAGGATGAGAAATCTACAAAAAAACAAAAAAAACAACCAATGATCCAATAGAAAGATAGAAAAGAAGGAGGACCTATTTTCTCCCTCTCTCACTGCCTCTCAAAGATGAACTTAAACCGAAAGTTGGGAAGTTCGAGATGACAAGTTGCCATTTCTTTGGTAGATCGTTCGGACTTTCTTCAAAAGTCTTCCGCACATAATTTTATTCGCCATATATATATTATTTAAAACAATAAAATCTCTTAGACTTCGATATTACTCTCATTTTGCTTGTAAGTTGAGCTGAAGAAGAACTGAATAAAATTTAGGTCAGTTTGTTGTTTGTGGGTTGTGTGCAATTTCAATCAAATTTTGGGACACTTAATTTCCTTAGGTTCATCGAATTCAATCTGGCAAAGCCATTCTTGGACCAAACCAGCGAATTTCAGCTGTTTTTATCCAACTGTTTACGGGTTTTTGTTCTCCTGGACTGGATATAATAGACAGATATGCAGAGGAAAAACACAAACACACACATACACGCCGTTGCAAGACGACTGAACCTCATTAGCTCATCGAATTATGGATGAATTACCGCGTAAATGTAATTTGTTTATGAAGCGAATGACAACGAAAAATACGCCCACGCCTCGCTGTGGACCGCATCGCAACGTTAACGCGGCGGATCGCACGAAATTTGTATGCTGCCACAGCGGTGCTGCTGAAACGAAAACACTAACTCGACTCCGATGAATTCATATTCTGGACGAGTTCAAAATTTCGTGGTGGGATCATTAGAGGATCGTAGGGCAGCAATGACGAGCGTCTAACCAGGAGCAACTCGTCTACAAATCACACAGCACCAGATCAGCTGATAATTGAGTAGGACTAGAGTTCTGTGGTGTTTTCGGCGGTGAAAACACACAATTACGTCAGGCTCATCCGCAAAAATGGTGGATAATTGAGTGATTATTCTGTTTAATGAGTAGTTCATCTATAAATAGTCTAGCGTTTAAAAAATTAAGATCAATTTACTTAGAAACGGAATTTTCTAAAATTAAGAAACACGACACATCATATCGTAAAATCAGCTATTGACTGGGAAAAATCTCTTCCAAACTTCAAAACCTTATTTATTTTTACCATCTTTTTGTATTACGACTACATTGTTAACTCGAATTCTAAGCAATCGAAAAAAAAATCTGGCGGGACAAAAGACCTCGAATTTTCTGACTATTTAGTTTTGCTTTTATTCCATGAAGGTAATTCAAAGTGGATAGGGAACTTCTCTAAGAGCAAAAAAAGTGGAAAAGGAGGTGAATACATGATGGAACGATGCCGAAAATGAGTTCTACTAAGTACTACTGAAGTTCACTTAAATTTTCATGACCTTATATGGTTTTAAGGTCTTTAATAACCGCCACAAACTCCGTCCTATCTTGATACAGCGAGCACTAGCGTCCGCTGGTCGCTCCCGGTCAGAACGATGCCGGCGGCCAGCCTTGTCACCGATACTACAATGCTGCTGGATAAAATTTTCAACGGATTATTGCTGATCAGAGGTGTAGTTGTTGTGAGGAGACTAAATTTATTTGTTTATTATTTATTTATTTATCTATTTATTTACTCAATGATGATTCAGTAAAGTCCCAACAGATTTGGGGAAGGAAAGACATAAACAAATACAGCAACTACGTAATAAAAAGAGTAAAAAAAACAGACAAAATTAATACAAGCAAATGTATGTCTCTCCTATTTCGATGGTGGATGCAAAGACTCAACTTGTTTAGAATTTTGAAGTATTTCGGGTGAGCGCCTCATAGGAAAGTGAAACATTCGGAATTAATGGGATTCCATTTGTATCGTGTGAAAAATACGGAGAGATTCTAAAGGAATAAGTAAAATATTAAATTTTTCTGCATATTTAAGTAGTATCCATTTACCACTAACTCAATCAGAAACCACTAGAAGGATTTCAAATGGGGTTCCAGAAAAATTTATGTTAAAGGACAACAAGGTGTGAAACGAGCTGTGAGGTTTCTTCCAGAAATCACTTGTTAGAGCCTTATTTCGAAGAAGTACTCTCAAAATCAAATACTACGGGTAATGTTTGAAATACTGGTGATTAAAAACATTAGAAAAAAACGGGGGATTAACTAAGAAAATTAGATAATAAACTGAATAGTAAATAAGATTTTAATATGTATTCGGCCTCTAAAAATTGTTTAATGTGACTACATTAGGCTAGCACGTTTGGAAAGCGATAACTGATAGGGAAAATTTACTTAGATTGATTGTATTGATTGGAATAAAGCTATGTGTAAGATGACATGATCATGATATGATCATATGATCAGTGATTGATCATTACTGATTAATAGCTGTTGAAGAGTCCATGAATGATACATTCGTACATAATTATTTCTATGAATATACCGCTTCAAGGTAGATAAAAACACTGACGTGATCCAGCTCGCTCCCGGAAGTCATTTTATCGCCTCACACGCGTTCATAAACCTTAAAGGAATCTGAATTGAAATCAAAGACGTAAGCGCATCCCCCTAGGGAATGACGAATGTGATGCACTTCATCGCTCACCTTTTATCTATCTTACAATAAATCCCTTACAAAAAAGGAAAACTGACTTTTCAATAAAATTTTATCACATAGGTCGGAGTTAGAAGAGATTTCACGAAAAGAAAAAACATCAAATATTCTGTTTAGCAGTAAATATTGAGCAGAATCCTAACCTAATGGGAGATAAATGCCCGGTGCCGATACCAGCTGCATACCGTGTAGAACAATCCAAATTCTTATTTATTTATTTATTTATTTATTTATTTATTTGTTTATTACCTCATAGCAAGGAAAGAGAAATTAAATTAAATTAAAATTTAACCTAAGAAATTATTTTATCAAATCTTTGAAGACAAGCAGAAGAAAAGAAAAAGAAGCAATACTGGGACCCTAACGATCAGCGAAGATGACCGCAATGACCGCGACGCGTCTGCCTCAATAACCGGATTTCTCAAACTTAATGAAACTAGGTAACTGTAAACAACGGAAGTGGTCATGGCCCCTATTCACTATCCAAGATCCAAATACTTGCATTACAATCAAAAGATTTTGCTCGGAAGGCTTTATTTTAACTAAGCGAAGGCCCAAGCCCGCTAAAGAGCCGCAAACACCGCAGAGCCGGCCAGGATCCATCACGCTCCGAATCTACTAAAACGGCTGCCAAGCGACCGCCCACGCAGTAGTTTAAGTGGATTTTGATGAAGCCCTCTTCCTTCCCTCTACCGTACCCCAATCTATAATCGGGTCAAAACGACATGAATCACGAGTGTAGTTGCAGTGCATTTGCGTACGCGCTTGAAACGGCGCGTTTGGAGGCAGCAGTGGGAACCGAGGTGGGACCATCAAAAACTGCAGCAATAGATGGTGCTAGCAAAGATTCCACCACGCTCCTAGCCGCTACGCTTCACCAAAGCCCGTCGAGAGAAGCGGCGTACGCAATTGCGTACTTGCTTCATGTCGTTCTGACCCTACTGCACATACATTGCGCTGATCTGTTCAAAGAAAACTACCATCGATCGACTACATAAAATGTTCATTATTACCGTAATTCATATGTGGAGAAAATAAAAACAGTCCAAATGTTCTGCGTTCAATGAACGTCGGCATAGCAAGATGTCGTATTGATTTCTAATGAGCTGTGCACGAGTTTGTTAATTGTTTATTTATTATTTATTGGCTTACCTTTCCAGCAAGTCGCCTCTTTCAAAACCTTGGATTGAAGAAGCCCAGTAATGATCGAACACGAAACCCCTGAAGAAGGGAATTTGCCGAAATCTTAGCCGAAAAAATCAATTATCAAGTTCGTTCACTGCTCCCCAAAAATCAATACGGCAATACAAAAACAAATGAAATCGAATTAAACGAGGTATGGACCTTCGATCTCATACAGATTTTCTCTAATTTTGCTGAGCTACCGAAAAATATGTGCATAATAATTATTTCATCGCCGAAAGACTTATTGGCCAATAAATGAGCAGAAGCAGTAATTCAAAAAGTCTACGTAGACAGGGCCCATTCATACCAATGAATGGGCCCTGTATTTAGAGACCATATTTATCTTCGTATCTTGTCTTGTTCCCACAAAAAAAACTATTTTATTGGAAGTTATGAAGTTGAGGACGGTCATTAGTACTGCTAAGAGCGCTATTTTTCTCCTGGAATGACGCTCACAAAAGAAATATTCCGGCAATCCCAACTAAAAATAACTACCTTAACTGTGATGATTGTCGGACCTTTTCAAATTTAACCACTTCGTTAGGCTCAGATTTTTAGAGACAGACCTGCCAAAATTATTTTACTATTTATTTGTTTGAAGTAATTTCGATTCGCACTGGGAACTCATCATAACGATCCCACATAGATAAGATAAGATCTTTTAGATATGATCTTAGCAAACAACGAAAGAAATCTTTTTCTTTTCACGTTTCTGGATTTTCTGAACAACTAACAAATCTGCAATCTCATTGCAACAAAATGTAAGTATAGTCTGCATTTCGAAAAACAAAGAAACAATAGGAAATAATGGTGTTGTTGGAATTCATATCAACTTTTTCGTAGTCTTTTTTTTCTCAACAAAGAAGATATTTTCTTGAAGAAATCAAATCAAACCTGGAAAAAAGCATTACTTCTAAGAATGAGTAACATTTGATTTTCCAGATATAACACACAAAACTAAGCCGAAATTAAATTTTAAATTTCAGGATTTCAAAAATTATGCAGGTACAATTTCACACCTTTCGGACTAGTTTGGGAAAATAATGAATTAATGAAGGACATCCAGATTACGACAAATGTGAGGGATCATGAGTACGAAGGCAAGAGAAGGAGCATAAATTAGCGTAGAATGCGTTCTGAACAGAGCCTTGCCGCTTTGCTTTCCAGTGAGTTGTTTTGTAAAAATTTCACCTGGAAAATGGTAAATATTGAGTATGAGAGAAGAAGTCAGAGAGTGAGCATCGGTACATTGTCGGTTGAAGCTGGTTGTGGCCATAGCCTTGAGCCTCTCATGATACAACCTGATATATCGCCTTTTCATTGCAACTGTCAAAGATCAGTCCCTGACAAAAGTGGGATTTTTGCATTTAGTGTACGAGAGTTAAAAGAGCACATTTCTCATCCGACAGTGACGGATTCATTGCTATCACTCGAAAAAGCAATTTCGATGCTGTTACTGAGCGAAAAAAAGTCATCCACAGGCGCAGTTAAGGATAAAAAAAATAAAGAAGGATAAAGTTAGGGCTAAAAAAATAAGAAGATAAATAAAAATAATAAAGGGAAAATCAGTACAAAAAAGGCTCCCCGAGTTTCTGAACATCGACACTCAAAGTGAATTTTTTGCAATAAAACTGGCTGCGTTTTGTAGAGGGAGATATCTTCTATATTTCTGCAAAGCTTGATGTTTTTAGCTTCCCTAGTTTCGTTGAAACCTAAAGATAAAGGATAAAGTGCCTGGCGTTAATCAATCCGCTTGGGATGCGCCCCAACGTTCACTTCAATTCAGAATCGTTTGAGGTTTACGAACGTGTAACTGACCTATACAATGAGTTGCGGTGGCTAGCCGATGAATCAAGACAGCTCTGGTAGCAATTTATCGACCCCGGAGAGATGAAAGGCTTGGTGAGCACTAGGGCGGATTCGAACCTCCGATCAATCGCGCAGGAAGCGGAACCTCTAACCCCTACACCACACCCGCTTTTTAAGAAGGCAATAAGAGCAAGAAATAGGCCTCTCGCCATGCAATAGGAGTTCGGAGTGGCTAGGACGTCATTCGGTGGCCTATCACAGCGCCACCTCCTTCGGATCCGGGCTGTGCTGTCGGGATCACACCGATGCAGCTTCTCTTCGGAGCAAACCCTGGGCACGACTTAATGCAAGAATTTTTTTAAAAAGAACTCTCCAGTGAATAATCCACTGTAGTCCGCAATAAAGAGTACATATTTGTGCATATATGTAGGTGTAAAAAATCTAAAAATACGAACTGTAAAAAATTAAGAGAACAGAAGGATTTTAAAAAGGAATTATCGCATTTTTATGTCAAAAGTGCGAAAACGAAAAGAGAAAAAATCTGAAATACTTTTTCTTTTGATATGAAGCGTTTTTCAGAAGGAAAACTTAGAATGAATTCCAGCTCTTAGTGCATCATTTCATTGCTGGTCAGTGCTAGTGTACTATTGAGCAGGACCATATGGAAGAGAGTACACTGGCTAAGCTCGGCGTTCATGTGTGAGGCATACGTCTGAATGAATGATGTTGAGATTAAAAAATACCCCTAGAAAATACGGTAATATTTGCTACTATCAACCACAATACTAATAGGATTTAATGAATAAATGAATAAAATTTTATGAAACGGAAGGCAGATCCACTTACTGTTAGAAATTCGAAAACTGTCATAAGAGAGGTGATCAATACAGTTCTTATTGCTGAATGATCATACAGCAACGACTGTAATGATTCGCAGAAAGTGCGCAAGTTTACACAGTAATTCAACGACGGAGTAGTGCAGTAAATAAAAAAAATTGAGATAACGGCCATCATTCAAGTAGATCGCAACGGTAGATCTTGTCCGCACAACCTGTTTTTCCTTACTACATTGAGAATCTGTATAAAGTGAAATATTTCCATATTATACTTCGATGTTACTCTGTATTAAGGGTAATAATACTTTTTCGATTTATTCGTAGACTCTCAACATGACAACTGCCACTAGAAGTTCAGTGGATCCATTACTCCTTAATGTTCCTCATGAAGGGTGATATGACTGAGAACGAAAATGTGCAGAAAAATGAAGAAATGAATGATGATCTGTTAACCTAGCAATGAGATAGTCGGACTGAAATTCGTTGACTGTTAATTCTCTATACATATCTAAAGGAGACACTGTCATCTAAAAATCAAAAAAAAAAACAAAGTCTACTCCCTATTTCTGGAAAAGAGCGCAAAGTGCGGACACCGTTTGAGAAAAAAAAACGTCTGGGCGGGAAATTGAATCGAACGGGGTCTTGCTAATCACTGGCGAATTGGGTTCCTTTGACTGTTCTATGAACTCCCCTAATCATTTGCGGCTAATTAACGGATGGAGAGGAGTGAGCCAATTGAAATTTACTTATGTTTGTAACTATAGATCATTGATAATTAAACCTATTACTCTAAACCTACCTTATTTTCTTTCGTTATTTTGGTTTAACCCAAGTATGTTCCCATATCCGATGATTCTTAGCCTTGGAAAGTACGGAGTCAGTAAGTCAGTTAACTGTGACCGTAGGGAAAATTCTGTTCGCAGAATCGAATAGTGTAAATAGCTAAGACATGCATTAATTGCACACTTATTAAGAAATAAACAAATTACATGCATTAAACAATTTTTTTTTAGCCAAAAACCACAAAATAAAAAATAGGAGGAAGATTTATAAAAGGCAAGAAGGAAAATCCCCATTTAGGGAACGGAAACGCGCCATCTTGCGTTTCTTGCAGCTCACTCTTAGGTAATAAGAAAACACGAGAAATTCAACTCAAAACTCATCTCTACACTTTATTTTGAGGTCTGGATCATAACAGGTGAATTTTAATCATGAATACTTTAGAATAGGCGGACAAAGTCCTATTTCACAAAATTGATGGATAATTAGGCAATTTCACAGATGGTGAGCTCTACGTGTTGGCAATTCCACAAAAAATAATATTTATTTACCAATTGTCAGCAAAAAACTACAAAATGCGATTAAAACTTTTTGACGGATAAAATAATAGCAAGATTCGACTGAGGAAAATGTTAGAAGTCGCCTCAAATTCAAAAAAAAACTTCTCCGCACAAGTTTTAGTGATCCAGAGTTCCTTGTTTTCACAGCGAGTACTAGAGAATGCGTGTTTGAGAGGTTGTTGAAGATGTCAATCTAAGCGTAGACGATGGATTGTTTAGATAGAAAAGTTTATCGAATAAAATGTCGAAAGAATCCTTATATGTATGTAGAGAATACAATGCAATTTAAAAGTGTTTACAGAATATAGAAAAAATCGAGCAACGGAAAAGAAAAAAGTCATTCTTTTTCTCAATTGGGAAAAGTTAAAAATTATTATCATCGCGGCGTCAAGGTATTTTTATGTGCAAGTGATTTAATACCTGAGAAACCTCCTCTACTCTCTTATCAACTTCGCGTTGTGAAAATTTCCTTCATCATCTTCCAGAAAAACAACAAAGGGAAGTTTTTTTTTGTTAAGCGTACACTTCACGGAACAAGTGAAAGGAACACATTCGAGGAGGAACTCGAGGAAAACGAAAAAAATGTCCGTCTGCTCATTCAGTGCTGATAACAAAATCAACATCATTGCGCAATGAACAAATCAATCAATAGATTCGAAAATTAGTATTTTGAGAATACTTGTAATTTGTTTCTTGTTTAGTCGGTTTAATCTTAGTGCCCAATTTATTAAGCTTTTTTTCTAAATAAAATATGTAAATTATTATAAAGTTGGATACAGAACTTCTATATGATATTAGGTTCCGAAAAAAGTTAATGCAATTCTTCTTTTTTTAATTTTTAGTGTTACATTCTCAAAGAAAACTGACATCACCATTATCGCGGGACCTCCGCGGCACTACAACGCTCAGTTAACCTGCGGCGCGGCGGCGGTCATTCACCCAAAGGCTCCATGACGTCCTTTACAGATTTTAAATTTAAAGGACACAGCGTCCTTTAAATTCTCATTCTCTTCAGGAAACATATTCCGTCAGATCCTCAGTATTAGGGAGACGGGCCACTCCGTCGTTCTTTCCCCAAATTTGGTTTTATTTTTGTTGGTTTTTTGTTGGTATTTTTTATGTTATGTCATTATGTTTGTATTTTCTTATGATTTAGTTACCCAAGTTTGAGGTACCACTGTATAAAGTATTACCGAACACTGGTGAAGACGTGTAGCAGAAGGAAGTCCGGAAAAATTTTGTTTAACCAATACGTCACGTCGTCATCGTCAGATCACTGCACACTATCTATCGATGCTAAACTTGTTACCCAGCCAAACTTCTTGACATTTTATAGAAAAAATGAATGAGAACGTTAAGAAAATGGAAATTGCAGGTAATTTCTTATGCTATGAAGTAGTTATTTTCCTGAGCAAAACCAACATTGTCAATGATCTTTATTTTGGCTAACGTTTTGGCGTCGTCGCCTTCTTCAGCCGGCAATGTCAAAGAAGCAGACCAAAATCATTATAAATCTTAATAACTACATGATTCAACTATACAATGCCAAGATTTGGTAAAAGTGTGAACTCCGAAATTTCCTGTTCTAATTGAAATTCAGACGGAAAGTGGCGCTGATGATAGTACCTAAGCATTTCGCATAGGAACTACTCAGGAACTAAGGAACGTGCTGTGCTACGGGGTGTCTAATGGTTTGAAGTCGGGCTGATTCACCACAATTTCCTGCAAACAGGTAGTTTTAGAAAATCCACGGAATGCATAAGGTACTCCAACCTACGTGTGCAGCAATGATGAACTGAGAGAAGCTCTAGTCCTTTCGCATGATAACGCCGATATTCATGCCACATAACCGATCCTGCAGAAGCTGTGCCAACTGTACAAGAGCTGTAGGTTATGGAATCCTACCTTATCCAACAAATTCACTGGACTCCTTGCCCACTGATTCTCTCTTATTTAAAGGCATCACCCCACAAAACTGGTGTGGTACGGATTTTCAGGTGGACATTGCCTATAAGGAGTCGTAGATGATTGGCAGGAGGGTGATTCCGTCCATTTCTTCCTAATTGCCGTAAAAAACGGCCCAGAAGATGCGAGGCGTGCACAAGGCTGGAACGCTCCAATCGAACTCATTGTGGAAAATAGCGCCCCAGAACGCGCGAAGCCGCTTCCGGGCCGTTTTTTACAGTAATTAGGAAGAAATGGTCGGAGTCACCCTCCTCCCCATAATCTACGACCCCGTATAGGCATAACAAACCTGGAACCCGCACCATCCCAGATTCGTGGGGTGATTCTTCCAAGCATCTCGGCAACATCTTGCAGAAATAAAATGAAGGAATGTTATTAAAAAAAATAAGTTTATATTGAGAAGAGTTTCCGTCAGTTCATGGACTCCGAAATTCCAGATTTTTCGGTGCAAATTAACTGTTGGCTCGTTCGCAAAGGTTCCGATCAATTTTACTTCTATTAATATGATTGCTGAAGACTCCCATCAACGTGCTTAAATTTCTTAAAAAGAACAGAAGAAAGTGTTGTTACGGAAAAGAAAAGGTTAATTCCGTAGCAAAAATTTATATATGGTGCCACTAATCTAAGGTTTTCTGGTTCAGTTAAGAAAGGCGATGCGGCCACAGAAAGAAGTATGAAAGAAGTTCAATGTGGTAACATTGTGAAACGATACGGAGTGACCTCTGGACTAAGTCCGAGATTATTTGTTCACATTGGAGTAGAGAGCGAACTTATAAAGCTGAATATTACCTGCGGATGCATCAAAAGGATAATCGGCATAAAGCCATAAAAAAAATCGCGTTACACAATCATATCTATCTGGGCAGGAAACAATCTTTGACCTAATTAAATGAGCTCTCGGCAACAGAACATTCCATTACGTAGAGACTTTCGATGCTAAGTCGCACTGTAGAAAGTTGAAACAATTCAAATCATATCATCTTATAGTATTACGAAGTTTTTTTCTTTTCATTTAAGGATCGCCAAAATAAGGTTATAAATTTGCTAGAATAGGACGTGGAAGGATCCTGGATTCCGTCAGCAGCAATTATTGAGAGAGAAAATCGCCCGTGTCTCTTTCACTGCCATATGAAAAATGATATTGAATAGTTCCTTCATATATAATCAAGATACAACAGATAGAAAATGAGGATAAGAAATTTTCAGATAAAAATATTCCGATTTAAGAAAGACGAGAAATGGAAGGATTCCTAAATTGTTGGCATATATAATACCAGTCTGAATGTCCGGCTAAAGCCGGACTTCAGACTTTCGATGGTTTTAGCATCGCTCCCCTTCACTGATCAATGAAAGTTAATAGTAGTAGTGTTTTCTGTAAAATTAGATTTTTTAAACAACGCTTTCCTTCTCTTCTTTATATTATAAATTAAGGCGAAAGATTACGGAGCTCTCCTTCTAAACGCGTCAATTCTACATTTGGAGAACATTCAACCATCAGCGACAAACACCCCTTCGATGCCAGATTAATGTAGATACTATTTGAAAGCATTACTCGAAGTATGGGTATTCCTCCTGATTTCCCCCTATAGTTATCATGAAATGATGTTTTAACATAAAATGACGTGAAAGAAATCATCCTACTGATAACGTTCCACGTCAGATCACGTAAACATCTTGCTACTATTTAAGCAGCTGTTTGCATGAGTGTTTCCACTTTCTGAGAACGGCATGCTACAAACTTGAGGCGAACAAAGAAGGAAATATGCACACGGAGCAGTCATGACGGTGAAGAGCCAAGCGCCCAGTGGTCACGGCTTTGAAACGGCTGCAACTATTTATCTTTTACGTCATGCATCCTGTGTTATTGCGCACCAATGACCGGGTCCACCGACGCCGTTGGACCCGCCGCACCCCTTCTACTGGTATCTGGCGCCGATGGACCCGTCGCACCCCCTTCTATTGGTATCTGGCGCCGCTGGACCCGTGGCTCCCCCTTCTATAGATGTCTGGAGCCAGTGGACCCGTCACACCCCACTTTATAGCTTTCTAGCTCACAGACACACGTGACAGAATAAGCTTGTTATTATGTACCAGTCTGAGCGTCCGGCTAAAGCCGGACTTCAGACTTTCTGTGGTGTTTGCTTCGCTCGCTTTCACTGATCAACGAAAATTAATATTAGTGCTATTAGTTCTATATGTTGGACTTGTGTATCTCCAGCAATCCTTCTTCCTTTTTTATATTATAACTAAATGCGGAAGATTTCATAGTCTTCTTTTTAAACGCGTCACTTCTACATTTGCAAAATATTCGAGCTTCAGCTTCAAACACTCCTTATCAATATATTATAGACAATATTTAAAAGTATCTTGCGAAATATGGGATTTTCTCCTGTTTTCTATAAACGGTTATCAAAGAGTGGTGTTTTAGCATAAAATAACGTGACATCTTCTTCTTCTTCTTCCCAGCGTTTGTCCCGCATTGTTGCAGGGTCCGCTTTTCTGCTTCTTGTCTTCCATTTGGTTCTATCCATTGCATCAGCCGTACACAAACGCACATCTGTCATATACAGCTTCACACGGTCTAACCAGCGAATCTTCGGCCTCCCACGCGGCCTCACTCCTGAAACGTCGAGCTTCAGTGCGGTTTGGGCCACAGAATCTTCCTCTCGCCGCAAGACGTGACCGAACCATCTCAGTCGGGCCTCCTTCATCTTCTCAGTTATCGGGACGACGCCGAAGATGGAGCGCACAGTGTCGTTGGATACTTTCTCTTTTAGCGTTACACCTATTGTCCAGCTTAACATCCGCATCTCCATAGCGTGCAGCACTCTTTCCAAGGCTTTCGTCGTCGGCCAGCACTCGCATCCGTAAAGGGCAACAGGACGCACAACCGTCCTGTAGATCTTCGACTTCAGTCGAACAGGGACTTTCTTGTCGCACAGTACCCCTGTTGCCATTTTCCACTTCATCCATGCAGCATTAAAACGTGCTCGACCTTCTTGATCAATGTCGCCTGTGGAAGTCACTTTGGATCCAAGGTACTTGAAGCAGTTCACCTTGTTTAATTCGGTGCCATCAACACGAATTGAACCATCCTCTATCCTTGGTCCGCACTCCATGTACTCAGTTTTTGATGTGTTGAGGTGCAATCCATGTTGCTGCAGCCGATCCTTCCAAGACGGTGCTTGTTTCTGAAGATCATCTCGAGACTCCGCCGCGAGCATGACATCGTCGGCAAAGAGTAGAGTCCACGGATGCTGCTTCTGGATTTCCTTCGTTATCGTGTCCATGCACAGTATGAACAGCAGAGGTGAGAGGGATGAACCCTGATGAACCCCTACTTGTACAGGGAATGGCCTGCTTGTTCCAACAGCACATCGTACAACGCTGGTAGGCTTCGCATAAAGTAGCTTCGTCCACCGCACATATTCTTCTGGTACTCTATGCGACCTCATGGACATCCATAACAGCTCATGTGGGACACGGTCGAAAGCTTTCTCGAGATCGAGAAAAACAAGATGCACACTGCGGTTCTCTCTCGATGTTTCTCCAGGAGGATTCGGACAGCATGGATAGCATCTATAGTGCTGCAGTCCTTCACAAAGCCGCACTGGTTGAGTGAAACGCTAACAATTTTCCTCAGACGAGCTTCCAGGACACGCTCAAAAACCTTCATCGTATGGCAGAGCAGTCGTATAGGCCTGTACGAGGTGCAGTCAGCAATGTCTCCTTTCCCTTTCCAGACAGGCACGGTCACGGAAGTTTGCCAAACGTCTGGAGTCCGTCCTTCTGCAACGATCTTGTTAAATAGAGTTGCGAGCCACATGGACCCTCGATCTCCTAGCAGCTTCCAGACATCAGCAGGTATGTCATCAGGACCGGTTGCCTTGTTCGACTTCATTTTTGCGAGGGCAGCACTGACTTCGACGGCAGTAATTGGTAGAACAGGACCCTCGACACTGGGAACGGTTGGGATGGGAGGATGACAGAACTCTTCGTTACACAAGTGATTGTAGTACTCTCGCCACCTCTCCAGGATCTGACCAGAGCGGCGCAGAACGGCTCCACCAGCTCCCTTAACGATCTTGGTGTTTTCCATATCCAACGTTGAGCGATGACGCGCTCTGACTAAACGATACACTGCCCGCTCGCCTTCTCTGGTATCAAGCATGTCGTACACAGCCTTGTAGCGGTCCGACTTCGCGTTTGGAGACTGCTTTCTTAGCCTCCCTCTTCGCCGCTAGGTAAGCACCCCGACCTTCAGGCTGACGCGTCCTCCACCAGAGCTTATACTTGGACTTCTTCTCACGAATTACCGCCTGAACTTCCTCGTTCCAAAACCACGTAGCCTTTTGTACCTTTGGCTTACCTAGACTCGTCTTTCCCAGAGTGTTTTCTGCGGTCAAGCTTATAACGCTGGAAGTAGACGACCACATTTCCTCCACACTACGAGTAGGGTGGAGAAGTGTAGATGGAGCCACTGACGCGAACAATACCTCCTTTCGATCCTTCAGATTCCACCATTTGATGCGCTGTGTTTCCATCCTTGCATGTCTCTTCCTTAGACGGGAGATTTTTAAGTGCATAACGAGCAGATGGTGTTGGGCAGCGACATGGTCTGTAGGGATGACTTATGAATCCTGCAGAATTCGGCGATCTCCTCGGCGTAACATCCAGAAATCTATTTGTATTTGTGTTTCACGACCGCCGCCGGTGTACGTGATCAAATGCGATTTTCTTTTCCGATACTGAGTGTTAGCAATGATCAAGTCACTTCCAACAGCATACTCCAGGATTCGCAACCCGTCGTCGTTACGAGCTCCATAGCCGTATCCACCACGACAACTCTCGAATCCGTCTTTCCGAGAACTGACTGTCCGTTGAAGTCTCCTCCGATTAAAAGTATTTCTTCGCTTTCCAGGGATTGGACGTACTGCTCCAGATCCTCCCAAAAGCTTGCCTTCTCTTCTTCACTACAGCCCGCCTGTGGCGCATAAGCAGAGACGACTCGCAATTCCACTTTTCCTTTATCTACTTTTACAGCCATCAAGCGATCCGATAGTCGATCCACCGCTGTGACGCTATTTCTAAACGACTCGTTCAATATGATACCAACCCCATTGCGATTTGATGTGCCATGGTAGATCAGCTTGTAGTCATCGTCTAATTCCCTTGCCTTGGAGCCTTTCCAGCGAGTCTCCTGTATACAACATATGTCAACACGGCGTTTTCTGAGACTGTCAGCCAGTTCACGACTTCTTCCAGTAAGCGTCCCAACGTTAAGTGTTGCCAAGCGCACTGGATGTTGCTGGCGATGGCGGACTAACTTCTTTGGCCGGCTTCGTCCTCTAGCTGGTAGCCCTCGCATATTTGCCACATTGCCCGGGCGAGGACAATGCGCGTCGCTTCTGGAGTACGCCCTAGCTTCTGAAGAACACATAGTAGACATTAACAGTATGATGCGACGGGGGTGTTGTCCTCGGTCAGCTTGTCGCACTAGCAAGCTAGCAGCCTGGCACCGGAATCGTCGTACTATCTCCTCACTTAGCTAGCCTGTAGCCTTGGCCCAAGGACCGGGCTACTAGCCGTACACCTTTGTGGCATGGTTGAACCTGCCGAGACGAAGTCTCGCCACCACTAGCTGCCCGACGCCAGGGCCATCGCTGCGCCGCTTTGAGGCGTGAGGTAGGATTTGCAGCAGAAAATAACGTGACATCATCCTACTGATAAAGATAACGTTCCACGTCAGATCACATCCTGCTGCTACTTAAGCAGCCGTTTTCATGCGCGTTTCCACTTTCTGAGAACGGCACGCTACCAACTTGAGGCGAACGAACAAAGAAATAGATACGCGGAGGAGTCACGAAGGTGAAAAGCAACGTACCCAGTGTCCACGGCTATGAAACGGCTTTAACCATTTATCTTTTGCGACATGCACGCAAAGTTATTGCGCACCATTTCGATGCCGCGGGACCCGTCTCACCCCACGTTATAGCTATCTGGCGCCGGCGCACCAATTCGACGCCGCTGGACCCGTCGCACCCCCTCATATGGGTATCTGGCGCCGGTGGACCCGTCGCACCCCACTTTTTGAATTTCGTGACTGACACACACACAGACAGACACACGTGACAGAATAAGCCCGTTATTATATACCAGTCTGAACGTCCGGCTAAAGCCGGACTTCAGACTTTCCGTGGTGTTTGCTTCGCTCGCCTTGACTGATCAACGGAAATTAATATTAGAGCCATTTTCTATGAAATAGGACTTCTGAGTCTCCAACAATCTTTATTCCTTTTTTATATTATAACTAAAGGCGAAATATTTCATAGTCTTCGTTCTAAACGCGTCAGCTCTACATTTGGAGAACATTCGAACTTCAGCTTGGAACATTCCGTCGATACCAATACAATGTAGACACAATTGGAAAGTATTACTCGAAATTTGGGTTATCCTCCTGTTTCCCTCCAAGAGTTATCAATGAACCATGTTTAAGCACAAAATGACGTGAAAGACTTTATACAACTGATAAAGATAACGTTCTACGTCAGATCACATAAACAGCGTGCTACTATTTAAGCAGCTGTTTGAACGTGTATATCCAGTTTCTGAGGAACAGCGGAGCCGAGTAGGTGGAGCGCAACGCCGAAAGTGGTTACAACTATAAAACTTTTACAACGTCCCTAGCTTTACGACGCCGGCACACCAACTCGACGCCATTGGACCCGTCACACCCCCTTCTAAAGGTATCTATCATCGGTGCACCAACTCTACGCCATTGGACCCGTCGTACCCCCTTCTATAGGTATTTGGTGCCGGTGGACCCGTCGCACCCCTTCTATAGCAATCGACGCTGTGGACCCGTCGCACCTCCTATAGGTATCCGACGTCGTGGGACCCGTCGCACCCCTTCTATAGGTATCCGACGCCGATGGACCCGTCGCACCCCCTTCTAAGGCTATCTGGCGCCGATGGACCCGTCGCACCCCCTTCTAAGGCTATCTGGCGCTGATGGACCCGTCACACCCCCTTCTATAGGTATCCGACGTCGTGGGACCCGTCGCACCCCCTTCTAACGCTATCTGGCGCCGATAGACCCGTCGCATCCCCTTCTATAGGTATCCGACGCCGATGGACCCCTTCACACCTCATTTTATAGCTTCCTAGCTTCGAGGCATTAACTCGACGCCGGTGGACCCGTCGCACCCCTCATTTTGAATTTCGTGACTGACACACACACACACAGACACACAGACACACGTGACAGAATAAGCCCGTTATTATATAGTAGATCATGATCATGAATCATGATCATGATAATATAATGATAAAGATAAAAGACAAAGTATCTGGCTTTAATCAATCCGCTTGGAATGCGCCCCCACTTTCACTTCAAATCAATAATCGTTTGAGGTTTACGAACATGAAACTGGCCTATGCAATGACTTGCGGGGGCTAGCCAATTTGCCAAGTCGGTGTTTTTATCCTCCCGGACAAGTTTGGTACCAATTTACCGACACCGGAGGGATGAAAGGCTTGGTGAGCACTAGGGCGGATTCGGACCTTCGATCTATCGTGCAGGAAGCGGAACCTCTAACCACTACACTATACTTGCCACAATATAATATAAATAGACTGGAAATAGAAAAATGTTTCATATTTAGTGTTTTCTTGCCGTGTACTAGATTGGACTACGCTGGTGCCCAGTAGGTAATAGGTATTCAGTAGTTAGTAGTTGGGATAAAACAGTTTCAGAATTGGGGGGCTTGAATTATATAGCATAAGTTTTAACGGAAGAGATCCCACTTCCCTCCAGTACTTTTCAAAATCGAACTGCTAAATGGCTTCGTCTTTCTTATATCCTAGTGCTTTTGCCCCAAAACAGTAAAACTTTCGAACATAGACTAAAAAAAATTCGATTTACTCAATCTTTTGACTGCTTCTGGAACTTTGTAAATGGTACTTCCATTTTTTAATTCCAGAACTTTTCACTGCAAAAGCTATCTTCAACAAAAAGTGCGCATCGGTTCTATACCATCGCATTTTCCAGTCCAACCGCATTTACCCACTGTAGTGAAGCTCTTCTAGGGAAATTTTCCAAATTCATCTATCTGTCAAGCTTCTTAAGCCTATATTTCGTTTGTTTCCTGTTTTTTTTTTGTTGTTTCGGTGCAAATATCTCTAGAAGCTGAGTTTTGTTTTGTTTCACCAATATGTTTGGATCAAAATAAGTATTTTCTACATTGTTAATCGGGAATAGACAAGTGCGCTCCTAACTAAAAGTTTTGTGCTCAAAAGCTTCGCTTCAACAGAATTGGTATTTCCTTACTTATTCTTTTTTCAGCAAGCATATAATACTGCATTGTGATTCGATCTGAGCCAGTATATCGATTTGGCGAACTGCCATTGTTGCACCTATCATGAGGGCTTCTTGCTGGCTTATGCAAATGGAAGCCAGTAATATCTAAAGGCTGCTAGTAATTTGATACCTGCACAGCTTCTGGATATCTAACTTTCTTTCCTAGTTCTGGTTGGGTTGTGTACTAAATTTTCTAGCTGAGAATCCTATACGGAATTGATCCCTGGTCATTTCATTCTTTTTTTTGCCTTTTCACTATGTATTTCCCTTTTTTGTTTTGTATTTCTCCTTGCGGGAACCAATTTGCCCCGAAATTAAGTGTAACACAAAAATAAAAATAAGAATATCTCCTTGGTTTTGCTCATTAGAAGAAAGTACATATGGGTCTACATAGTTCAGTAGGATGGGCTTCGAAATTTGTCGTCCAATAACGTTGTGAAAAAATAATGAAATAAATTGAAGTATCTTTCTGTTGTAATACAGCAACTAGCCCCTAATGTAACCAAATTTGATAAGAACGCGTCATGTCTTCTTCGGTCATGTCCCTGACCAGATAGGGGCTAGGCGTATGCGTGTTGAGCTGCCGGATTACTGAATGCTACTGGTGCAATCCATTTTAATTCGATTCAATGAACAGGTCGCATTTACAAAGTGAAAAACTACGGAAGCCTTTGCAAAAAATGTGTTAGAATTAGAAGAATAAGCATGATTTACAGTGTGTTGCTAGTAACATTTTTATTTTGTAGTTTTTCAAAACACAAGGGATTTACAAGCAGTTGATTGGATTCCGATACACAAGCATGACATTACGAGAAAGTTTATTTATGCCTGTAAAAAAAAAGAAAAAAGAGAACTAGATGTTATAAAGATATGGCTCAAAGAGAACAAACTGGAAGGTTCCTTCAATTAAATAAGGATAAGGATAAAGTGCCTGGCGTTAATCAATCCGCTTGGGATGCGTCCCACGTTCACTTCAATTCAGAATCGTTTGAGGTTCACGAACGTGTATCTGGCCTATACAATGACTTGCGGTGGCCAGCCGATGTGTCAAGTCAGTGTTTCCAGACAAGTCTGGCACCAATTTATCGACCCCGGAGGGATGAAAGGCTTGGTGAGCACTAGGGCGGATTCGAACCTCCGATCGATCGTGCAGGAAGCGGAACCTCTAACCGCTACACCACACCCGCCCTTTTTCTTTCAGACATTCAATTAAATATTTTAAAAAGTCTAAAATAAATTTATATGTGCTAAACGGCTCAAACGAAGGGCAAAAACTGAAAAATAAGCGCTCTAAGTGTTGTAAAGTCAAGAGAATGATGTAAGAGTAAACATAAAAGTATGTGAATCTGCTCAACTCCATACAATAAGGGAATTGAATGAATGAAGAAAAGAGTGAAGGAATTAATCAAAGAATTATTCATTAAATTGACGAATGAATAAAAAAAAAGAAAAGACAAATGAGAGCCAAATGATGAATTGAATGATCACATGATTTGATGGTTTAATTTTCTGGCATTAATTCATAATGTTCCTCATGTATCAAAGCATCGTTTCCTAGTGTTTACAATCTTTTGTTTTCCAATCTTCAATGTTTCCCTTCTTCTCAAAATCTTTTTTTTCTGAAGAGAGAGAGGAAGTCTTGCGAACCCATGAGCAAAGGAAAGAGTTCAAACTCAAAAAAATTCCTCAATAAGATATTCGAGGAAATAAAAACGAATAAAAAAGTTTGTTTGCAGCGTGAATGCCAGTAGCAATGCATCACACATCACTGTTAGTATGAACAAAGATTAACCGACTAATTAAAACAGGTGAAATACCAAGGGACTCCCTTAGCAACTGATTCAACACTTTTCTGTCTGTCATGCAGAAAAAGCACTATTCGTTTCACTCCACGTTCTACTTTTTAATTCGTTTTCAACAAAAGCGTTTCTGAGCATAAATCAGTTTCTTTTGTGATCTGTCTGACATGCAAAGCAAAGGAAAAGAAAGCGGTAAGAAAATCCAACACTGATGGAGGAAACTAACACATTTCTTTGAGCATGAAAACCTATAAGTATTATTAAAAAACAAAATTTGACTACGAATGCCTCGAAATTTTTTTCCCTTTAAGTGTTATAAAGATTATTAAGCTCAAATTTCTTTTAAAAGTCACAAACTGTAATTTTCACCAATGGGAGATGTAGTGATAGAAAAAAAAGAAATAAAATCCAAATCATACATACACATCCTGCTATCCAGGATTGCTCCAGGCGATTTCTGAGCAGCAGCGAAAACGCTGAAGATGTAAACGTTTTAAAGATATGGCCGAAAGAGAACAAACTGGAAGGTTCTTTGAATCAAATATGAAATCAAAAATAAATTTATATGTGCTAAACGGCTGAAACGACGGGCAAAAACTGTAATTATGTGAATTGCTGTCTTCCCAAAAGTTGAGTAGAGAATCTGGATAATCCTTTGTCTGGTATTAGGACTATTTTAGGACCATATTTGTGTGCATAAAAGAAGAGAAACTCAATAGGAGGTGGGGCTGCACAGTTGGGAAGAGGTTCTTCTGTGACTGTACGATAGACCGATGGTTCGAGTCCGCCCTAGTGCTAACCAGGATTTCATCTCCGCGGAAAGTCGATAAATTTGGTTACTTGTATAGGACAACAAAAACCTCAATTTGACCATCGGTTAACCTCTACATGTCAATGTGCAGGCTAGACACGCGTTCGTAAACCTCAAACAATGCTGAGTTGAAGTGAACGTGGTGGCGCCTCCCAAGCGGATTGATTGACGCCAGACACTTTATCCTTTACACTTTATACCTTAAATTGTTTTTTGTTCGCGTCTTGACGCACTACAATAAACAATCAAAAATTATAGAAATAGTGATGTGGAGGACGCAATCGAGGAGAATTCGAGAAACATGGTCGCAATGTTAAAATTCATCGATAGAAGATGCATAAAGAAATTTGGCTATCTAATTCTTCCCTGTTTTGTTCCATTGTTCCATTCTATAAATTCTAAAAAATAAAAATTGAACTTTACAAAGCAATATTCACTTTCTATCATTAAAACCAAAATATCAAGAGCACTTCAGAACTACAACAGCAAAATCCTGAAGCTTATTCTTAGATTGGGCGAGGCAATCATAGTCTACAGTCGTCACTTGAACGAGTCTGTCGAAGTCACATTTAAACGTTTCAAAGCAAATCTACACAGTGAAATCAAAATTTGTCGACTGGTCCTTCTGTACCATCAGAATAACCTGCTCCTAATTCCGATACCTCCCTCGGGCAATTCTTGGGAAGGAAAAAGGAACGTGGATCCTATTTTGTTTCCGTTTTCTGGAGTAAATCCTCTTCTGATTTCATTTCCTGGCGAAACATTTCCATGGCTACAGCAGCCAGAGCGAAAACGATTGAACAAACGTTGCTGCAATGAATATGTCGCAATCGCTTGTTGCAACATCTTGAACTGCCATCCTAAACTGGCCACAGAAAATAGTCTCGCTTCTTTGGTCATATATTAAGGAGACCGGCAGATCGCCTTGTTCAACGAGTTTTGAGAAATTCGTCGAGTTCAAGCTGGAAGAGGCCACCTGGCCGAAAACGGAAGTTCCTGACTGAGGTGGTGAAAGAGGATCTGAGGACCCTCGGCATGGATAGGCAGTTCAGACGAGACAGACGAACGGATTGATTCTGTGCAAGCTCCCGCAAAAGATCGAGAATGCTGAACACAGCTACGCTCGACCAGAAAATATTAGCTCTCCGATTAAAGGCATCACCTCACAGATTTGAGGTGGTACGGATTTCAAGTGGAGTATTCGTATACGGGATCGTAGATTATGAAGAGAAGGGTGATTCCGTCCATTTCTTCCTAATTCAAGTAAAAAAAAACGCCGGAAGATACGGCTTTGAGCGTTCCGGCGCGCTATTTTCTACAACGAGTTCGATTGAAGCGCGCCAGCCTTGTGCACGCGCCGCATCTTCCAGACCGTTTTTTCCCGCATTTAGGAAGAAATGGACGGAATCACCCCCTCTCGATAATCTACTATCTCGTATATGAATACTCCACCTGAAACTGAAATCCGTACCACCTCAGATTCATGGGGTGATGCCTTTAAGTCAACGTAAGTAGGTCATCTGGCACAACACGAGCACCGTATTCTACATTCAACATAAAGAGGATACAAACTTAATAGACGTATAACGAGAAAGTACAACACAAACCCCATAATCAATTCTTGACAGCGCTCTTGTCATCTCATAGTACATAATTATCGCAGCAAGCAATAATTATCACAAATTCACTGATCCGCACGAGGTTCTAAGAGTTTTTCAGCAAAACCGATACTACAATACATAGGTACTGTAGGTTTACGACAAATTGAAGATATTATAAGAATTTCTGGTATGAAATATCACAAGAAAATACTCATTAGAATTCATACTTCAGAGGAGCTTTCATTGTCTTGAACAAAAAGCTGATTTTCTCTTTTCAAGTAAAAGATTTCTTTTCTCGAAACAAGTTTCTCACAGGACATTAACATTCGTCATGCACTTATGGTCGTTAAGAAGAATGTAGAAATATGTGAAATAATTTAGTGGATTGTACTGAAACTCCCTATTGACATCTTCTCTGTTTTCTTATTATATTACAGAAAACAATGTTTGTTAAAATAAGCAAATTACCTGTGTAAGAAATGAGTTTTTCCCAGAAACAGATCTCCGTGGAGAAATACTTAAATTTTTTTCTTCTTTCTAAAGTAAACTTAACTTCCTGCATCACTCGTGTCTGAGTACATGTCACATCAATAAAAACCCTGACAAAAAAGTCTTCAGTTGCTGGTTGGAAATTTTAGAAAAAAAAAATGATTGGTGAAGATAGAAGATCGAAAAGTTCGACTTTCAATGAACCTAGGCATAGTAAGATGAGGTAATGACTTTTAATAACCTGTACACGAGCTAGATAATTTTACTGCTTTACGCTTCAACAAAATTGCCTTTTTCAAAGCCTGGGATGGTCAATTCAACTCACGAGCGATTAACGATCAAATCTCTCCACATCTAAACAGACGAACTCTAAACCTACTTTTTCAACCACTGACGTAGTGACTGCTCATCTTAGATCGGAAAGCCCTAGCAGGGATCGCTGAGTGATCGATCACGACAGCGAATGGTTCGAGTGCCTCATTCGGACTGGAAGAGCCATCCGAGATACTGTGTGAGTTTCCGAGAGACATTTGCCTTTGCGGTTCATTTCGGACTTTTTGACTTGAGTCCCAAATTTCTCCAGCGACTTTCGACCCAACAGTTTAGATTCATACCCCAAGATCTGGACTCTGATTTCAAAATTAGCTTTGTCGTGCTTTTGTGTTCTTATGGCGCCTAAGGGTGACCAATCCCGTAACCTATAAATTGGAAGCTCTTATATTTTCTTTCAGCACTTTGAAAACATCCTGCATGACAGAGTCATTAGACACTTCGTTCACTTTCTTTGTTTACTTACTCTCTGCTCATCCATTTCAGGTGCGATTAACAACATGTTGCGCACGGCAAGAACGGTTTGTAGTGGATCTGAGGAGAGAACGTAATCTTTATCTTTGGCTCGTAAAGTTGCTGATTCTAATCGCTATGAAATCCAAACGTCTCAGTGGTACCGAAGTGTACGAGCACGACGGTTAGAAACCCCCCCCCCCCCCCCCAGGTAAAATACCTCTCTACTTTCCTAACATCTTCGATGTAATGAGCACTGTCATTAGGCAGTGTCTCAGGAGACCAGACTTAGACAGCTCGGTTTGGGTCGTTGAAATACCATCGAACAACCTGAAGCGCCAGCTAGTTCGGAATCGCTTTTACGATACCATGTGTACAACACTGGACTGTATTATTTGACTCAGAGGTGGACCACGAGACTGCATGAGATCCAATGTAATCTAACGGATTTCCTGCAAGAGTTGTATCGACGAATACATTAGTGAAACGGCGCTATCCCTAGCGGAAACCATATATTCGCATCAAAGTGCTCGTAAAAGGAATGAATAGGTAACGGGAATGGACACCTTAAGGGCCCATAGAACACAAAAACAAGTTGGAGCCGAGTTTGAAAACAGGGTTCAGATCAGGGCATACAACTCTAAAGCGTTGGTTGGAAAATCGCTCGAGGCATTTTGGATCCAAGCCAAGAAGCCTAAAATGAACCGAAAAACGAATGTCTCTCTATAACGCGGGAACTTGCACAATACTTCGGATAGCTGCTCTGCTGCGAATGAGAAATTCGACCCATTCATTCTCTTGATCGATCAATCAGCCCTCCTAGGCGTCTTCGATCCAAAAAAGCAAAATAAATAAAATAGAGGAAAAAATTGGAAAGTGGATAGTTTCGCCTCTACCTAGACGATCCATTTTAGGATTAGCTTTAATTGAAGCTTCTCAGTAGGGGAGGAAGGCCAATCAAGGTAGGCTTAGAATTGGTCTGTTTTGCTGTGAAAAGATTGGTTGCTTAGATCGTAAATTGATTTGATCAATTAAGGCTCTGGAGAAGGCAATTTTGTCGAAACGTTAGCCAATAAAATTATTTAACAATCTCGTGTACAGCCTATCAAAAATAAACACGAAGGTAGATGCTTCACGAGTAAAATGTCGAAAGCGAAAAAAAAGAAAGAAAAGAAAGGATCAGTAAGGTTTTGAATTAAATATCTTAAAGGCGAGAAAAAAGGAAAACGGATACGAAGAGCGATTGTGCAACATATCACTCGGCGCCTTGATTTGACAAAGAAGCGAGTGGCAATCCATAGAGGATTGAGCGATAGATCAACTCGATCGTCGGTATCCTTGGATAAGACTGTTCGAAAGAAAATAATCAACTTAAAGTGACAGAGATATGAAGATCAACAGAAGGACCGCAATAAATCTAGGATCATCCTCAAACTACTACATATCAGGGTAAGGTGAGAAACAAGTCTTTTGGCGAGGAAATGACCATCGAGACCGCACTCCAAAAAATTCGAAAAAGTTCACAGTTCAAAAGTCCAAAATTAGCAGCTCAAAAAATCTGAGGGATCAAAGCTGCGAAGACCTTCCAACTGAGAAGTCAACAAAAAATATTTTTTGTTAACATTTGATTTTAAAAAATGCTCGATTATGAACAAAAAATAAACAAATAAAAAGTAATTATGTAAAAATATGTGTAGCGGAAAGGATTGTGGAGTCTTCAACATTCCGGTATTACAGCAAAAAAAAACAAACAAGAATCCAAATAAATGAAGAAAAAATTTGCGTTAGTGAATGTGTTAGATGTGAAAACTTCACGTATTTCTTCAAATAAGTGCTTCTCACTCTGACGTGAACTAAATCTCAGGATCGAAGTTTCCGGGAAATTTCCTGTTTCTGCGACAAACACGACAGAAGGGCAGGAACTCTCCCATGTTCCTCTCTCGAAATCTAAAAAAAAATCTTAGCAGTTTTCGAAATCTACCTCAATAAAACACTTGAAGCAGTTCAATGAAAGAAGATGTAATACTGTACTTTAAGACTTAATGTCCCTGAGGAAAACCTTGGAATTTGCAGGGAACAGAGAAGACCTGAAAAAGTTCTTCGGCTAATCAATGCCAGTGACTCGATTCAATTACGTAAGAGGCATTAGAGGAGGTCAACCTTGTTTTTATCATGTCATTTTCTCTCAAAGTATACCAACAAAATCGGGAAATGAGGAAATGAGATTGATTTTTTTCAAATCTAGGGTTTCAAAAAAAATTTATTGAATAATTTGGAAAGAAGTGACCGAGCTACAGTAATTCAAACATGCATATTGTAGAGCTTAAATACTTCCTAATATTGACTTCTCTCATAGATTGAAAGCACTCAGCATAGTTAGTAAAAGAAATAACTTCGAGAAAATCATAATAAAACAAAAAATTCCGGGAAATTTTAGTTACTGTGCAAAAAAAGAAAAGTTACGAGTGTGATTTTTCCCCGACTAAAAAACCTTTGAAAATTTCCCTGGCTTTTATGAAAGGATAAAAATCAATCTACTACGCAGCAAATGTACTTAAGAATGACAAAGTGAGCTATAAAAGAAATCGCTAAAAGAAAAAAAAAACAAGATCGCTAAAAGAAATTGCCGATAGATTTGAAGATCTAATTGATCAGTTAGTTAGCGATAGTTCATCAAAGCAGAAGAGAGGAGATAAACTAAGATTCCAAAACAATAATTCAATTCCAATTGTTGAAGTAATTTTTCATTTTTGAAGGACTTTTAGCAATTTTTTAGGGCTTTATTAGGGAAATAATTGACCTTAATTGAGTGGAAAACACCATTTCAGCTGTCCATTCAACACTCTGCGGTGCCATAGCAACGAGAAAAATCTCAAGAAATTCCAACAGCTAAAACAAATAATTCATCTGGGAAAGCTCAAAGTTTTTCTTTCCACAAGCGTCCTAAAAAATAAACGGAATTATTTGGTGGTATTTTTTTCTTTCAGGAAATTTTCACTATAACACTTTATAAAACAACATCATCTTCAAGGTTAGAATTTTGGAAAGTGAGTTGTTTTATGTAAAATGTATATTAAGTTTAGGTATGTTTTTTAATGTAAAACTACTTTAACTTCCCGAATAAAAGCACTGAGATGTAGGAAAACATGGAAAGGGAGATGCCTTGGAGGATTATGGGATGTCCAGAAGCTTTATATCATAATATTCTTGTAAAATTCTGAAATTTTCGCGGCAACCGACGAGCTCTCTAGAAACGTTTATAAATAACATTACAAAATCAACCGGTTCCTCTAGTGGATACGGTGGAACATTGAGAGATGAAATTTTTAAACACCTTAAAGCAGGAAGGTGGGCGGAGTTTCCTCTCGGGCCAACAGCAACCAAACCAATTTTTTTTTGTATGTCCGATGTTTCCCACGATAAAGTGACAAGACATGAAAAAAATCACTTAGCACAGGTTTTCTCAAGAGCATTCGTGAGGACAAAATCCTAGGGAACAAGAAGACATGGATTCTCGAACATTAAATTTTCGCTAAAATCGGCACTGTATTTCGTTTTTTAAGTGGTATTCACTGATGTTTGCTTGCCAATAGTCGTCCGATTACGGTACATGATTCGAAAATCTTATCCGTACCAATTTTCCCGAACCGATATCAAGGTTTTCCAAATTAAGGTAGGCAATCGATCAGTAGATTACTACCATGCGAAAATCTGCAAGAGACTCTCATAAATAAAACATTTTTCATGCTATTAGGCCTTAGTCTTTCCGTATCTTCTTTAGTCTAGCCTATCCGGAAAAGACTACTGGGAAAACTTTAAAAACTTCACGAAAAAAAAAAACTCATTCTTGAGTCAGAACTAAGGAGTGATCCGAGATTTTTAAGCATTTCTTTAAATTCTCCTTCTGGAAGACTTCCATGCGTAAACGAAATCAAGTAAATAACTGGGTAAATAAAAATTTGTATAAATTCTAATTGTATTGTACAAAAATGTGTTTGTGCACTAGAATTAAGATTCACATAATAGTTCTAGGTCAAAATGGCAGCCAAACGACTTCTTTAGAATTTCATTGTTACTGTATGGATTAGAATTGAATGTTTTGGACATTTCATTTGAATATTTGCCTCCACACCTTTATTTGTTGTTAATAAGGTTAGGAAATCTCGAATGTTGCTAGATTTCGTTTAAAAAAAAACTATTAATTGTTGAACAATTCAAATCATATAGGTGTTTTTCATAATGTTTGTGAAGTGTTTCTTAATGCTTTGATATTTACTCAGCTTAGCTTCTGATGGATTTCATATTTCAGATTTTCATGGTACTTGAATTTTGCTTTAAAAAAGTGCTTCACAGACTGTGGAGGAGAAGGCGTTATTATCCTTTCTGACGATGAGAACCTAGAAAATATGCAAGGATATAGTGTTGTCGATTCTGTGATTTGTGCTCAGAATATTTCAGGATTCGAGGAGATTTATCGTAAATTTTATTACTGTCAAATCCATTTCTGTGAGATCCAGAAAGTTATTGGAAAAATGCATTTCATTTTTACAGACAAAACATTACAGTAATTCTCTGATCAGGTATTTTTGTTTGTAGCTTTTTTAAAAGGTTGTAATAACTCAGTGAGATTGTAAAATTGGGATAAAACGTAAACTTTTAGCTTGATAACAGGGTCCCCTATAAGAATATAAAATCTACTAATTTCTCGCACAAAGAAAGATAAGTTTGAGGTTTTTTTAAATGAAGAACACCCTCTACAATTACAGAATAATCTAGAATATTCTCGGAAGAATTAATCGTTCTTGACGGAATAGGCATGACTTGTTGAATTATTTCTATGAGCCCGGCGGTCTCAGTGTGCTCTAATTGTCATTCGCAGCCGCAGCGGTGCGGATGCTTGAAGAATCCTCATCAACGAGTACGAATGACCAGAGAACAGGTCGCGAACGCGTCTTCCGGTTGTCTTCGGGATGGAATTGCCTTATCATGGATCTCAGACTGAGAAAAATGAATCGCGTCTCTTCTTTGGAACCCGAGGTACGGATAAAAAATTAACTGCGACGAGGTGAAAGTACCATAATTACTTTCAAACAACCTGATAGGTTCCCTATAAAAATATTTAGGTTCTCATTCTCAGAAAAGGGAAAATTTATCCCGCCAGTACTGTAGCGAGAGTGTGAATAGTACTATATGTATTCTAAAATTCTAAAATTAATTCTTAGTGCACCTAACCTATTTTCCTAACTTTCTTCTTAGAAATAGATTTTTCCTAACCAAAAAAGTCGCAATTTGGACTACACTTTCAATGCTCATTCGTCGGAAATTTTGTTCTTTTTTCATTTTTCGTACAATTATTTGTTGTCAGTCTACTAAACCCAAACAATGAATTTGTCCAGCATTTATCTTTTAACAAATCCTCTGAATTAAGAGTCAATGCTCGATATAAATGAAAAAAAATTATGTACGAATTATACAAGGATTTTCTGTATTTTCTAGCATTATTGTAGCCGCAGGGCTTCTCAGAGTTTAAAGAGTTACTGAGAGCAGAATTAGCTAAAGGTAGTGATGAAGTGGAGGATGCCTGACAATGACAATAACAGTGACAATCAGATATACCTCTGCTAAAGACTTTTCCTATAAACAAGGGCTGACTTTCCTGTGTAAAACTTAAGCGATATTCTATCGTGCCCAGTTCATTCCTGTTTGTTATTTGTGGCACGCCTATGTTTGTTTTCAAAGAAATAAACAAATAAAATAATTTAAATTGACTAATTTATAGATTGATTGAATTGATTTAATTATAAAATTATGACAACGCTCAATTCGAAATGAAACGAAATAAACGTTTGAAGGAGGTACCTCAGGTGGAAAAAACTGCTGCCTCTTATTTATGACTGAGTTACATTCGGGTGAAACTGGTAACCCCTGGATTATCCTTGAAATCCGAATGTTGGCTTCTTGGACAGAGAAAAACAGTGGAATTACCGTGTCCAGAACAGAATTATTGCTGAATAGGGAAATAGAAAGCACGTTTGACGTTGTCCTATGTACATATATCCGAGCTGATCCACGAGATCCTTGATCGTATGTGTCACCGCACTGAGGCTCAGGAAACTCCATGACACATCCACATAAATTCTTCATACATCTCATATAATCTAGATGCAGCCTATTAGAGCTTATTCAAGCAAATAAAATTACGTTCTAGAGTAGATGAAATTTCTTCTTTTTTTTTTGAAAAAATGCATGCAGCTCGTTAACAGCTTTACATTCATTATACTTTGACGAATGTCTGCAAATTTTTAAAAATTAGAAAAATAGTTTTGGAATATAAATTAAGTGTAGATATTAATTTTTAATGAAGCTCTAACCTACTGATTGCAGAATCCATTGAAAATGAGCTTTTGCAGGTGACACTGAGGAGAGCTGCAGTTTGAGTTCGAAGTAGGAAATTGACGAATACGGATGAACCTAACTCTACAGAAGTGGTATCTCAATCTAAAAAAACGATACCGTAATCAGACATCTGTGATATCCATATATCACAAATGAATTCACAAAAGGCAGATTCGAAGAAATAAACCATCGGCTGCTAATACATGAGGTGGGGATATTGAATCGAGTATTTTCGCGAGGTGTAACCAACTCATCTGGCGCAATGCGCACATTTAGCATTATATTTAACTGCCATTATAAGATTGCATTCCGTCGAGGTTGCCACCGGTGGTAGAAAGGCTACTTGTTGCACAGATTACGCATAATATATGACGATAAATTATGGAATTTTCAGGATAAAACTTGTTCCGGTTATTCGATCGTACTCCTCAATGATGAAAAAAAAAAACTTCTCGATCAAGAAATCTCTAATCTCGCATATATTGTGGTTGGGTGCTAGGATTGCTATTGCTATCGCTCAAAGAAAAAGAGAGGGGTGAGTGAATGAGGTATGAATGAGTGAATGAATCGGTGAATGAATGAATGAATATAATAATGAATAACTCGGAACTAATCTAATACATAGTACACGTTCGATAGGATAGAATTCTCTTTCCGCGAAAATCAAGAAAGCAAGCCGCGGGACCAACTTACATATGTAGTAGGTTAGTGCAAAACTATGCGCTATAGTTGTCTTTTCTCCACAACAAACTTTTTCGGTTGCAGTCATCCTTAATATTAGAAGCCGTATAGCGTTTTGTGGTGCATTTCGTTGTGGCTATTAGTGCTAAAGTGGTTTTGAACGAAAATCAGAATTTAATTAGTACCAAGACTTAGAAGATAATATGCCCAGGCAAAATTTTTTTGCTAAATCTTCTTCTACGAGTTCAAGCTGGGCAGCTCTGCAGCGAAGACAAGTCGGAATATCGACGCTGTTTGGGATGAGCGAAGTACCACCGCATCCACGGTACAGCGTTGATTCCAGAGGTTTTGTTATGGCGATATGAGCTCCGAAGATAAAGAAGGCTGCGACTGCTCCTCTGAAGTTGATGTCCACCTGCTGAAGAAAATTATCGAAGGTGATCCGCTTAAAACAACACGAGAGGTTGTCCAAGAACTGGGCAGTGACCACTCAACAGTTGTCCCCCATTTGAAAAAATTGGAAAGTTTAAAACGTTGAACAAGTGGTGCCGCATGAACTGAGCGAGTCCCTAAGAAATCGCCTTTCTGAAATCTCATCAACTTCTGTTGAGGAGATTTCAAAACGGAACTTCTCAATCTTCTGTTGCGCAACAAGAACGGTCCATTTCTCGATCGTATCGTTACATGCGATGAGAAATGGGTCCTTTACGACAACAGGAAGTGTCTTGCTCAATGGATGGACAAGGATGAAGTTCATAAGCATGTCCCGAAGCGGAAAATGCGCCCGAAGAAGAACATTGTGGCTGTGTTGTGGTGTGCTAAAGGTGTGATCCACTACAGCTTCATGAAACCTGGCGAGACCATCTGGCGACGCTACAGAAATTGAAGGGGTTGGAGACTCTGCTTCATCCATCATATTCGCCAGACCTTTCGCCAGCCGACTGATACTTTTCTAAACATTTGGACAGCTGACTAAGAGGTATGATCTTGCAGAACCAAGGTGATGTCGAAATCGACTCCCTAAAGATCGTGGACTCCAAAAGCTCGGACTTTTCCGTAGTGAGAATAAGCAGGATTGTATCTCGTTGGCAAAGATGCGTGGACTGCAATAGTTCTCATTCCGATTGATTGATTTTGAGGCGTGTTATAGCAATTCGAAGTGAATGTTTGAAAACGTGCATTATTTTTGCACCAACCCAATATGTGTGCAGCTTTGTTTTAATTTTAAGAAAAATGGAAAATACCCAACAGTGATTCTTTTCATCACTATGGACAACAAATGATTGAGATCGAGAACGTGCAAAGAGCGTTCTAGGAATTTGCATACAAATAACAATGAGGTTATTTTTCAAAGAATGTTAGCTGTAAAAGTGATCAGACAAAAAGAAAACATAGAGCACACATCCACTTGCCTAATAAATCGACAACTAGAACAATTGAGTAGAGTCTGGTGAAAAAATGAGTAAGTTGGTGGTAGATAGGTTACTATTTAATTATTCAAATGCAGACAGCAATACGGAATACGATGCGGACATGCTTATTAATTATGATATTTTAATTTTGACACCACACGTCTTCGAATATGCAAGAGTTGTCTGGATATGTGTAATTAGACGACAATGCTCGTTCAACCAAGGTGTTGATGTTTGATAGAGCCAAACAAAAAGAGCTTTCCAACACCTAAGGGATTCTAAGAGTGTTAGAAACTTTTGAATAACCAGTTGTTTAAAAAACAAAACATAAAAATCCGGAACGCTATAATTCTATTAATCCTCCTGCGTGCAACATACAACGATTCAGATTGTAAATGAGGATAGGAAAGCTACAGTACTCCAAATACGACAATATTTCCAAGCGCAGCGCTATAATAATTTTGTCTAAGCGAACCAGAACTCAATACAACTCGAGGTGTACGGTAAACATATAGCCCTAGAATCCCTAGAATCACTTCACCAACAAAATCTTTATTTTTTTTTTAAATTTTTTGTTAAATTACTCATTATCAATCTACCAAATCCATGCAAAGAACTTGTCCGCTCCTTTTCAGCAAATTATTTTTTTCACGATTTATAGGCAAGGGACGAAATAAAGAAACAGTATGTGAACCACGCAAAGATTTTCTAGCTATCCTAGAATTAGCGTAACCACAGGGTTTCCCATCTCTTAAAGAGTAACGGACAGTAGAATTAGCTTACGTTAATCAAGTAGAAGATGATTGACAATGACAATAGCAATCATAATGAGATGTGTCACAACTAGAAACTCTTTTATAAACTAGGGTCAACTTTCCTGTAAAAAAAATTCTTTCTTGTTTCTATTCTCTGGCAAACGTAAGGGAATTTTAAAGAAATAAACAAATGAATAAATTCAAATCCACAAATTCATAGGAATTGAGTTATTTATCAATTTATGATAACGCTTAAGAACAATAGCAATGATAATCAGATGTGTCTCAGATAAAGACTTTCCTAGAAGATAAATTTAAATTTATGAATTTTTGATAACCACTTTTGTGGTTTTTCACAGTTTAAAGATTAAGACAGTGGAATTAGCTGGTGCTTACGAGAAAGCCGAAGAATCATGTTAAATGCAGTCCATGAGCCCAAAACAAAGGAGAAAATTAAATATTAGAAAATATTCAACACAAAAATGATCCAGTAGGAAACGTTCGCTCTAAAACATATTTTCCTTCTTGAAATTTCCAGTAATTTGACTTCAAAAAAGCCTAATAGTTTCTTCAAAGGAAATTTTCTTCCGAATGAAATACGTTCGATGTTTCCACTTTTCCTGTCACTAATAGAGGGGAATCAAACACATTTCTAAAGGAAATCTCAAGCAATTTAGCAAATAGCGGCATTCATTTTTAAATCGAACTCCATCTACTTCCTCTCTTCAAAAGTGCACGTACCTAATCCACATATTTTTCCCTGAATTTTTTTCGAAATATATGTAGAAGGAAACCATTTTATCCCCTCTTCCTTCTGGCAAAATGTCAGTTCAGAAAAGCAAACGCGAGAGAACCGGCTTTTTTTTTCTTTTTTCAACTTGCGGTGACGCAATGATTTCTTTGAGAATTTTACATTCATTGTCCGACACATTTTCCGACATTACAGACGCAAGCCTCACTTTCAGCGCTGCTAAAACTTTCTTTGTCCCTAAAATTGGGATACCACATGCCTTTCGGTGTTTTATCCACAAGAAACGGCATTTTCCATAGAGAGATTGAAGAGCACTTGCACACAAATCCATCGTGAAAAATTCCATCATAACTAAAAAAAAATAGCGCTTTTTCTGCTTTTAGAGGGCTGTAAGGTCCCAGCGGTAATTTTTTTTCTTGACCATCAAAAGGTCTTTAACAAGAAACTGGAATGGTTTTCGACTTTTTTCCAGATGCACATACAAGAAAATCATACAGTAATTCAGTACTTGACCACTGGAAATGGTGCGATCAAAGAACTGCAATGAAGAACGAGAACATCAGAAACATGTATAATTTTCCTTAATGACAAGCAATTTGAGGAAAATGCCGGAAAAACTCTTCGCTTGCGTGTGAACGCTTAGATAAAGTTTCAGAAACACTACCTTGATGTTGTTTCACAAAATTCACATCAAATTACAGGTCTACTTTAAAGACACGCGATAAAATTTGATATCAGTTGCTTAGTGATGTCAGTGATTCCCTTTCAACAAAATTCAGAAAGAAATTTATAAGAGCTTTGCTGGGGACCGAATTTTTTAATCCAACTTCAAGGAATAATTTTCTCTTGAAATAAGAGAAACCCGGCCAATACACGTCGAAGAAGACACGAAGACGTCGGACATGAATGTGTTTACATCTATGTAAATTATAGATTTAAAAATGTGCGAAATGACTCCTCAAGCGAAAATCCGCCAGACCACCCTACTGCGCTCTTTTCAAGTATTACAGACCTACGGCTGACCAAAGCTATCTATGTGTGGCTGTTTAGCGCAGAAGAATCCACAAAATGTATTTTAAAAAAAGAGGTAAAGAATAGAAGAAAGAAGAAGGAGGATGATAGAGAGTAAAAGGAAAAGAAGAAGAAAATGGAGAAGGGGACGAAAACGGCGAAAAAAAAAGAAGAAGAACGGAAGGAAAGAGGAGAAGGAGAAGAAGAAGAAGATTAGACAGAGAAAATGAAAGAAGAGGAGGCGCGAAGAGAAGAAGAAGATGAAGAAGAAGTTGAAGGAGAAGGAAAAAAAAGAAGACTAAATGAAAACGGAAGAAGATGACGTGAAGGGAGAAACCGAACAAGAGTACCAGGAAGGAAAGGAAATAGAAGAAAATCTCCTCAAACCTCTACAAACCTAAAAATACATTTATTTCCTTTTTAATATATAATGGGGGGGTTATTCCTTGTGTTTTACATTAGGGGTTGGCACACTTTGGTGTTTCTTAGTTGTCATGAATAATAACCTCACTTTTGCTTCGTTTTTGCTTTTTGAAAACACTCTATTTCGTTATTGGCAATTTAACAGCTTCGCTTTGCGCAGTCTCGACTCCTCCTTACGATAATTAGGCGCTAACATCGGATGAGAGCTAGACATGGTTTGAGTGACCAAATGGAATTTTCGTCTTTTAAAAGAATTTTCACCTATGAATTTTTTCGTCAGTCATTTCTTAGCCGTTAAATTATCACTGCTTTTTTACAAATAAGAACTTTAAATTCGTCACCGTTCATTATTTAACATTATTGTCTCTTGTACATCGCAAGGTACTAAGGTGATCGCTCGGCCCTTCAGCTATATACCCGCTCTATAAGAGGGCGAGTCAGTGTAATTTAAGCTTTAAATAAAAATTAACTCATTAAAGAGCGTCTTTTTGAGAAGACTTTGAGGTACGAAAATTAGAGGCAATTCGTTTGTGAAACAGAGAATTTCTCAATTTGGTCTCAAAACAGCCATCCGATTAGCGCTAATTCACCTAAAGGAAGGAAAGCCAAGCAAGTACCGAATCGCGAGACTAAGCGTTCATTAAGCTGTGACACTGTTCAAAAATTGGACAAATAACGAAATGATAATGTGTAAGTTGACACTGAAAATAGACATTTCAAAGCTAAAGCTTAAATATGAACTATTGTCAAGTACAAGTTGTTGCTGATAATTTAGAGATTTACACTGGAAAGTATGGCTTTATTATTCTCGATGGCTTCGTTTTGAAAGAATTTCGACAACATAGATGGGTACAAATGCTCTAAATAACCTCGATTACGGATGTAAAACATTTTGTCCAATTTCGAAATAAGCGGAAATCTAGACACCTCTTAGGAGATGTATCCGCGGGATATGCATGGAGGATTGCGGATTAATTAATTAGGAAACTTTGCTCATTTCAGGCCACACATTTGTCAAAGTAAATTCTGAAGTATATTGAAATCAGCAGCTCATTTACTTCGAATGGTACTTCAAAATTTAATTTGAAATTCCGAAGGTTTGCGACGGATTAATCCGTCGGCGACGGATTTTGGGACACAAGTTAGTAGCGGTGTTGTAACTCAGTTACAAATCTGTCCCCTTCATTTCATGGTAATGATCGGGCATTACTCTTAATGACGTGTTTCACGTATAGCAAATTCATATTGGGTACCGCGTAATGATCGAATAAAATTAACGGGATTTTTTTTCAGTGTAGATTGAATAAATGAGAACAATTTTTATCCGTAAAGAACATTGTCGATGATAGATGAGCGTGCGACAAACCTGACATTCTTATTAATTAGGGTTACATCTGAGTACAACGACCAAGAAATTACCAAAACTGAAGCAGATTCTGTATATTATATTACAATATATATTATATTGATGTTTTAATATTTAAAAGGGCTAATATTTCAAAAGTAGTACACAATCAAACTCTACAATGCCAAGATTCAATTGTTTTACAATTCGATTTTTACATTTATTACCGTGTAAAGGGTTTTCTATAGAGGTTTGAAAAACAAAGACATTCATTTGTCGTAGTTTAACCAAGTCCAGAAATCACAAAATCTTGTTTAGAACATTTGAAACGGTGTTGAGAGTTGAAACTTTGTAGCAAAAATTACTTTCCGGGTAAAATGATGATTACCGGTAAAAAAAAAACGTCTTGTGTTAGGATCTCATAGAAAACTGCATCAATAATGATCTAAGAAATTTTTACCCAAAGAGCACACAAACCTAAAAAAAAAACAACCAAAATTTGAGAAATGCAAAATTAAAACTTTGCAAATAAAATGAATCTTCTAGAAATAGAAGAAAGAACGGGTAACAAACTAACAATAAACTTTATAGCGCAACTTTTCAATTGATTTACAGAGCCCTTGGTGGAGAACAAATGATAAATTTTCGACTTTCTCCAATGTTTTCTTGGAGAGTTTGCGGATATATAATTTATGTGTGACCGTTATGAGAGAGGTGGGATTACTTTTCGAGCAAAGTATGGCTCGAGGATTTCCTCGAAAGTTTGGAAAAGAGTATCCCATGGTATCACTGAAGCACCGGTCAGGGACAGGGAATTTCATGATGCTTGTTATCATATGTTATCGTAGCTGAAAAGTCAGAATCCTTTTTAAGGTCACCTGACGAACCTGCTGATTTTTTGGGGTTTTCCTCTTGCAAACTTCATGTATCTGTTGGGGACATAATTGCTTAGGGTTCCATGAAAATGCAGGAAACAAAAATTGTGCAGGGATTTTAGACTTGCAAATCAGAATAATCATCTTCTAAATGGTGTATCTAAAGAAAAGAAGAAAACTACTGAGTCGATAAATATAAATACTACAGGACTTGATCACTTTCGAAACTGTCGTAGTTCAGAAAATAAGAAAATCGTGAACCTATGAGGACCTATGAGTTCTATGTTTTCCTTAAAATTCTATCTATTTTTCCCTATTTTATCCTATTATCCTACTATTTTTTCCCGAAGATCAAAGCACTTACCACGACAAGTTACCAAGTTTAGCAACGTTCAAAGAGAGTATTTTTCAGTTAGCATTTTATTTAAAGGAGGAACGATTGAAATAAGCTTAATATTGAAATTCACCAACAACATTGAACAATACCATTTAAATAATATGAATCAAGAACTCAAATACTCAAAAAAAAATTTCACTGAAAAAAAACACACTAAACTTCCTTCGAAGGAAAGAGGAAAGGAACGTTTGGTACAGCTTCAGTCAAGAAAATAACTGCACGAAATAGAAAATAATTCAAGCTAAAAGAAAAAAACAGATAAATAAAATTTTTCAGAAGAAACAAATTCAGATGACGGGAACAAACATCATCTCGTAATTATTTGTAGTCGTTTTCCCATTGTTGCTTCCTAGATTTTCGCCCTCCCAAAAAATCATTTCGATTATTTTTTTATTAACTGGCAAAAACGCCGTGGTATCCAGCACATCCAATTAGGCTGGGCTCAGACACAGGGATTATAAAATGAGATTTGCAGCGTAATTGCATAAAAACGAAGTGAATGTCGCTTTGCAAGCGCTCGTCTGAAGAGAGCACTTCCAGCCGCTCTTCGCTCCTTCTGTTCTCCTGTCAAATTCGATTTGTTAGCTTGTGAATGGATTCAGGTCAGCATGACTTTTGAACAACTCTCATGTCCAAATCCTTCCTGATTTTCTCCCCTTGATTCTGAAGGGGTTCAATAAATGAATAAATAAATATGTACTTTAGAGGCTGTTAATCTATAAGGGAAAGGTTTAAGGGTTCACTGAGAACATTTATAAATTCTGTGCGAGCAGAATGTGAAGAAGACTCACATACGGCGTCCAATGGGAAGAGGAAGACTCTACAGAAAAAATAATACTTTGTCATCGTCATATGAGAATTATTAAGAAACTACTTATAACTATTTGGAAAGGGAAGAGGCGGTTTTTCGTCGAATTTTAACCAGGCTGCGTATACAGGATTACCTGCTCGTGGTGGTTATGCTTTAAAAACACAATCTGGCGTTTCAGTGCACGCATTAGGACCGTATATAAAGATATATCAGCTGCACTGTTATTTCGCGAAAGATTCTCACACATTGCAAAAAGGTACTGTCGTCTAGCACATCGCCAAAGCCCATAACCTGAAATGTCTACTGCCTGGACGAGCACAGATTCCTTGGCAACAAACATTCGTTTTGTCACGCTGAACTGCCGAACATGTCGAGTGAACTTCAACAAACCGCGCTGTCCAGGCCTTTACGATATCTCTGTGTGCTATTTCCTGCACTGCAGGAAACACGCATGAGAGATCGGCCCGTCATCAGCATCGAAAATTACACCACATACTGCGGCAATGCTGATGAGAAGAAAGTAGGTGGCTGCGTGATAGCTGTGAAGAAGGATTACAACAATCTGGTGGAGGGATTCGGCTCAACCTCGTCTAGATGCGCCTTTGTACGACTGCGGGATAGCAGAAAAACTCTGTATTGTAAATGCCCACGCAAATTACGGAAACCGCTGAGGACAACAGTAAGGACGCCTTCTATGGTGAATGCGTTGATGTCAAAAATACCCAGCCAGCAGGTGGTCATTGAGGTGGTCGTAATCAACGCAAATGTAAAGGTGGGACTTGAGCAGCAATCTGATGTGGTGGGGAAATGGTATTATTCAGCGGAGCAGATGACAAATAACGGTAATCGTCTAGTCGACTTATGAGAACTGATTGTGACTTATGACATGTGGGCCTCATCATCGTTTTACGATTAAGAGGAATCATCGACGCCACCAGCTCACGTAGCAAGGCTCACACTTTTAACACCAGAAAGAGCAGCGAGAACGGAAGATGCTGACGCTCAAGCTTCAGCTCGATTATGTTCTGACAAGGAACATCCTTGTGTCAGATATCTGTAAATGCAGAGCTTTTCGAGATGTCACATTCAATGCCGACCACAGCCCAGTTCTCCTCATCTTTATTGTTGCTCAAGAGGAACTGAAGAGTTTCACCTTGACTAAACTCCACACGGTAGGTCTGAAAGACGAAGAATGCAGAACAAAGTTCCGCCAACGTATGCCTATTCATGTTGGAGTACGGACCAGGAGAAAGGTTTGCGACGCTGATTCCTCCGCAAAGTGCATCCAGGACGATAGAGGGAAACACTTCCAGTTCAGATGTTGCGGAAGGGAGCTGCTCAGCGATTTCAACCAGAAAAGCGCCTGTAAAGTAGGTTGCGTCTTAAACTGCAACAATACCGCGATAACAAGTAGATGTAAAGAGCGAAGGAATTTGAAAAGACGAAGGAGGGCAAGAACCTGAGGAGAGCATATGTCTTACTAAAGCAGCTAGCAGCAACTTGAAAAGATGTTCCCCTGTCATTAACATTGCCAATGGAGTGAGTGTCGGCGAAGTAGCCCTTCTTCCCATATGGAAGCATTACTTCAAGACCTTGCTAAACCTTGCTGAACCAGATCTCGAGTTCAGGAGCTAGCAGTTCAGCAAGGACGTTCATGGACCGACATTTGCGGTCAGCGAGGAACCACCAACCGAGTTGTAGGTTCCGGTCAGTATCCAAAAGATGAGAAATGGAAAATCTGGTGAAGACGACGGAATTAGCGCAGAAATGATGAAATATCTTCCTCCGTCAGGGATTCGTGAGACGACAAAGATCATCCGCTCAATATGAACAGATGAAAGGATACCTTACTCATGGAGACACGCTATCATAATTAATTTCCACAACAAGCTATCCGTCACGGACCCCAAAAACTATTGAAGAATCCCTTTGATGCATGTTATGTACAAGGTTTGGAGCAGATTATCCTAGATCGACTTATTGAGCATCGTAACGAGAAAGCTGGCTTTCGCTCTGACCGATTTACGATTGAAAGTATTCATCGTTAGGAGAGTTACCGAAATCTGGCAGCGGTACTGAAGCCAACGCGATTAGCCTTTCTGGACTTTGAAGTTTTTGCCTCTCAATTAAGGCCGTCTTCTCAACGTGCTTCCGATGGAATGCCAGAAAATTTCGTTCGCTTGCTTTGTGACATGAATTAACAACTGCTGCAGTTCGAACACCAGCCGGATGTGCAATACCGTTTGAGGTCGTAACTGGAGTAAGATAAAGGGCAGCAGCAGGACCTGTTCAACTTCGCCATCGACGCCATTATGCAAAGAATAATAGATCAGTGTCCTACCGATATCATCCTAGCACCGTCTGGACGCCCCTTGACCTATCTCCGATACGCTGACGATGTTATATTCGCGGAAAGCAAAATGAAACTTCAACATGCTGTCAACGTTATATCGAAGCTGGCTGCAGCTTGAGGTCTCCGTCTATGCCCTGATGAATGCAAACAGAAGTGGGTCTCTTCGAGACATCGAATGGGAATAAGGATGGACGGACAGCCGATCGAGCTCGTTGATGAGTTCGGTTACGTGGGATGTACACTGAAGAGCGACAGCAGCTACGAAAAAGATATTCAGCAGAGATGCGCTAAGGCCATTTCTGCATTTGACTCAAAAAACTAAATGCCCGTGATCGACCACCATCACCAACGAATTCAAACTGCCAGTCACTCAATCATAATCTACTAATCGGAGCCTTGGGCAGCACCGTCTACGGCGATGGAGAGGCTCGATTGCGCGGAAGGGAAACTCTTTAGATGACTGCTTGGCTACTTTAGGCCTAAGATATGTCACAATGAAGAGCTTTACACGGAAATCGACGTGATATATCTGCGGATGACAAAAAGATATCAACATCTTGCACCGCCATCAAAAGTGGCTACCGAAAATCGTCTTTGCTTCATTGGTCACATATTAAGGAGACTAGTAGATCCTCCTGTTCAACGAGTTCTGAGGAGTTTGTTGGCTTCGAGCTGGGAGACACATCCTGGCCGAAAACGGAAATTTTGGACTGAAATGGTGAACGAGGACCAGAGGACACTCGGCGTGGATACGCAGTTCACTTGGAACGTTTCACAAGATATGCAATAGCGACGAATGGATTGATTCTGTGCAACCTGTCGCAGAAGATCGAGATGTTTGAGCGCAGCTATGCTCAAGGATGGCACACCTCGGCGAAGATGCGGCTAATCGCGTCAGGCGATGACATCAGCCCGCCGATTAAGTAGAGTCATGCAAGCCATTGATCTTGTACTGCCTGATAGGGAAATCATCAATCTTGGAGAAGTGACTCTTAAAAAATTTGAAACTGACATGCTTGTGAGAAATATAACTTTCTGGTATCCCTTAGATTAAAACTGCAGTGCCTCTTCTCTGAGCCATAAGGGATCTATGGTACTCAGAGATCAGTCAATAAGTCGTCCTGGCAACATTGTGACCAAGGAAAAGGACATGACAGGTGATCGTAACTTTTTGCTTTCAAAAAGTAATTAGAAGTGAATTTCACGCCATTTTCCATCCCACTGCTCTTGTTTGACTCCCAATCTCGGTTCTAAATAACTCCTGAAAATGTCAACAATTTTTCTCATCCTTATTTTGCATTTTTCCCAACTTAATGTTACTCTATCAAATCATTTCTCATTGTTTTTCTACGAAAAACGTTATAAGAGTTTTCTAGCACACATTACTGGGAAATGTGGCTAAATTTCCTGAATTAAGCACATCTCGACCCTCGAAGCGAACGAGTTTTTTGATCTACGTGGATTTTTGGTCTACATGGACTGCGTTTCTACGTCATATATAAGCAGATGGTGGCATCACTCTGTTTCCTCGTTATTATCTGCTGCGTAACAAAAAGGAAGTCGATAACATAGGTGGGTATGTATTAATTTCTCGAAGCATTTTTTCGTAATCTTCTTTCAATTTGTATAGCTAGGTAACAGTTTTGTTGTCGAAATGCAGATCATTGATTTATTGCTAATTTCTGTGGTTCCTTTATTACTTCGACCAGATAGCGATGTGGACACCCCATTCACTAATCGGAAGTCGATAGCAATTTTGATCTGTCGCTCAACTATCCATTTATTTTCCTGAGTTTTTAGGGATTTCCTCAGTGTCTTGCCATAATCTGTTAAAATTTATCAGAAAATAGTTTAAATCAACTCTTATTTGATGGCTACCATTCTTCTCATATCTGGGACTTGTACATGACTTTGTGGTGACATTTCGTCATGGTCTCAGGATTGATGATCTCAGATTCCTTTGTGTACTTGGAGCTACAATAATATTGGTTTGATACTAGTAGATTGAAAATTTTCCTTTTTTTTTCGTTTCATCCTCATTTTTTGCACTGATGGTAACACTGAGAAAATTTTCGATATTAAAAGTCATAAGCTTTTCATGGATCTTGCACAACATTCTTCACTTAGCCACAAAAATACATTAAGTAGGCAAAGTAGTAGCGTACATCAGGTAAAAAAACGAGACTTTAAAGAGGTTTTAAGCGCTGCATTTATAAAGATGTGCAGGAAATTCGACGAGGGGGGATAAGGAAAAGAGCTAGGAACCATTCTCTACCTTTAATCCAATAATTTTTCATGTGTTTCTGGATCAAAATCCTTTGCATGATCAGTACTACTGAAAAAAATCTATAAAGTCAACCGATAACAAGAACAAAGACAAGGTTTTTGCTAATTTTTGGTAATATCCCGCATTTTCCAGAAAGTAGTAGTGTGTCGTGTTTTTGAATCCTCTAATTCTTAATTTGATTAAATTTCTTTAAATTTTAACTTAATTCTTCAAATTCTTGAATAACAAAAACTCCTAGCTAGTAAGCTTCAGAACTCTACTGACCGCAATAGTTGTTCTGTTTTTCTAAAAAATATTGCCATAAAACTATATAAAAAAGATTACGCAAACTACGTGATACTTATATAAGTTATATTATTTATTTGTTGATTCCTCTATGCATTATATACGCTGAGAGGAGACGTTTGTAGTCTGAGATGATATCTGGAGGCTGAGACCAAAAACCAGAGCGGATGGCTGAGGGCATTCTCTCAAACGGACACCGCTGACCTGCCCTTGCCGCTGCGATCGCCTACGATTGCCCAGCATGGTAAATAATCGAACAGAGAATGCATTCCGTCTCATTATAATATGCGAACAATCCTAAAAGTATAAGAAAATATCTTTTTTGTAAAAATTACGACCATTTGCGGGTAGCTGAAATCGTCGAAACTGTCGAAAATCCTGGAAAAAAAGACTATAACCTTCTAAAAATGACTTTTTGTCATAAATATAGATCTTTCCATAAACTGTGTGCATATCTTTTGCAGAAAAAAAATTATTTCCAAATATTTTGTTGCTTTCGACATTCCATAAATTCTTCGTATTCGAATAAACAACATGTCACGCGTCGAATCTGATAAGCAGCGCTATGATCTATGGACATTGAACTTGTGAACATTAAACTTAATAGCATAAGAACTTTCGTTAATGAGTGAAACAATCTAAAATAAGTTTTTTCAAATATTAAATAAAATAATATCAAGTATGAAATCTCTGAAGGCCAGACAGAAGGTCTCCATGGAATCCGGGCCTGGGGGGGGCTATGAATGGCTATGAATTTCACTTAAAAGTAGAGAGTACTGCTACGATTAACCAGAAAAAGTTGCTCTTAGAACAGATTGTGGTTTTGTGAACATAATCTAGTTGTGATCTCGCAAATTTAATTATTTCGTTACAGTTACGTTACGTTGCAGTTTCAAAATGTTTTATTTCTATTAATTACTCACATTAATTACTTGAGCTAAGAAATTTATCTTTACTCTTTCTTATTTCTTGCGCAAATTCAATTACGCGTTAGCTCCGCTTTCTCTGGGTATCCACGAAAGATGATTTCAAGCAAAGTGGAGCCTACAAAAAGTTTTCCGAGAAGAATTTTTTTCAAGACGAATTTCTCGAATTTACCCGATCAGTTGCTTGAAATAGGGAAGGGGAACACCTGAAAACATTTCTCGCTTTTTTTTTTGAAATCTTGCAAAAATTTTCCATGCGGCACTATTTTCTAACGTATTCAAAAATTCGTTAAGTGGTCGGATCAAATACAAGAAATCGGTTGATTCCTCTTTTATCTTCAAACATTCAATATATTTGGAGTGACAGAACATCTTATTCTTTAACTCTTTTCTCAGTAAATAAAAATATTGTTTCTGAAAAATAAACCATTTACATTGAAGTTCAGTAATTAGAAATCACATTAGATAACACAAAAAAAAACTGGGAAAAATTATTTTTGCACTTCAGTGTTTCACTGCATTGCATTTACCAATGCTTGGATAATATTGCACAATAAACTGAAATACTCAATTGTTTGGATTTCTCTTTGTCGTTACCGATTGAGGTGATTTCTACGTTCTTCTATGTTATGCACTAACGGTTCCGGAACTTCCTGGGAGTAGCGTGTTGTGTGTTGTTGATTGATTTGTTACTTGACCAGTGCTCGCCCTATGATCTCTGAGCACGCCATGCTGCTAAGTTGCATTTGTTCCACAAAAACTCCATAAAACACCAACTTGCCAACAAGGCAGATTTACCTCAAACGTGGATAATTAAACCAAAAAAAATTAAAATAAATGAAATGTTTACGTGCGGAGAACTCCGAAAAATGCGTGCTGAAGTTGACATGATCAGATTGTAAACAATTGGTCGAAGTTTGTGGAACTATTCGTGGAAATCAGCAGGAAAATAAGACCATCTGAGCAATCTTTAACAAATCCATGCAATAATTTATGAAATGTTTGATGAAACAAACTTGCTACCCAGGAATTGAATTGGAAATCCTACATCTCTAACAGTGGGCATTTTATATGGAAGAGAGGAAAGCAATGTTTTTGCTGCCTTTCCTGCGACATTCCGATGAAAGCTTCCAGTAATCGTAATCCTCAGTTATTGATCGGGAAAATAGCAATATTTCATTAACTCTTCACAGTACAAAATAATACAAAAAGAATGAAAAAATAGTGTTGAAGTTGATCTTATCGATACTTTATGAAAACTACACATTTGTCCTTCATTCGCTCAATCCTTTATGCCCGTAAGATTCACTATTCTCTTTTTTTTTAACAGTATTTTCCAATGCGATAATGTTCCAGTGCTATCGATTTTTGTGGATTTGATCTATTCGATTGGTTTCCATTCGGGATTGATTTCGATGACAGCTCCACGTATCGGTCAAGTGTAATAGTGGCTGCTAATCTCTCGTTTGATTTGCAGAACACATTCCTGTGCCAGAAGATTCGTTTCTTACGATGATTACCTCTCTTTTTTTCGATTTTTTTTTTGTTCCTCCTTTCTCGTTAAGAAAATTTCCACAGCAGTAATAAAACAAGCAAAGCACTTCTGGATTGCAAAGCACTCTGCCAATCGTCTCGTCTTATCGGCACCATATTAGACCGTTTTACAACCGTAAAGCACCATCAGATGTGTCGTATTCGATCGTTTCCGTGGATATCAATAAATCCTGGTGGTCAATCGAATGATCTCCAATTCAGGCACGTAAGCTGCTTTCGCCAATGTGCTTTGTGCTATGACATCATCATCGTCACAGTCGATTTTGGTACCCGTAAAACTTCAGCGTCGTCGACGGAACTCCGCCTCTATCGACTCATCTCTTTGGTTTCGTTTCATCAGATGCTATTTATATGTGAATGCGAGCGAATTTCCGGTCGTATCTGGCTTATTCGGGGTCCGATTACGCCAGTCGCGTTGGTCGTTTCTCTTCTCTCTGTTCAACGAAAACCTACGATATTTTTCCTTATGCGATAAGAATGTCTCACAAATTCGCATAAACAATTCATTTTTATACTTGTTTATTGGACATTTCAGTATTTACGTCTCTTCTTTCCTTATTTACATTTATTTCTTATTTATGCTATGTTCTTTTTTTTCTGGAAAGACATAATTAATTCTAGTCTCTAGTCTAATATTTCATCTATTGGACTTCACTGTCGTTATAACTATCAACCACCCTACAGGATAACCTTACGGAATTCCCAGAAATTTTCCAGAAGAGGAATTTTTATGTAGAAAAGGTGATTCATGTTTTTCATATGGGAATTTTCCTTCAAATCTCTTCTGGATCACGTTTCACGAAAGTTCAGAGGGGTTGGGGGGATCATGTGAGCTTCCTGAAGCGTTAAGCCCTACGACGCCACGGGAACATATCCTTTAATTCATCCCGTCCAAGTTAATCAAGGTTATCACGGCCATTCACTCCACTATACTTGCCATAGTTATTTTTTGTCTTTGTTACTAAGTATTCCACACGCGTTCCGAAATCCTTCAATTATTCTTTGATCCAGAAGAAATGATAAAGTCCATGATTAGATGGGATCAGCCAACGATGTGTTAAGGTGGTTGCAGGTGAGCTTAGGGCTTCAGAAAGCCCATATGGGAAGTGCTGGAATTACATATAATCTGAAAAATTGTAGGAAAATTTTCCCACAAGGGCATCAATGGAACAATGTCAATGTTCATTACAATTTTCTTCTATCATTTCTTTTTTTTTCATTGAGAACTGCGTCATTTCTGGAGTTCCTTTTTTTTAGAGCCCTCTGAAAGAATTTTTTTTTTTGAAAAAAAAACCGGACTATTTTTCTACTTTATTCTCATTTCATCATACGAGATGTAAGTAATTGATTCCAGAATCCGAGGTTTTCCTGATTTTGGCGGTCAGCAGAGGAGGGACTCAGTCAGTTTTTGAATGAAAAACGTTCGAAATGATACAAAAGAATGCCAATATCACTTAAAGAAAGCCCTAAAGCTTGTCTGACGTCTCTTCCAAGTTAACTAAATAGTTCTTTCTTTAATTTATATGCAGATATTATCTGTTTATGTTATTTACAAACCTGCATTAAAAGTAGGTCAAATTTAGGAGAGAAAGTCTTCAAATATTAGTGAAACTAACTGAAATTAAACTTAACTTGTTGAGTATATCTCTTCCTAGAATTTTTCCTAGAATTTTCATAGTCCATGATATCGTAGTGGAACTTACTCGTTTTTTTTTGCGATCATCTGTTACATTCGCTTTAAATATATTTCAGTCTATTTCATTTCAAATGTATTTTTAATTTTCTGCCATTTCCTGCCGTAGATAGTCTAATCTCGTGTCGTTCTCGCTTAGAAATGGGTCATCAGGTGACCGATATAATCCCCGAGGCCATCTCCAACCTAGGTCGTATCATTTGATTTCTGGCTTTTGTCACGGTGGTCCATGCATCTCTACGCACCTGCTCTCAACCACAATGCACTCACTTACCGCACCCTGCGATCCGGTCGCTCCGTTATGCGAACCGAGTCGGTCGCAAGCAATTCCACGCGTCCTTCAATGGGAATTTGATCCGCAGCCAAGTCGGTGTGGGCGGTGCGTGCACGATGAGGGTCAGCCTCATCGGATGGGTACGCATGTACCGAGCCATTCATTCATCTCATCAGTGTGCACGCGAAGCGGTTCGGCCGGATTTCCTCCGCCTCTCCATTCCAAGATCTGTTGCCGTCCGCAGTTGACTGCTGACCAAAGATCAAACCACGTTCTTTTTCAGTTCTTCCTCTTCTTTCTTTATCACTATATTCTATCTTTCAAAGATAGCCATTACATTCTTTATGATCATCCATAAATTTTTGTTCCTTCCTATCACTGAGAAGACCTCGTGAGTCCCTGAAGATGCCAGTCACACCATCTTAATAGCTCTTGCCTGTCATTTCCCCTTCTTGCTTCTTACATTTCCCTTTATAACGGCCTAAACTCACGTGACAATCCTTAACACCTCGATCCAGAAGCGGAGTTTTATCGCTTTATCAAAAATGAGCTGAGAAAACGTAGATCCCAGATTTTTTTACTGATTCTATTTATGGCGAGAATTATGGGTTTAGCGTATTTCCATTAGAAATCAAGAGGTCTAAGAACGTAAGCAACGTATTTCTACCGAATGATACAGAAATCCTCCCGAAGTAGAGTTATTAATTGATAGTACAATGGCTCAATCATCCTAAAAATATAATCCCGGATTTCTCTAAAATGCACCGAGAGCTGTGATTTGCGATTTTTTTTCTTCCGCTCAATTACATTGTAGGCACTCCTTATCAAGAAAGCCAGACGATCTCTTATCGTTCAACGGGGGGTTAGAACCTACATGCCCTTCACTTTTAGTGCTCCACGGCACGAGCGCCAGTACTCTACATATTTGCTTCCTTCGCTTAATACATTTCTTCTTACGATCTACTTATTTCTATTTCTCTTTTCTTATTTCCTAATCATGTCGTATTTTATTTTCAGTTCGACTAGGAAATGAATATTTCACACCTACATAGTTTTACAGCTGAACCGCACCAGCAAGTCGTCTGTCAACTTGCCGGCGCGATTGAGACAGCAAAGACAGGATCTTAAACTGCCAGAAAATCAAGTCTATTGAGTACGATAAACGGATAGCGTTTACCGCTACCACTCTTAAGGTAAATAATTCACATGGACATATTATCAGTTGGCTAAGAGTCTTCTGATTAATGTCACAATCTAAAAATAATCTTTCTTTTTCTCCAGGTCTACGAGGTTCGAGCTCCCGAGACCTTCATCAGTTTCCTTGCTTTCATCTACGACGCCGTTGACGAAGGCAAACCTCCACCTTGGTGACAACACTCGGACCACTTTTAAGAACGAATAAAATGATTAAGCAAATGGAAATTATTGGCGATAGCAAGGTCAGCACTGGATCACACTTATAGTCGCAATAAACTGATTCGTAACATCCCTAGAAAATCGTTATTATTTTCCAGGTCGGTATCCTTGACGGTGAAGCTGACGTCCTTGGTTTATGCCGACAAATTGCGATGAATAAGGATAAAGATGTGGGATTATTATTTGTGAGATTCCCGAAATTTCACCAGAATAATGCGCGTTTTCCAGGATAACGACGAGGCCTTCATGCTTGTCGACCTGGACCTTGTTTTTGAGCGGTATCAACTGTGGAAACGCGAATTACCGATGATTGAGGTGAGAAAATCCTCTGTACTCTTCACAGTAATAAGGGTTCTGGATGTGTTGCGTCTTTTGGAAAAAGGTTGGTCATCCATGCACGGTCTTATCTAATATGACCGTGTTCTGGAACTGGACTCTGATAGCGAGGTTGCAAGTCTACGGTAGAACAAACAAAAAAAATTGTACTGTATCTGGTTAAAGGAAAAGCTAAATTGATTAGATCTCGAGAAAGAAAGAAAAGCAGATATTGGGAGAAAATGGTGTGGTGTTCCTGAAAAAAAGAGCAAAAAGAAAAAGTTCTTGGCTGTTCAAATCAGGACTAGCCATCTAGCAAACATTAAATTTTACTTTTCTTTAAAACTAATATCGACATGAAGAAAAAATCGAGAAGTAGATTGCCATGAATTTGGACGAGTTATACTGTGTACCATCCGAATAGAAATTAAAGCCGCGCAAGCGCTCTCTTTCAGTCTCTTCTATCATTGTTCAAACCAAACATATGCATCATCCCTGAACAAAGGACGAGTTTACAGCACTACCGTATCATGTCACATTCACGTGACATGCATGATATTTTCACGTGCGATTGTAGGAGTGAGTGGTGGTGCCATGTAAACTCGTCCACTAAGTTTCAAACTGATTCAAATTATCAGTAGTATGACAATCATTCCCTGGAACTATCCTCACTTTTACGCTTGGTATTTATTTATTTATTTATTTATTTACCCTAGGTAAGATGAAACTAAAGTAAACAAAAAAATTTACCTCATGTCACTGAGTTCAGGGGGACCCCTGAAGGGCTGCGAATTTCAAAAGGAGTTCTGAGGTTTCCCACGCCTCCAACGTATACCAACATATTTTTAGCCGTTCTACGCAGTAAAATGTAACACGGATCTCGTCCTGCTGCGCACATTGGCTGCGTTAGGAGTTGGTTTCGATTGTGCAAGCCGAGAAGAGATCGATATTGTAAGCACACTTCTTGTGGATTACATTCCAGAAAGCTAACGAATTGTAGAGACGGGTGAAAACGACATGAAGATCGGTACAATTGTGGTTGATTGCGGGTCCACGGTGAAGCGTAGTGGTTGAAATCGAGAGGGGACCTTCGGTGGCTCCATTCGCTGTAGTGCGAGTGTACCAGGTCCCAGCTCGATCCGAACCGCTAACTTCACCGCGTCGCTTTGAACGCAGCCGCCTACGCAACTACACCGAGTCGTTTTTACCCGACCATAGCAATGATGGTTAATAGCTGTGAGCACAGCATTGAAGGGAATTCCAACAATTTTAATTTTAACAGGTCATGGATTTGGGCGTGAGTGCTGATCGTATCATCTATGCAAATCCGTGCAAAACACGTTCGTTCATCAGTCATGCTAAGGAGAGAAATGTCACCATGATGACATTTGATAATGCTGAAGAGTTGGCAAAAGTGGCAACACTACATCCTGATGCTGAGTACGTTTAGCTGGATCTATTTATATATTTCATAAAATTTTACAACTGATAAACATTAAAATAATAAAATAGTCAAGCTCCTTCGTTTGATTGAAAGGACTTTCTTCAGGATGATTCTGCGTATCGCCGTATCCGACCCTACCGCTACCTGCCCACTGAACCTCAAGTTCGGAGCTGATCCGGTGAAAGTTGCCCCTCAGTTGCTCGTGCAGGCGAAGCAGATCGGAGTGGAAGTCGTTGGCATCAGGTGAAGGATTTTCAGCGTACTTCAATTTTCTGCAAACCACTTTTCAAAAAGTGAAATCCTGAGAATGTTATGTGATCGACTAAATAATGATTAGTAAGCTCAAAACGTCCTAAAGCTCGGTGCAGTCATCGCTGCAGTCCGAGTGAGTTAGCAATGGTCCCAACTCGATCCTAACTTCTCGCTTCACTGCGCCGCTTCGAGCAAAATCTCTTACGCAACTGCATCGGGCTTCAGGTCGTTCGGACCAGACTACACTTACCCAGTTTCCATTGTTTTCGGGTAAAATTGGTTGGACTTGTCTCCGTGGATTTCACCTTTTTTATTTGAAATCCACGGAGGTGACAAGTCGGTTGCAGTGGTTTAATCCAACACTTCTTGGATGCGCCCATAGACTCACGCCCAGAGCATTTTATTGAAATGGAATAACGGACGTGTTATCTCCAATTTCTCCTCGGTCCGATTAAGTTCATTATAAGAAAACAGGCAGTACTGATTTTTTTTAACTTCCTGAAGATACGCTTTCTGTTGATTGTTTCACTGGAAATAGATCGCTTTCATTAAATTCCATTTTTTTAAGTTTCCACGTTGGTTCGGGATGCAACGACCCGACCGCATACCGTGAAGCTCTAGCTCATGCAAGAAATCTCATGGATATAGGAGAAGGATTGGGTTTCTGTATGAAAATATTGGATCTAGGAGGAGGATATCCCGGATCTGCACATCACACCTCGTTCGAGAGTGTAAGCTCTCTTCCCCTATTTATTCAAAATTTCCAAAATGACAGGTGTATTTTAGATTGCCGCAGTGATTCGTTCTGCTGTGGACGAATTCTTCCCGGAAGGTATGGGTGTACGTCTGATTGCTGAACCGGGAAGGTGAGCTATGAAGCTTTCACTGTTGAATGATTAAGTAATAAAGAATATTTGGAACATAAAAGATCCAGCAAACGTCCAAAAATTATTTTATGATAGGAACTAGTTCCAGATTTTTCGCAGCTGCTCCTTTCACTCTTGTCTGCAATGTTATCCATGCAACTGAGGTGTCGGCTGAAAAGATCACGAAGCAACGTAGGTTCATATTATCATGGATACTGCAGGATACTGTGATGATATAAGGAGAAAGTCTCGCTCACGAATGATTTGTTTTTCAGCGGAAGACTCAGAACATACTGGATATATGTACTACATCAACGATGGTGTCTACGGTTCCTTTAACTGCATTCTTTTCGATCACGTTCAACCGGAGGGAGTGCCTCTCTTTGTGAGTGTCATCTGAGATCTAATAGGATCGCTGTGGAGCGCGTTTGCATTCAACCCTACTGACGCGACGCGTCTGCAGCAATATGTGGACTCTTCCGGATCCTTTTTGTCCGATGCACCCAAGAATCGCCGCTTCTTTAGCTGATAGGATCAGTTTCGTTGCGCTGATAGGCTCAAAGAGCCCGCAGTGCGCACAGCGCGCGCGTTGCGTCACCTGGGTTGAACGCGCTTGATAGTTACTGTAGACGTCCACAAAAAACGTAACTTCGCAATGTTATAAAAAGGAAATTGACATTGCAGGATGAAATTGCCGAAGAATATCCAACCACTATTTGGGGACCCACATGTGATAGTTTGGATAAGGTTGAGGTAGGTAGCGTGAATAATTCTTTGGGCAAAAGTACCTCGTACAACTAATAAATATTAAATTTCAGGATAAGAAACATATGAGACGTCTATCAGTAGGCGATTGGATCCTATACTCAAACATGGGAGCGTACACCTGTTCTGCTTCCACAACTTTCAATGGATTTCAGAGACCAACACCCGTTTACGTAATAAACAGAGAGAATTGGTAAGCTTAGTTAACTACGTCATCTCATCCTAATTAATTGCTGCTAAAACTATATGAGGATTAATTTCAGGTCAGAAATTTCTTCATCCCCTTACATCTAATATGTAACAACACTGTCCAAGGAGATTTAATGGACTGAGTATCTATATGTATAAGCTATCAATTATAAGCTATTGTAAACTATGGTATTGACGTTTATTGTTAATAATTTTCTCTTGATAAAAGTTTCATTCCAAAAAGAATTTGATTAAAGTTGACCTATTGGGACAAAAAAATCTAAAGTGATACCGACGAGTCCGGAGTTCGTGTGGAGAGGGTCCCGGCGGATTTTCGAGCAGGGATCATGCCTCGACAGAGCAATTACCGATGGTGTGTATATAGTAAAGGTGAGTAAAGAAACTCACCCTTACTGCTACCTAAAGCCTATAGCTGTCTCTGCTTACCTACCGCTAATCGTACATTGCATCACCAAGTAGGATATAATTTACGAGTCACTTAATTGTTTTGTGGAATCAGACACATCCACTAGAACTTTTTGATGTGAGGTGAATTTGTGACCGTACCAGAAGTAGGAGAAATCCTCCACTGAATTATGAGAGAAGGATGTATCTAAAGGCTTCAAACTACGCATATGAAAATTATCGTTAAAAACGGAACACTCCAACTTTTAAAAGTGTCGGAAATGAAAATTATCGTTATGCTACAACTTCCCCCTAATTTATTTCCGAATAGAATGACCTTCTGTATCTCCGAGTTCTTGGAAGAAAAATAGTTCGTAGGATTTCTAGAGCTCCTGAAGGTAATATCTAGACAAAACTCGGTCCCAATTCTCTTATTAAAACATCATACAAAATGACATGTATTTTTAACTACATTGTTCTCTAATTTATTCAGTAAATTCCGACAACCTACACCACTCTTCTTTACATATTTGCTTATAACTGTGTACGTCTTTGCGTCTCTACGATCACAAGAATGTCCAGGACGGTTGTCTGCGTCTCCGTGAACGACTGGAGCTTGACCTCGTCGAGGATTGTTCGCGTTTCTCCCGGCATACCCACTGGACACGTTATGTCTCGAAGGCATTCGCCGAGAATCCGCCGGGAGCCCTTTCACCGTTCACCGACGAGTCCGACAGGCGTCGTTAAGGAACTGGTCCGAAGATATCCAGAAGTGAAAAATACCAATAGTAATTGGGAGGTTGTGCACCGGCAAGATTGCAAAAAAATACCGCTACCGTATTGAGGCGGGACACTTGTTAGCAACAATCATCGCCGTCATTCGCTATGGTCCCCTCGATTTCAGAAGATAACTCCATTGCTACACCTCGACTGCAGCCGCGTACGCAACTGCACCGAGGTGTGCATAGTGAGGAAGCACGGTGAACTCGTATACTGGGTTAATCTGACGTATCCTCTCCCCATCCCCAACAAAAAACCATTCAAATCAGAAGAGATATGCCAAGCACCACTTTATATCCGCGAAAAATGCAAATAGGAACATGTACTGTCGAGTCCAAAGGACTTAAATCTTCCTGTAACTGCGTAGAGAGCTGCGGTCAAAGTGGAGCTAGCGGTTGCTATCCAGATAGGATCCGCTAGCCACATCGCACCAATTCGAGAGCACCTGCTTACGCAATTGCGTTAAGTTTCAGGTTCTTTTGGAACGAATACAGTTCCTAAGATCAGGCACACATCTGCCGATCGAAGAATATTGGCGCTGGTATTTGCGACTAGAACATTCTTCAACATGAACATGGGCTATTTTGGAAAATTTTCAACGGATCAATAGTGCTACTTATGAGATATACATACACCACAAGCAATGAGTAGCTTCCTGGTTGAAGTGCACTGCACTGCTATTGGCGATGTGTTCTTTTCCGTCCATTCATGGATATAATGGGATCATTTGCTTTTTTTTCTGTACAAACTTCTTTCACTCGTCGAGCAACCAATGCCATCTGTAGATGACAAAAACCGAACACGTGTCACATGTCGTTTCTTCTCTGTCGTTCGTCTCCTAATTTTTTTCTGACCTTTCCTTAACAAGAAGGGTTTCTTTCCAAGTTCCCCTCACCTCACCTGCGATGAAACGAGACGAACGAGTCATCGTAGGATTGCTGTGCTGGCCGAGCTAGCTAGATGAGCTTACGTACTAACAAACAAGAAACTTTTTTTTTCCAATTTCATGTGTTTCTTCTCAGGTTACTGAATACACCTACATCGGGGCATATTAAAATTTTCTTCTATTACGTAGTTTTTCCAGAATTTTTCCAGGAAACAAAAAGTCTATACGCTGGGTGAAAATTCTACCATTAGAGAGCCATTCCGATGCATAGGAACTTTCACAGTCAACCTACACAAATATTTGGTAATTGCATTTCTTATTTCCAACTTTTTGAAAAAAATTCCAATTTTATTGGTGCAAATAAAGAATCTACAATGTAATTACCATCCTTATCAGCGACATGTTGCCTCCTAATGGGCAAAGTCTCAATGCCCCTTTTCCTGAAGGAGAGGGGCTGCGACGATAAAAAGTCGTTGAGTACGGGTTTTCTCACGCAGATACTACTTCAGGACGTGGAACAGGTGATAGTCCGATGGAGCAAGATTCAGGAGGATAAGACGGAGTCGTCCACCCTGGGCCCTCTAGAAATTTTTCACGTCACTTTTTCGCGGAGTGCATCCGCCAGCTTTTGGAGTTGATTTGTTGGAGAGATTGGCGTTGATTGTCTGACTTTCTGTCAACAGTTTCAGAAACTTCTCGAGACAAACTAGAATACAAGTTTAAAATCAAAAAATGGAGAAAGTATGCAATGACTCAATACGTATGAAGAGGGTAAGCCCTGATTTCTAGCAAACAATAAGGTATAAGGTCGAACAACTTCCTCTGCTGGGCTCTTCGCAAATATCCGAACATTCTGTAAAATGTTAAAAAATTCTACAGATGGTATGGAAATTTACCACACACAGATTAGCCTGAGCTACAATAGCAGTTGGACAGACAAAGTAATTTGAGTAATTTTGAATAATTCCCCATATTTCACCACAGTGACAGCCTCCGTCTGGAAAGCAATCCTACAAATATTTGTACATATATGCCGTAATTTTATGTAAGGGAACAATCCAGCTGTCTTTTTCTTCTGCTCATTGCTTCCCACTGAAAAAATATCCAAGAATGATCTATTTGATAGTCTTCACACATCCTACGGCCGCGTAGTCCTCGATGATCTCCCAACGTTACCGCTTGATTTTCCTAATCACGCTACTTGTTCGAGGCTTTCCTTCAAACGGAAGTGCTGCAGAGAAACAGAACTAAAGACAGAAAAATGAAAGTGAAAATGTTTGGATATTAATCGCGAGTATTCCAAGAAATAAGAAAGATTTACCGTCTCATATTATCACTTCACAAGAAAGTTCGCTACTCCAGGGGCTGACAGCTCTTTCTATCGAGTTTCCGGGATGGCGACGTGTAACGGTGCATCTATCCAGTTCAAATCCTGTAAGGGCTGCAGGAAAAACAGCGGTAAGCTGCATTACACATATATATTAGTAGGGCCAACATGACAAGAAGCACTCTGCAGTTGCTAAGCGGCTGCGGTCCAAGCGGTGCGGCAGAGCGTAGCGGTTAGGATCTGGGGAGGACTCTACCTACTACCATTTTTCACTGAGGTTCCCAATGGTCCCACTTCAGTCCTAACTTTTCCACCACGTCGCTTCGATTGCAGCTGCCTACGCAACTACACCGTACTTGATACTCGTTTTGACCCGGCTATGTATTTTAATTTTTGAATCTTAACTGCAAGAGTATCCGATTTATCTCTGCGACTATTTCTCTGTATTATTTGGAAGCATCGAGCGTGACTGCTCGCTCTTTCTAGTGAATTGTAGTCGGGTGAAAATGAGCTGAACCTCAGTACAATTACGAAAGCGGTGCAACGAAGGGAGCGGTTCTTATCGAGATGGGACCCTCGCTAGCTCCACTCATCTCTGCAGTGTGAGCCGCTTGGCACCGCCAGCTCAACCGCGCCGCTAGGAGCGCAGCCGCTTGCACAGAGCTTCAGTTCGTTTTGACTATACATCCGTAACCCTATCTATTCGCGGAGGGATCCCAACACTCAATCAGTTTCATGGCATGCTGCCTTTAAAGGCATCACCCACGAATCTGAGGTGGTACGGATTTCAAGTGGAATATTCGTATACGGGATAGTAGATTATGGAGAGGAGGGTAATTCCGTCCATTTCTTCTTAATTTCCGTAAGAAAACTGTCCGGAAGATGCGGCGCGTGCACAACGCTGGCGCGCCCCAATCGAACTCGTTGTAGGAAGTGGCGCGCCGGAACGCCCGAAGCCGCATATTCTGGGCCGTTTTTTTTACGGCAATTAGGAAGAAATGAAAGGAATCACTTTTCTCTCCATAATCTACGATCCCGTATACGTATACTCCACTTGAAATCCGTACTACCTCAGATTCGTGGGGTGATGCCTTTAATCCTATGGTGCAGTGAGGCGCGGCGTAACATTGTGGAGCGAGCCGATGCGATAGTTTGCATCGCGGAGTTCTATATGCTTATCCTTTTGCATTCGAAAGAATAGCCGTAGTTTGAAATAATTCATCTTTATATTCTTCCAACAGTAATAGAAACTGTTAACAGTCTTGGCTTGTATCATTATTCGTTATCGATATGTTGACCACTATTTCGAAGATTTAAGGTTAAGAGTTGAAGATCCTATCTTCATTTTTTTTCTTTTTTTTTTTGTTCTGCTTCTTTTTCATCTGTTTCTATAGTAGAAAGGATCGTTTCACGCACAAATTTTTGAAAACGTCCATCGTTTTGTTTCACATGTTGGTGCGCGTTTTAACTCGTTAATTTCCAGTCTTGACAGGTCCGTTCAAGTGTTCGTTGATCTGGATGGTAGATCATTTTTTATTTTCAAGACTTTGCATTCTCCTTTCCCATCATATTTTGTTGTTCTCACTACGGTTTGTAAAAGTTCCTAATTCGCGTTTCTAACAACGTTATTATCCTAGATATAATATTGAATGCCCTGTCCATGTACTCATTCCGTCAATTTCTCGAATTTCACTGATTAATAGTAGCCGATTTTGCTACTAGAAATGTGACATTGACACAATTCCAGATGTTTAATAACTCGTCGATTATCGCGCTCCATCTCTCTGATAAGCCCAAACACATGACAACAGTTGTCGTCGAATCAAAAAACCTCACTATTAACTGGATTAGTTCCTCAGCCAAGGTATGGATTGTTCTTCTAGTATTCAGACCATTAGCTTAACTTATTGGGGAAATTAAACGTTCATTTTTCATTTACCCACATATAGCTATAGGTTTTTAAACCTTCGGTTTAAACCTTTTCAAAAAGAATCTTTCAAAGTGGTCAAGTTTATTCGTTTACCATATACTTTCCTTATATTTCTTGCTGTTATGGTGATTGAAAGCTAATTTATTTCCTTCCAATAGGACATCTTTGCATTTCCAATTTATTTACATTTTAGTTGCTTTCACAATGATGATGCTTAGAAGATCGCTGAGTACGGCGTCATCACTGATTGGCAGAGAATTATACCAGGTATGTTGTTTTCTGCTTTTTCCTTCAATATTGATCTTAGTAAGTCCTATGCCAAAAACACTGCTCCGATTCTCCTTCTTAGCCTTTTTGATCCCGAATCTTGAATGCTAATGTCTTAGTGGAGATGGAAGACCCTGAACGCTAGCCATTTTCATATGGACTTATCACTTATCTCAGAACCAAAGTCAGAAAGTCACCAAAACGTAGTTTTTTGTACCCATTCCTACCTCCTATTTGCTCCTCGTGAGAAAATTCCAACAAGCTGCATTTCATTGAAATATTCATAGTACTTGTTCGCTTTCTTTTTCTAAAGCATATTGATTGATTTCTTTATCTTCTGCTGTTGGAAATCTTTTAATATTGCAGAAATATTTCTGAATGTGGGGATATCTGTGCACCAAAACGTACAACTGTTAGTAGTAGTTAGTAGAATTCAAGTTATTCTTGTCAAGCACGCTCACTACACGCATTTCGAGGTTTCATGACTGAACTTGCCGCTAAATTGACTGCTCACTCATATGTAATCAGTTTTTAGAATCGAATTGCAGGCATTTGTTGTGCTACGGTATGATGGTTTTTTTTTTCCAAATTATCAAATAAAATGTGTTTATTTCAGGGGGAGACGGTTGTTCGCCTTATCCTCAAAGATGTCAAACGGCGTAATGCACTTTCACTTGAAATGATTGAAGCGCTAACCAGCGAAATGGAAGGAGTCAATACTATTTCAAAGGTTTTATTTAATTGTTGCAATGAAGGTGCATTCGTTTTTTCCAACCTTTAATTCAGTTCAGGTACGGTCGGTTATCATCTCTTCCGAGGGCCCTGCATTTTCATCGGGACATGACCTGAAGGAGTTGGTAAGTTTTAGTTTTGTTCATTTTCTTTTTGCTTTAGTTACGAGCATTTTTTTTTGGAAAGCCGAAGCCGGGTCCGATCTGCATCAGAAAATTTTTGATCGTTGTGGGAATCTTATGATGTTAATACGTCGCATGGAGATCCCAGTTATTGCTGAGGTTTGTTTTACTTGCAGTTTTCATATGTTTTCCCTCCACTTTAGAGAAGGCGTATTCAATTTGTAGCTCTGTTGAAATATTTTTGTCATAAGTGTTTTGCTACTCACATCATAGTTGTATTTTAGCTATTGGACTTGATTCTTCCTATCCTTGTCCTTTTTGCTCGTTTATCTAACTTATTAAACGAAATTTTCTTCAGCCATCCTCTACATCTTTCTAGTAAGTTCTCCAGAATCATCTATTACTTGAAATGTCCTTCAAGTGTGGTAGTTATTCTTCGATAAAGCTCTCTCATATCGTACAAAGGTTTTTTTCCGTAACACTTAGACCTATTTTATATTCATACACGTTAAGGTCCACGGTATAGCTGCAGCCGCTGGATGTCAGTTGGTGGCCTCGTGTGATGTTGTCATTGCGTCTGACACTTCAAAATTTGTCGTTCCTGGGTATGTTTCTAATTGCCTTTAAGATTTTCCCTGAATGATTTAATATGGAATCCCTTATAAGTTCGGAATGTTCCGGCCAAAGATGGATTTCTGCTTATAGTGTCACTGATTCTGAGGACTTGCTTTTTCACTCTAGTACGTAAAGTACATGGACCGTAACCAAGGTGCTCAACCCCAATTTTTTCTTGGCTTTTGAAGCATTGTTAACATGTGTTGCTCCATATACGTCCTTCATGTCATAATGTTATGACTAACGAGTGGGACGCTATTGATGAAACGCTCAAGCTTCCATTTTCATTACATGTGATTCAGTGTTAAGAGTGATGTCATTTTTAACAAATGATTCGAATATGGATAGCGGATACGGTACGATGTTTCATGACGATGGGCAGTATGTTATTATTACGCATATGAGAGATAATCTAGTACTAATGGCTCTTTGCTTCTAAATTTATCTCTGAATCAATTAGAAAAATTACCTGAGTGACTCAATAAATAGCCCCAAAATAGAGATTTCTCATCAGTAACTTGTTTATAAAATCTAGTCTCTCTTACTACGCACCCCTAGCATAAAATATTTTTCTTTGAAATTTCTTCGAGCACATTTCCCAAACCTCAAACTAATTGGGTAGCTGTTATGGTGAAGAAGTTCTCATGGGCCTGATTACCTTGTATATAAATATATATTCATTCAATAGAGAGAGAGTGTAGTTATCAGAACTGAGTAATAAATACCAGAATTGAATAATAGTTTATAACCCATTATCACTTTTACCCTCTAGCAGCATCAAACCTTAAACATGTCGTTCAGCAAGAGCTTCTAAGAAGGGGTATATCTTGTCACTTTCAGCAGATTGCTTTAGCGACGAGAAGGTGATTCAAAAAACTGACTAGAAAACTAAGTAATAGAAATGATGCATGCTCATTTCTCCAAATTTATTGGGCTAGTGTGATCTGCAGTCCTATTTTTTCGTTATAATTATCGACAAAAGCAATCATTCGGATCAATCACCACAAACTACTTTTTCGAGTCAAAGTATGGTGGTGATCTTTCATCTTTACGTAGTATTGGTTTCTCATGTGATGAACTACTTCCACGATGTCAATCCTTTAGAGCACTGATTTTAGGCAAAAAGTTGGTCTGTTCTGTTCGACTCCTGGGATTCCACTGGCTCGGGCCGTTCCACATAAAATAGCTCTCTATATGTTGCTCACTGGTGAACCTATTGATGCCCAAAGTGAGTGCACGAACTTTTCGCTAAAACATTTCGTTTACTTTGACTCGGTTTATATTCTTTCGATTTCATAGATCATCCCTAACTTTCGCTGAGCAATATTACAAATTTGATACTCTTCTTACATGAAGGTTTTTGGTACCAAATAACTTCTTTTTGTCAATCTCTCATCACTTTATATGATCACCACAATCTTTCTGGGCAATCCTTTTCAGCTGCGCTTAGCTGCGGGCTGGTTTCGCGGATCGTCCCCGAAAAGGACGTTAAATTCGAAGCTCTGAAAGTTGCTGAACAAATTGGTCAACATAGTCGTTCGGTCACTGCACTCGGCAAAACGTTCTTTTATTCGCAAACGGAACTAGGAATCAATGATGCATATAGGTTAGTTCAATAATTTCGAAAACTTTCACATTCTGGCAAAATTTGTGGAAATATTAGTGTTGTGATAAAATCAACTTTTCAAGCTGTCTTAGTTCGCAATAATTAAAACCGGTGAATGATGTTTATATGTGCTAAGTCAATAATGTTGGCTCGAGAGCGCTTTTCTCTGACTGTTGGAAATGTCCCACGGTTCCTTGAGTAAATATTTTTAATCGTGATGAGGCACACATTTTTTTTTACGTTTTCTGTCAGGAAATGGCAATTGTTTGCGTATACGGTATCTTGCTCGGTTGTGCTGTACGTAGATACAGTTCTGTTTGCCAAATTCATTAGACGATCGCAGATCGTCAGAAGGCAAGGTTACCTTCTGTCGTTAACAGATAGTTTGATTCCAGAAAAGTCTTTCATTTCATTCATTTATTTTCTGTTCATTTCTATCACAAATTCGGTGACAGTGGATTTCGTGCATTTTGTTTATGTGTGTAATCCACGTTGCCATTCGTTTATGAAGTTTATACAACTAGTGCGTCGATGATCACTGCTTAGCTTTGAAATAAGCACATCATATGAAATTTTAATCTTCTTTGGATTTTGGTATATCTCTTCAAAGATGTGTTTTCGAAATATAAACCTACCGTATCACTGGCTCACTTGTGACGTCGTTTTTTCAGATTTGGTGGGAAAGTAATGACTGAAAATCTGAAGTACAAAGATGCTCAGGAAGGTATCAATGCATTCATCGAGAAAAGGAAGGCGGATTTCAAGCATACGGATGAAAAAGTTTGATGAGACGTGCGTTTTATTTCCTCAGATAAATTATTTATCGAAAATCTTATGCTTTTCTCACACATGTGCCTATTCCTACAGTGTTCCTCATGCCTCCAGAGGTTAAGCTTTTTTTAAGAAAGAGATATATGCTTAGCTGCTGGTAGTGAAGGGGAAATTACCGCTCTCGAGCCAACATTCTTGATCCTTAATCTTTTTCGGTTCCAACCTGATTCATTAAGCCCCATTTGTTCCGAAAACGTAGGGCTAGGATAAGAGATGAAACTATCGAAGTCATCCTCATTAGTTATTCACAGGGGTGCAAAAATTAAACTTTTTTTTTGTTTATTTCCTTTTCCAGGGTCTTTCGGTTGGTTTCATTTAAGATCCTGTAGTAGCAGATTAATGTTATATTGTATCTGCACGATACATAGTTAACAGCGAGATGTGTTTTGCAAAACGGTGAATAGAACTCGATTGACTGTGGGGGCTGTGAGAAAAGAGTCGAATTCTTTTTCGTTTGCCATAAAGCAGCCAATCAACAATTCTCTGATTTGTACATCCGCTTAGTTAAGGCTAAAAATGATACACATTCTCGGTTCTCACTAAAAAATTAGGGTGGCTTATTTTGTTTCGTATAAGGTGTACTGCTATTTATAACCCGATGCTTCATCGCCTGTCTTTTTGTTTCTTGTCACACCAGAAGGTGGTAGGTACTGAGAATGATATTGACTTCTAGATTAGAGAAGTCTTAAAAAATTCTGATCGTTGAAGAGATTGAACTCCTTTCTACATTTTTTTAAAATGCTTCTCTTACGACTTCTTGAAATGTTGTCTTTGGCTAGAACACGATAGTTTGCTTGGATCAGATCCTAGTCAAGCGTTAGCGGGCTGCAAAACCTAAATAAACAACTGTGTTTATCGCTCTTCATTAGTCACTAATATTTACATCCCTGGTAATTTCCCCAAAATAACCTCAACTAAGATATTTATGAGTTGCTACGTAAACGAGGTTGTCCCAAAATAACCTCAGATAGGATATTTATGAGTTGCTGCATTAACGAAGTTCGAGTGTAATTGCATATTCATGTCTTTCAGGAGGTTATTAGTATACTTTTACAGCCGTTCGTTAGATGAGAATCGTTCATAGTCCATAGATCACCGTACATGGATCAGCCACTACCTTCGTGGATAATGTCATATGTTGTTTGTGTTGCGTCCGAAGGTGTGATCTGAGGTCTAAGGTGTTGTGATTGGACTCATGAAGACAGATTTTGTTTTCATACGGTTCATTTAAGAGTATTAGTTGCAAGGATCAGTGTTTGTGCGTATGTGGGTAGTAGAATTTGCATATGAATTAGTATAATATTCCGCTAATCTGATATCTAATAGAAAGATTTCTCTAAGTATGATGAGAGATTAGTCGCCCCGCTTCTCTACGTTCGTCATCCACCATGAACACATATCACGAACGATTATTTGATGGTGAGCATGGCTGTCTGAAAACTTTCCATTGCTGAAAAATTAAACACTTTTGAAAGTCGTTTGTTTAGCCGAAAAGTGGAATTTAAAGTTTATCTGCTACTATTATGGTTCTAAGAAAGTGCGGCTGACACGGTCGGCAATTTAGTGATGAAAAGGATAAGTTTATCCTGGAGTGTTCTTGCGATTCGTAGATGTGCGAGGACAACACACATTTCCAGGAGAGTTCAAAAAAAGTAGTTCCTATCTCCATTGAATTTTAGCTGATACCGTACTCATGGTGGTTATGGTTCGGGAGAATCCTTGATTTCCCGTTGTTTTCTTTTCGGGCATTTTAGATTATAAACAATTATGTTATGTTATACATTATGTTGTATCTATGAACCGCTCGATTTTCGTGGTCCCCACTGTTTTTCCAATGTGGTCCCGTGTAGTCTTTATTCAATTTAGATTAGAAACAAAATAAAAACGCTATGGTGCCATCATGGACTGGCTTGAATTCAGTTTGGGAGTAAAAAGAATATCTTGAGAAGGATTGCTCATCCAGAATGGACATTCTCGATTTTCCAGCTGATATTGGGTTTTTATTTCCACTATATTTGTCATATCAAAAACATTGATATGGGACGAACCTCCAGAACTAAATCCTGTAACCGTGGATGTTACTCAATAAATAAAAGAAATCAAAAGTGAGGAAGACGGAAAAAAAGAATTATGCTAAGCCAATTACAAGGGATATCTCCTTGACGCGTTGAAGAAGGTTTTTTCAAAGGTTTTCTCAGACAAAACATGCTATGAAGAAATAATTCTATGAACGATGCAGTATTTTTTTTACTGAAGTGGAATTACGAAGTTCCCTTTGATTTCCGTGCCTGATTTGTGTGGGATGTTTATGATGACAAATTAGTCCATTTTGCAAAACCTCCATCCAACTAAAATGAAATTAATCTCGGAAATGCAATGAGATTAATCGTGCAAACATTACCTTACACTCCATGAATCGGAAAAAATGAATCTTTCCATGAATCATTTTGAGAGGAGAAACATGGATGTTTGTACAGAATGTGTTACAAGAAATCTGCTCACAACAGATGCTACTCAGCTCAAAAAGGAGCTGGTTCCCAGAATCTTTGGATGAGAATCATACTTATCATCGTATCATTAACAGTCATGGTACAATTCTGCTTTTTTCTTTCCCAACTCATTCTCGGATGCAGCGCAGTCGATAAGAGGTCCGTTAGGCAATGGTCAATGGTTTGAATTCGACCTGAATTGCATGGGAGGAAAAACGCGGATTTGACACCCGCCGGGTACCTTCCAAGTCATTGTAAAGGCTAATTATTCAGTCGTAATGTTTAAAGGTATCACCCCACGAATCTGAGGTGGTACGGATTTCAGGTGGAGTATTCGTATACGGGATAGTAGATTATGGAGAGAGGGGTGCTTCCGTTCATTTCTTCTTAATTGCCGTAAAAAAAACGGCCCGGAAGGTGCGGCGCGTGCACAAGGCTGGCGCGCTCCAATCGAGCTCTTTGTAGAAAATAGTGCGCCGGAACACCCGAAGCCGCATCTTCCGGGCAGTTTTTTACGGCAATTAGGAAGAAATGGACGGAATCACCCCCTCTCCATAATCTACTATCCGGTATACGAATACTCCACCTGAAATTCGTACCACCTCAGATTCGTGGGGTGATGCCTTTAACGATTGCGAATTGCAGTAAAACGCGGATTTGATACATCCAAGCGGATTGATACGCTAGAAACTTTATCCTTTAACGTTTAAAGTTAATTGTGTGGAAGCTGTGCGTAGGCAATTCTGCAAAGTCTCCAGAAAGCTCGTTAGAACAAAATCCAGCATTAGCTTAATCGCATAGCTGAAAATGCTGAAGCATCTGAAAAATCGGATCTATGTTATCCTTCCGGATGAAAAATGTGGATAAAGTGTACGGCGTTGATTAGGAACCCTATGAAGATGCGCCATGCGCCTATGCGTTCCGCTGCAATTCAGAACTCTTTAGGTTTATAGAAATGTATAGAGCCTTACTATGAGTTGCGGAGACAAGCCTATGTGTCAATTAAGTGTTCTTTTTCGCCCAGAAAACTCTGGTAACAATTTATCGATCCTGATGTGGTTGGTACTGATGCGGTTTCGAACCATCGGTCAATCATGCAGTCACAGCCGGACTCCTTACCAACTGCGCTACATTTCTATCAATTAGGGTAGAAGAACTATTATTTTAGGCACTCATCCTGAAGGACGTAGTTATTAGCTTCATTTTTACTATGAAATATTTTTGAATTGACTGCGCACTGACGTGAAAGTATGGTCAACTAAGATCTACAAAAGCAGTATGCGGTTGTTCCTCATGAGTCAAGAAGTGAATAGAGCACATCAATCAATATTTGAGGTCCGAATCTGTCTACAACTGTACAATTTTAACAAACACTCAACTGACAAACACTTACAACTTACACCATTTATTCACTAAGTCTTGAACATTGCTCATTTTATAGGATTTTTTCTTTCTCTTTCATATGTCTTCGAAGCTATGCAGGGGATGTAGGATTTGAAAAAGAAACGATGCATCCAGAAAGTTATTGACAGTTTCTTGCCACTAAGATATTATCCTCTTTCAGAATTATTCTATTTATATTGCAGTTATTGTTGTATAGGATGAAAGTGAATTGACAACAATCATGTGTAGATCTATGCTGCCGTTTTTGCAGTGTATTTATTCTTGCAGGTGTTTTTTTTTTGTCTTTGGAAAACTTTTTTTGTCAACCCTGATGAACTACATTGAGATTCGTTGTTTACGTTGTTGTTTACAATATTAACAGTGAAGTTCTGCAACAGCTTTGATTCTTGAAGAAGCTGCAAAAGACTTCCATCCTTTAAAATTCTCCCCCACGTTGTTTGTATAGGATTTAATCAGTGTATTATAGGTATTTGTTTACTTGTTAGATCGGAGATCCATCTCTCCCTGTTCACAACATCAGTAAAGGCGATTATCTTCTAATCCCCTTAGTTTTACGATTTTTTGAAGAATCTCACCATAAGATGAAGATAATGCCATGTTTTTGCACATTTGCATATATAAATTCTGTATTTTTTGAGACATCCATAACGAAATGGAGGATTTTTTTTCTGTTTATTTGCTCTGATGGTGATCTCTGACGATCTCGAAGACGAAGAAAAAAAAAACGCGATTTCTGCGCATGATAACTGATTTTAGGCAATACTTGTAGATATTTTGGAGTCGTTGTCGAAATTCTGATTAGAAAATGTAGAATTCTCCAGAAATGAGATTGAAATTGCGATGAATAAGTTGCATTCTGTATTCTAAACTACAAAAAAGGTGATTTCACGTAGTTTATGTGTGCCAATCGTTGAAAAGTTGTGGTTGAAAATTTTTGTTTCTTTTTTTCTCAAGTTTCTACACATACGTTCGTATTCAGGGAGTAACTGCAAAATATGGTTGACTTATGGATAATATGAGTACCTTTGGCAAGATTTTAGAAATCGTTGGCAGATTTTTGTGTTCCGACGAAAAGTTCAATATTTCACCCAAAACACGAACTGTTAGTTCTACTTCTAGTCTGCATTAAAGGCATCACCCCACAAATCTGGAGTGGTACGGATTTCCGGTGGTGTATACGGGGTCGTAGATTATGGGGGGGGGGGAGGGTGATTCCGTCCATTTCTTTCTAATTCCCGTAAAAAACGGCCCGGAAGATACGGCTTCGAGCGTCCCGGGGCACTATTTTCTACGAGTTCGATTGGAGCGCGCCGGCCTTCTGCACGCGCCGCATCTTCCGGGCCATTTTTTTACGGCAATTAGGAAGAATTGGACGGAATCACACCCCTCTCCTTAATCTACTATCCCGTATACGAATACTCCACCTGAAATCCGTACCACCTCAGATTAGTGGGTTGTTGCCTTTAACTGTTAAGTTATTATTCCCATATATTTTTAACCATTTCTTTTTTATAAATTCCAAGTAGTATGTTGAACTAAAGTTGTATATTTGTTGTAAGTAAATTCCCTGATATGTAACTATTACTATGGAGGATAAAGCAACCAGGTTGTGGAGGAAACGAGCAGAGAAAATCTTGTTTTCTGAGGTTTTTCTTTCCTCGTCTCTCATAGATATAGATGAATGGTTTGTCATCTACGCGATTTTCAATAATAAAAAAATAAAAGTGGAAATAACGATGAAAACGGAGCTGCGAGTTTATTTTCTTATTACTCGTTGGTAAATGGAAAAAACCCGTCATTCCATTCTGTCACATTTGACCTCTAACTTTCTTTGTCAAAATCGAATACTGCCTGTCACCGACATGTTTTTAAGTAAGACGAATCCATGTCGTTGGACGAAATCACGATATGCTCACACGATTAGGTCGCATGATCAACCACATACGTAGATGTTCGTCACGCGACCGATGAACCAATCAAATACATTTTTAAAATGAATTTGTTGTGTTCATTCCTTAAAATGTATATCGTCTATAAGATTCTATTAAGATTAGCGTTAGTAAACATCCACAGATCCCGGAATTCTCATGTCTAATTGGGAATGCGCAAAGATATGATTCATGAATCCCTCTACAGCTTTGTTTTTTTCTCCCCCATTTCTCAACCACTTCTCAAAGTTTAAAAATCACCTTGCATAGTAAATAAAAGAATATATATATATATATTCAGCGCGATGTATTTTCAAAGGTAATTCCCTTCTTTATGTGAAGAAGGTTTAAAGATTTGGTTGCAGATTATGGGATTTTTCAAAAGGATAATTCCCATGGACGCTGACTTCAAACATGTTAGTCATCTCCTGTTAATTTCTGAAGAGAAACACTAGGAAGATCGGGAAATGGACGAAACAAAGGCAATCAAAATTTAATTTTTAAAATGAAATGAAAATCTAACTTGAAAAAAGGGCTTAATTTTAATTGGATTATATTTGCATTGAACACATCACAAATAATGACTTGACATGGCTGCTTTTGAATACTAGGTATGGATGTGTTGTTTATTTGTCTCTTCGGGTTTCCTTTTGATTCATGACCTTAAATTTCATGTCTTAGACATCCATCTTGATTGATGTTGAATATTATTGTCTAGATATACACAAAGGCCAAAGGTCGACCACTAAATCCATCTCGATCCTGGTTTTTATACTATGCGCTGCAGTACTATGTATGCACTTTCATCGTTAATACACCACTTAAAGCTATGGACACCAGTCAACACTAACGGTGGACATTATTAGAAATCACTAAGAGTTTATTTTTATTAGAAGCTATTATTAGAACCGACATTTATTCTAGAAAGAAATCTTTGTTATTAGACCATTATTAGAAAATTTGGTTCTGTCATTCAAATCAAAGTGTTTCCCTGGATACATTCATCGTCCATTCGAGGATAATGCAGAAATCGAATATTTAAATGTGAGTTACTTCTAATACAACAGGTCAGCTGACACAGTATAGTGACGGTGACGCAGCGAAAGGGGAAGGTGGCCTGGGTATACTATGGAGAATGGGTCAGAAAACTCTACGAAGGGTATCCTGAAATTTTGTGAATCTCTCCTTTTTATATATATATATATATATAATTTATATTTTGTAATGCAATATTTTTAATCGATGCACAAGTTCAGTGTCCTTACAGTTCCCGACAAATCTGGTACCAATTGATTGACCACGAAGTGAAAACAGTCTCGGTTTTTATTAGAATTTGTTTCATTCGTTAGTTTTGAGAGAATTAGTCCTTTTCCTCTCGAACGATCCTGTATTTTTCGCACCGACAAGAACTTTGGGACCAGCATTGTTATTACGCAGGGATATCGTCAAACCAGCGCGATAAATTGTAGCACTTTTGATTTCAGCGAGGGTCAGCAACCACATTTACTCGGAAAAAAAATTGAGAAGCTTTCTCGAGACTTTTTAACCATCACCTCCGGACCCTTTTTCTTCCACAGATTAATTAATGGTGTTCAGGTCTAGCTGTTTGTCCTTAATCTGATTCTGAAAAAGTTCCCTTTAAACAAATGTTCCCCTCAAAAGCCTCAAGAAAAATCTGAACTAATCTGCGATTATTAAAGTGCTATTACAAATACGGATAGAAATCTTCCATCTAGCTGATTGTTATTGGATCGTTGTGAAAGAAAATCCAGAAATTGATATTTTTATCACTTTGAAATAATGGAACAGACACCTAATCCAGATCTTGAGCAATTTTCTAATGAATGAATGTTCTTGTTTATTTCTTATTTAATCGTTATCAAATGAAACAGGCAGCTGATAATCTTGAAGTTCGTATGTTTTTACCGTCTTAAAACTTTTATTAGGATGTAAGTACAGTACTGTAGAGCACTGTAATTGCCGCTCTAGGGCGCTTGCAAAATAGATATGCAAGAACAACTGCCGGTTCTGCTATTATTTCTGCAGATTTTCTCAATGGCTATAATAAATAACATTTGAGTGACTGAAGTTTGGCTTTGATAACATTTCCACTTTAAAAAATTGGCAGAAGAGCCTTCTTAAAAAAAATAAAGACCGACGTAAATAGAAGCTAAATAAATAAATCAAAATAGAAGCTTTGCAGAGCAATAGGATAAAATGCTGCAACATCCAACGTCGTCTGGCGAATCACATTTCTGAATTTTCAATTTCTAAATTTTTGGATACTGTTTCCTAAAACAACCTAGCCTATTTGTCAACATGAGCTCCTAAATCTTCTAACTCTAAGTGAGATCAAAAACGTACTTTTTCTTAGGACCGAGGGTATCCGCGGTCCAGGTTCTTTACCATCATGTCTAGAAAAGAGGTAGTTAATATGTGGAAGCATATATGGGATCTGGATAGGAAATTACATTCGATATATATTTATATAAAGTACCCGAAAATACAATAAGACGGAAAATATGGAAAAATTCAGCTATCGCTGTTATTGTGTTGGAAGTGTGAATGAGTAGAGAAGTTATTGGTCAGTAATTCTTCCAGTAAAATTCCAATAATGATAGTAAGTCTGTTAAGGAGTGATTCTACTTCTATGCCTTCCTACCACTCTTCCTTGACAAATGGAGTAGGAGGAGTAGTTCCAAGGAGTATAGTACTTCTCTCATAACATCCCAACATTGAACTCAATTTTTTTGTTTTTCAAGTAATTTTTTCTTTTTTTTTCCTCATTTCCAGCTCTCTTTTTCAGTACGTTTTTTTTTCCCAGTAGGAACCCCATCATTCTGATGTCAGTGAAGTGTGCAACTAAACATAAACGTAGACGTTGACTCAGAGAACATGCGAATATTGTTATCAGTGCATTCTTTTGAAGTGACTAGTGCATCGGAAAACGACAACAAACCATAATATTAAACAATATTAGTTTTCAAATAATAAGTGAGTGGTGAGTGCGGACTGCGATATCCTGAGTAAATTGGGAATGCGTGAAGAAGGATCTTCATTATCCAGTAGCGGATTTCCATGAACTACCAACTAAATGGACATATTTGCTATTTATTGCGAATACTTATCGTAGGTACTCTTACCCTTCATTTGATTATTAATAGTACATGTGTTTACTCAGGTTAATTACTAAAAATATTATATATTATATTAATACTCAAATTACTCTGCTAATTAGATTGAGGAAGAGCAGAGGACAAAGAGAGTTCGTACGGTAGTTAGAAAAGATGAATTACTGCGGATGCGTCACTGTCGTCAGAGTGACACAAATATGTACCAACTCGGTGCAAGAACACTTCGCTTCGGGACCCAGCCGTTTGCTGCAGAAACATTTCCATCGCTAAAACAAATGAAAACGTATTTAGGTCCCAAGATGCGTTTGAATTTCTACTGAATAGCAATGTTTTCAATCAAAGCTGATTTTTTCGTAAGAGCGAAAATTTTTTTCTAATCCAACTGGAGGAATTTTATTGGATACGGGCTCTGGATTCAATACAATCTTCACTAATAAATACGTTAACAATGGCTAGCAACGTTCCTGGACTGGACTGGGTTTTCATTTTAGGGGTTTATTTTGAAAATTTTCAAGGAGAGATCTGAACTGACCTCATTAACGTGCAAATATAAACATAAGACGTTGTAGTAAGTGATAAACTGTGATCGCAAGAATATTTGCTTACTGTACATAGAGTGTTTATTCATCGAAAAAAATGGAATTTCCTTTCAATACAAAGAAACAAATACACAAATTCATACATATATATGATGGTGTTCAGTCGTGAATAATTTTTCGCTTCTAAAAATTAATTGATTTTATCAAAGAGTTTATTTCTACGTGTTTTATCGTGTAGTTAAGAAAAAAAAACACGATGGGAGCCGTTTAACTTTTAATGTAATATACTATTGTCGTATATTTATTTTTGTTATTTTCTACTGTTCACTTTTGTTTTTATTATTCTATTTATGTTATTTCAAAAGTTTTTTTTTAGTTTTATTTTAAAATTCAACTGTCCCTAGCAAAGAGTTTAATTCTACGTGCTTTATCATGTAGTAAAAAAAAACTATAGCAACCTTTGTACTTTTAATATATTGCATTATTTATACAAATATTTATCTCTACTGCTTATTTTTCTTCTCATTACCTTATTATTTTTCAAAAATATTTGTTATTTTCGTCTTATTTATATATTTGTATGTTTATACATTTTTGATACAATGTTGCATTGATATGTCAAAACAATTACGGTGTTGTTCTATGTATTATTTATTTATTTGTTTATTTCTATCTATTTATTTATTACGCGATTCCGACATAAGGATGATTTATTGATCAAACGATCCAAAACTGTCAAGTTATTAAATTAATTAATTAATTTATTATTATTATTACTTTTTATTGATTTATTTTTAATTAAGTTATTAAATTAATTAAAGCTATTCAACGTTGAGGAATTTTGAAAGTATAGATAGGCTCTAGAAATTAGTGGCGTTATTATTATTTCGGTATTGCTATTATTATTCTTGTTATTATTATTATTATTATTATTATTATTATTATTATTATTATTATTATTATTATTATTATTATTATTATTAATACTGCTATGTATTTCTTAAGTTATTAATTATTAAACCTCTAAATAGGTATTATTATTCGGTATTGTATTATTATTTGTATTATTATTATTATTATTATTATTATTATTATTATTATTATTATTATTATTATTATTATTATTATTATTATTATTATTATTATTATTATTATTATTATTATTATTATTATTATTATTATTATTATTATTATTATCACTATTATTACTACTGTATTTGTTTACACGTTGCATGGACATGTCAAGACTAGTTAAAATCCAGGTTTGTTCAGGACCATCGTAGCCGCGTCAATCACTTTGACGTGAGGGAACACGAATATTCAACGTGTTCCGTCACGTCAAACACGTTCGCCGCTCGCTTTCCATACGTGAATGTTTTGATGGAAATGAGAGGAGAAAATCTATGATTCGTCGTTGAGAATTCACTTTAAACGCTATATAATACAGTATGATGTGTTAATTTCGACGAACGCTATGCCAAATGACGATGACAAATCTAATGATTCAAGTTTGAAAAGAAAATATACAATTCTTTCAATATTACTCAGTTATTTAACAACTTCACAACTTTTTTTTTAAATTCAAGACAAGAAAAGAGACTTGAAATTTTTTATTCATGATTCATGATTCATGACCTATAATGGTAGTGGGTGGGCGTCTGAATGATTAATGGTGGTCTGTTACGATTCCCCTATACCTACGGTTGTGTAAACCGTGTCGATAAAGCTTAAAAAACCTGTATAGGTGTGGTCGAACAGTTGAACATGGTGTTCTATATGTGTATGCGTGACGTCAATCGAGATTCTCGGATGATTTATGGATTTACTTAGAGTTGAAAAAAAAGAACCACTAGAGAAAGGGAAATTTATTGGATCAGACCTTTCACTCGTTCACGACTCGCAAAAGGATTACATCTAAGTGATTGAGTTATTTATTTTATTTACTCGCTTATTTGCACAAATATTCCTACCACATAAATATGGAATATAGATAATAAATTAGATAATAAAAAACATATTTCTGATACTGTAGAAGCACCGTATCAAATTAAATTCTATTTTTACCTTATTTCAGGACGCTAAACTGTGGGGAAGTTACCTCACTTTACCGCTTAACTTAGTTTAATAAATGCTTCTAAAATTATCTAATTGGCTAATTACTTTAGTAATTATCAGTTATTCGATTTCAATTAATAATTATCACTTACACAGCGATTTTCTTTCCAGGTTTCATTAGTGGATCAGAAACTATAACAAAATTTAGGTGCTACAATAGTTGGAAGAGATTACTAGGTGGGACCCTATGTGGAGGATGGTGACCCTTGTTTTAGGGTAATTTCAGATGAAAAACACTGACATATTGTATTTACAGCTTATTTTAGGATGTTAAACAGTTGTAATGACACTTCAACTTACATCTAAAATTATTTCAATAAATTTTGGCTAAAATTACCTTGTTGACTTATTACTACAGCAAACATATCACGTGAACTGCAGGGTATTTTTTTTTCAGGATTCGCTTGTGCATCACAAAAATAATAGATGTTATTTCGGTTGTTACCAAAATGGGCTGAATCGGAAATAGGAATATGACGTATGAACCGAATATATTTTCATAAATGAGTGCTAATTGAATAATGAAATTATTTACGTAGGTTACATTTACATTAACAACCATGCATATTACACATGTCGTGAAAATTCATCGTGAATTTTAAATAGCAGATTTAATTTGTTTTAATTTATTTTTGATTTTAATTTTAAATAGATGTGATCAAAATTACCTATGTGTTTAATGGTAAAATCCTGCTTAAGTGCTACTTTAAGGCGAGAGGACAGAAGTACGAGCTTAGCTTAACGCTTAAGGCATTTTTGTACTAAACAAAGAAGTGTCATCAAAACTGGTTTATTTATTTATTTGTTTATTTGCTTCTTTGTTTTCTTTTTACGTTTATAACGAAAATGGGTCTTGAATCCTAAAAGATGTCCGGTGATTACTCTTATTCATACATGTAAATAAATACTCGCTACCAAAATCACAGAAATATACAAGTATTCGTTAAATATGCAGTAATTTATAGGTTATGTGTTACTGCTTCTCAAAATTTGATATCCCTCACAATAAAAAAGAACCTTTTTATATATGTATGATATAAATTTCTACACTACCACTACATAGATGAGGATGAGTTGTCAGTTAAGCAGAAAAAAACTTAGAAAAGACCTCAAAGAAAATTTCCTTGTAGTATATATAACATATAATTTCTTTATAGTATATAATTTGTTTATTTATATATACATATACTTCTTTTCTTTTTCTTAATATTTCTTATCTTTACTTAATGAATTTTGAATAGTCTACGAGAGATCTGTCTGTTCCGCAACGCATACTTTATGGTGCAATTGCATTAGTTTTTTCAAGGAGGTGCAAAATTAATATTGGTGACCATTTCAATGTAAACTCTTCTTTTCTTTACTTAATAAATTTTGAGTTATTCGCTGTCCGCCCCATAAAGTGCTCTGGATTCTTTCATTTTTCGTTTTTCATTGTTTTTGTTTTTCATTGTTGACCATTTATATAGGTGATAAATCTATAGAGACTGATACCTCTTCCTAACTTCAATTGGAGAAGTCCAAAGACAAGAGGTTCATTGTCGAAACAAAGACAAATTTCCCATTTAAATCAATTCTGGGTGATTTGTTTATTGCTGCACTGACTTCACAACGTTGCTCAGCAATATTTTGCAAGATTTTTCTCTCTGCAAGATTTTTCTCGCTCAGTCAGGGAAGATCGTGAACTTACAACCGCCTCAAGGACCACCATACTAGGCTCTTCGGCAGCTATCCTCATTTTTTTTCTACTAAACACACCAATACTTCACTTAATTTCATTTATTTGAAAGTTAAACGTTCTTCACAATGATTGTTATCATTTGGCGGATCGGATCCCCAAACAAACATTCAATGAACAAACTAATTTTCCAGAGAAAAGAAATCGTGCGGCAGTACAGTAACTGGTGTTTCCTGTGCGATCCAGCATAATCTTAAAAACTTCTGCTTAACTTAGCATGATCGACGGTTCTAAACCGTTCTAAACCGGTCTTGTTAACCGTTACAGTAGACTGCTAAGGTTAACAAGACCTTTCGTCCCTCGGCGGTCGATGAACTTGGATCAGTTTTGTCTGGGAGGATAAAAAGTCTACAGTAACAGAGATACATTTGTTTTCTATGTTTGTGAGAGGGATATTTGTGTAAATAAGCGAGTTAACAAAATAAATAACTCAATCTTCCAATTCTCTGCATGACTCGCCACTGCAAGTCATGGCGTAAACTTCATAAACCTCTACGATTTTGAACTGTAGTCGAACACGTTGTTGTAGCCTAATATGCACCAAGAACCAATTTATACCTCACTCTTCATGTATGAGGATTACGGCAGACCTTTTGACAAATTCATGTAGTAGAATAACATGTTATTCCGCAGAAACAAAATAAGAAATTTCTTGAGAACTGCACAAAAGAAACCGTTCAGAATTCAATCGTTTGGATGCTTTTTTCACAGTGAAGCGCTTTTTTTTAGAAAAAAAAATTTCTCAGGATGGTTCTCGTCTCGTACGGGCAAAGAATATAATGGATTTGTGGAAAAAGTAGAAATAGATTCAATGAGAAAGAAATGTGAAGAGAGAGAACAGTACCTTGTTAAGTGCAAGGTCAGTAAGCGGCACCTGTGTAGGAGAACGGGGTTTATATTTTTTTTCGCAAATTCTGCTTATTTTTAGATAACAAGAAAATTCTGCAGATTTGAATACCAAAACTAGTTTTATGGTTTACGTACAGGGGAGAACTGACAGTTATCGTTGGTCATCTGTCTGGTTACACTTGTCAAAGTGTCCTGACTTGCCCAAGATCGAAGATCACATACTTTCAACTCGAATTGAGAGACCACAGAGGGGCATTAAAGCCTCAATTAATGTAGAGGATAATATTTCTTTAATTTCATCGAATTAAGAAAATTTCAGTACCACCATTCATCAAAATGGTATATGTGTAATGCCAAAAATAACCTTTTAAAAGAGGGAAACCTTTAATTTTACTTTATGTATTTCTTTACTTATTCATTCCGTCTTCATTCTTTATTTCTCATGTCCAGTTCCCGAAATGATGTAGCTTGTTATAGATCACACCAAATAGGTGGCGAAAACACTAAAGGTAGGATTCTCCAATTGATATGGATACGCGTTTAATTCTTAGTGAATTTTAATTAAAGACGTTTGTTTGGGCTTTGTAATGGTCTTCAGAACATAGCAAACCCGAAACTGGTAAAACATTTATTTATTTTAATGGTATGGCGATATACGATGCTGTCTACCGTACTCCTAGTGTTTAAAGGTAAACAGTAGATGGTTGTTCATAGATAAATTGAGAATTTCTGCGGCACAATAAATATGGTTTCCTTTTTCTCTATTGCTTCATTTGTGTGTGTGAATAAATGAATAGATAAATGAATAAATAAATAAATAAAGTGTTTGCACTTGGCATAACCTCCTTGTGTATTGTTGAAATAACAAAATAGGTGTAAAGATTCACTAAGAACTTCTCTGATTGAGAGAGTGATGTAAACAACATCATAAAGCATCAAATTGTCATAACTCGTCATCAATGAGATCACAGGAATAGCGAAAAAGAAGAAAAAAACAAAAAAAATAGTGCCTATACAGTTCTAACTACATGGATCATTTCACTCAATGTCACAAACACATTCTTAACTCATTGAGAAGAGTCCGACCACAAGTTCCTAGCTAATTACACTTACTGCTAGGGTCCTCCTAAATGTAGATAGGAATGTTGCGATAATGAAACAGCAGTGGAGTGTAGTCGAGACGGTAATTGGAGTAAATTCGGGATTTGAAATGTGCTCCTGAACCGTTCGGTCGGTTGACGTTGTTTCGTTTGCTGTCGCGATTGTCGCGCTGATGGTGGAAGTGACAAACTCCTTTGCTTGGGAACATCAGCGACGTGAGTTCGGTTGCAGTTATCAAATCGTACGATGGGGAAGGTGAACTGCGAACGACGAACTGAAAAGGTGTGAATAAGTGAGGTGAGATGAGAGAAAACTAGAAGAGGAAAGCATTGAAGAGGGAGCAGAAAAATCCAGAAAGAGCGAAAATAATGCAAAACAAACCTGAAGGACTAAACACTTCCACGGCGGCTGAGACTTCTTGACGTTGAATGACGGAAATGTGCGAAATGCGCAGTAAATTCGACCGTTGTTGACATTCCGGTGCGGCACGTTGTTGCACCGGGAAATGATCGACGGGCACTTCGAATAGCATGTTTTAGTTTTGTTCTAGTAGATGTGCGCGAGAACTGTTCACAAATACACTGGGTGGGGCAGCTACGTGTTCGCCGGTCTTATATACGCGCCAAGACCACACCCCTTTGCTTGGGACTTGCCACGCCCATTTTTTTCCAAGCTCTGGTTTTACTGGATGCAGCTTTGTTTGGATCTTGGATGATATGTGGTTGCCGCTGATTCTTTTCGTGGTTCTAATAATTTTCAAAATGAAAACTCGTGGATTTGTGAAGTAATGTTCAGAATTCGCAATTATTAAATACTGAGTATTAAATTAAATTACCACAAATTCAAAGACATCAAAAGATAAAATGTTATAAAGCTTCGAATCTCCGAAACAATCGTAGCAAAGATTTATGTTTTCAAAAAAAATTGTTCGGACTGCAAGATAAGGAGAGTTGTCAAAGCAGAAGAGCGTAAAAATTTGATGGATACAGAGAAAAAGGAAGGACATTTAATGAAATAATGTGGAGGCTCTACGTTCCTGATATTTTTTGGGGTAAGCTCGTCAAATTTACAATGTTTTTTCTGCTAAAAGTCGTTTTTCGAACAATTTGAAAGGCTGTGATTATTTTTGAAAATGTACAGAATAGGAGGGAATATGGTGCTACCGTACCCAAAATATCTTAAATTTCAGTGAAGCTCTCTATAGTGACCTTCATCGAGAATTTTTTGACCCTCTCAAACTTCGGAAACAATTGGAAGAAAGAAGTTAACGAATGAAGCAATGCAGTGTGTCGATTATTCTTTTTGGGACCCACGAATGTGTTCGAAATCAGAGTCCTTTTTAGGTTTCTGAAAATGTATGCAGCTTCTTATATCTTATCCGATCACGAGCAACCGATTTCTCAAATCACTGTTTTTAAACTCTGAGACAAGTCCGGAACTAATTTATTAATTCGGGTATGGAACACTTGGTTGGTTCTCGAACGATTTCGAACCATAGAGCTTCCGTTTGGAATCGAAACTTTACCGACAGCACTACGTCCGCCCCAAACTTCATCTTATAGATGCTAATATACTCAAAAGTATGGATAAAGCAGTTTATCGACTACGTAATTCTGAATTCTGAGCTGAATTCGGGATTTGTTAGGTAGAAAAATGTTTGCATTCTCCATTATATCTTCCATCCTATTTTTACAAACAATTTCACTTATTTTGCACCATCCGATGTGCTAAAATTAGCAACCTCAATAATTGCACACATCACACGCCAGAAATTTTACGCTTTACAGCATCTTATTCCACGTCCATTTTTCGTAAACAAACGTCACTTTTCGAAAATAGTCACATTCATGGTACGGTAATAGCTGCATGGACGAGTAATGCTATGGAATGAGGATCTAAGCGACCGCCTTAAAGCAGCTATGTGACGGCTAACAAGCCCACCACCTACTTTGTGCTGCACGTAACTGTCGTGAGTTCGCGTCAACGGCACTGGCCCCACATGCCTTAATGACGGATTTTACTCACCGGAGCGAATTTCATAGAGTGGATGTATTCAAACGATGTTTTCACCGCAATGTAGCGGGTTTGTGATGATGTTTTGTGTTAACCTTAACGGAATCGGCACGACTTGTTCACTTGGCAAATTGTTCTGGTTCTGATTAGGTCATTCGGCGAACTCCTAGCTTCTGCTATTGTCAGGTGAACTCGGATCTCATCATTACGTGCAAAAACCATTCCACGAAGCAGTATATTCTCTCCGCAGGTGAATCTTTATCGAGGATCCGTTAAGGGATTTCGCTTAGGTTCCTGGATTTGATTTTGCCAAAATAATTTCATACTCGTAAAAGGAAACGAAAGAAATCGAGACATGAGAAACGCATAAATTTTATAATGCTAGAGTAGTTCACTACATTTAAATGTTGTCATCTGGAACAATTGCTGATTTCTTATTTGATATTTCTAATAATTTTATAGTGCTAACTTGTTCATGCTAACTTCTAAATTATAACAGTATGGCAATGTACTGAATATTTGTATAGTTAAAAATTTCTTTATTTATCCATTCACATACATTAGTGATGCATGAGAACGAGGAAATAATTTTTTTTCTCCCGAGTCAAAACAAAACGTAAAAATTACTGCACTTAATTTCTTTGGCGAAGAAATACGAACTAGTCCTTCTTGTGGAAGGTAAGGAGGTCATTCTTTTTCTAAAAAAGGTAGAAGATGTTTGATTTATTAGGAACAAACCTGAAATTACGAGTGTAGTTGTGGTTTGTAGTGGCTTGTGGGTTGTGTTTGCGTAAACAACGCAAGCCGGGTGCGATCGCACAGTGCAAACTCGTTAGTTTCTAATTTTTGCGTTGAACTCTGCTCACGATCCGAACGTCGTGCCAGATTCGTTCAGCGATGTACGATTTCCCTAACCGAGAGTAACATCTGATAAATGGAGCCTAACGTTTTTCGGCGGTCAATCCAAAGCCACTCTTATTATCAATGTAATCTCATCCTGGCTAATGTTTCGTCGTCATCGCCTTCTTCGGAGGCTTAATTACTATGAAAGTGATGTTAGTGACAGTGATGCTGAGAGTAGAGACGTGTTCACCTACAGTATGTTACAATTAAAATTTACCTCTTCTTTTTACTGCCACACTATTAGTGCCATGGTATTTGGAATAGGTAGGATGTTCCGTTGCAGTAATATTCATTCAAAATATAGCTTCCAAAAACAACATTGATCATTCTATTTTTAGAGTGGAAATCTCAACCCTAAATTGGTAGAGTATTAATTAATTTTTTTAATCAGATTTTTTTTTTCGTATGATAAACAACGGGACCTTTTTGTATGAAGTGGTCACGTTTTGGTGGAACAGTGCATAGACACATTATAGGTTTTCGAAAGGTAAACAAATGTTTCAACACCAATATTCTTAGATATTTATTAGAAACCTCGCAGGAAGAGAATATTATACAAACATCATAAAGCATCAATTGGTCAGTGGTACTCGTCGTCAATGAGATCACAGAAAAACCGATAAAAACAAAAATGTAATATATACAGATATGTACAGATATTAAGTACATACATACATACATATTTTTACAACGGATCTCTTAACGAAACCACATGAAGGTTGTTGAGATTGTCAGTTCATAAGGAAAAATCCGACTACTACACTGTAACGAACTACGCTCGCCGTACCGTTGTGATCACGTATGTAGCGAGGAAAGTTGCGATAATGAAGCAGCAGCGAAGAGTAGTCGAGACGGTAATTGGAGTAAATTCGGGATTTGAAATGTGCTCCGGAACCGTTCGGTCGGTTGACGTTGTTTCGTTTGCTGTTGCGATTGAACTGATGGTGGGAGTGACAAACTCCTTTGTTTGGGAATATCAGCGACGTGAGTTCGGTTGCAGTTATCAAATCGTACGATGGAGAAGGTGAACTGCGAACGTTGAACTGAAAAGATGAGAATGAGTGAGGTGTGAGAGAAAACTAGGAGAGGAAAGTATTGAAGAGGGAGCAGAAAAATCCAGAAAGAGCGAAAATAATGTAAAACAAACCTGAAGGACTAAGCACTTCCACGGCGGCTGACACTTCTTGCCGTTGAATGACGGAAATTTGCGGAATACGCAGTAAACTCGGCCGTTGTGGCCGTTGATCCGGACGTTGTTTCATCGGGAAATGATCGACGGGAACTTCGAATAGCATTGTTCAGTTGGCTTTGCTCTTGCAGATGTGCGTAATAACTCCTGATTTGTGCGCCACACAAGCAGAGACACAAACGTTGGGTGCGGCTGAGTATGTTCGCCGGCCTTATATACGCCCGAAGACCACACCCCTTTTGCTGAGTAGTCGCCACGCCCATTTTCTCCAAGCCCCCCGATTATGATGAGTGGGTTTGAGGAATGTGCAATGAATGATTCATGGTTGCTGTCGCTGTCGATGCTGCTACCGTTCAGCGACCCCGGTTTCATTGGTTCCCTCAAGAAATTCGACAATTCGACAAATTGCTAAGTTTTCCTGGATAGACGATAATTTTAGAAGGAAAAGAACTTCATCTCATTCGTACTGGTCCCCGGAAAGAAGTGTCTTTTCTTCTATAAAATCAAAGAGGACCATTTTTTCAGCGATTTTTCAATTTTAGTCAGTGATGTACTCACCCTCATAGTCCTCAAGGACTTCTTGCCATTTGATGGAAAATCTTTGATTTGAAGATCTATAAAATGAGAATGGTTTTTAATAAAGGAAAGTTTGGAATCGACGCGTATGAAAACAAGTTTTCGGGGTTCCCGTTGGACATTGGGTTAAGGACTTAGTCTCAGTAAGGATTTATGAAGAAGAAAGAAAAGAAAAAAGAAAGTTGTTGTTGTTGTTGTTTGGAATGAACATTAAGGACTATTATACCAAACAAAGGAGGCAGCATCAGAATCAAACATGTAGAAAATGGATGAAAAGTAAATCGAGCAAATTTAGGCAGGTACAGCAATGGGAAATTTTTTTAAAAAGGATAGGTAGATGTCACTTGAGTGAACAAAATAATTGAGCTCTATGAAAGAGAGAATCCAAAGGATCTTTAATTTCTTGGCCAGTGAGAACTGAACACAATGAATTCATAGGTTTTTTCCATTGTTTTTTGAGGTTGAGCGGTGATAGATGAAAAAAATAAAATAGAAAAATAAGGACAATATTGTTCTTATTCTAGCCAGCTCTTCTAAAAGAGGGTTATTCTTTGTAAGTGGTCATCAAACTGCACATCGTTACAGATAACCAACAAGTAGATTGAAAGCACTACTTGAAAATCTATTAAAAAATACGTTAGGGCAGTCTATTTCTTTGGAATTACCTTAGTAAAAAAATAACTTTGCATTTCAAAACAGTAGCTGACATATCCGCCACCCACAACTAAGATCGTTGTAATCCTTAAAGAAATGTCTGAAAACATGAATCCGAATACTTCCTTCTTCCTATTCGACTGTTTTTATATGAATCGTTCTGTTAAAGCGCTTATAAAACGAATTTCACAGAGAAGAACCAAATTCGATTAAAAACATACCCAAAAAATGATATTCAAAGCGTTAACCGATTTCAAACGGTTGTTCCTATCAGATGATAAATTTTTCAAACTCTGTTCTTTTTTTCAAAGTTTTTAACCTATGATCTATTATATTTGGACTTGAACTTCCTACATATTCTGTGAAGTCGTCAAATTTTTGATAAATTTTCGCATTTGATCTCATTTTCTCTTTTATTTTCAGAGGGTGCTGCTCAGAGGGAAAAATTCCAAATAAGATCTCTGAGAGCGATAAAGTTTTCCCAAAAATTCGTTATTGATGTGGAAAAATCTTTATCGGTACCGTTCATAAATTACAAAGAAAAAATTTACCTTGCTAATTACGAATGTACTGTCAATATGAGTACGGATCTCATAAATTACAAATTTTCATTAGTACATTCATTAATTAAAAATGACTGCATTTTCAGGAACAATTTTTCTTGCAATTTTAGTTAACATGTACGGAGTATCTATTGAAGTTTAAGTTCAGAGGATATGTTAGATCAAAAGTGAAAAATTTTGGAAAAAAACAGAGTTAGGAAAATTCACCTGATATGAACAACTGTTTGAAATACCTTGCCACTTTGAATACCATTTTCGTGTAAGTTTTTAATCGAATGTAGTTTTTCTCTGTAAAATTCGTTTTCTAAGCGCTTCTATAGTTTTCTTCTTGTCCTTTTTGCTAAAAAAGCAAATATGGAGTGTATCTTGAGCTAACTATGTCTGGGATAGGTTCTAGTGATAGAATACAATAAAATAAAGATAGCCTAATGAATAAATCTAGGAAATCTGCTAAGATCATTCACCAACATGCGCTCCGGAAGCGTAGTTAATCTCGATCTCTCAAATGTTTCCAGACATTCCGTTACCTACGTCAATTGTTCTAAAAATATCGCTGTAGGGGAGAAAATAGATGTCTGGATTAGCTGAGAATAATGAAATTGTTCATTCACGGGTTCTTGTTTTGGCAACAAGAGTTTGACGAAATTTTATTTATGGTCTGAATAATGAAGATAATAGAAATTTAGATTAGCCTCGAGTAATGAAATTTGGCATGCCAAGATTAGTAGCCTTAATAAATTTTACACTTAATTCCACGCACCATACGTTGGAAAACATTTAGGATTTGCTACGTATGTAAATAGGCGTCACTTTCCCAAAATAGCCGCTTACTATAGCAGGATAATCGTTGGGACGTGGAGTAATCCTGCAATGTGTGTAGGTGAGCTGTTAGCTCAAAGCAGCTCATGGGTTCTGACCCGTGTTGAGCTGCACATGACGATTCTCGCCCCGTTAACCTCGTCGTCATCGAATTAAATGACGGATTTTGCTCAGTGGAGCATATTTCCTAGCGCGTGGGTGTTTTCGAGGCTGGGGCTACGGTTTAGCAGGTTTGAGATGACGTCGACGGCTTACGACCTGTTCGTCTGACAGGTTGCGGTGACTTCAATTAGGTATTTCGGCGAACCCGTGCATAGCATCTGCTATTATGACGAAGTGAAGTTGAAGCCCAACAGCCGGGGCGGGGGTGCAAGCCGGAATCAAACACTGCAAAGTGTTCGCTGCTAAGGCTTCTTCAGGAAATGTTCTGTTAAAAAAGTGGAAAAAATTGAAAAAAAAGAAACCCTTGTGGAAAAAATTACATGCCCAAGCATTCACAGTGCAATGAAGCGTGCAACTCTCATCTTTCCAATTACGGAGGGTGGAATCCACGCGAAAACTGCCGTGCTTTCACTTTTGCAGTCCTTTTTCTAGTTGTTTAGGGAAACCAGAAAAATAAATGATTACAAAAATTTGCAACCCTATACTAACAAACTCTTAGATTCCTGAAATTGACAGATTCTCTAGTAACTGAGTCTTACAAATCCCTTATTTTCTGTCTAAAGGGCTTAAAGAAGGAAATGTCTGATAGTCTTGGATCAAAGAATTCTCTCCTTTTCCAATTAGTTATGTTTCTAAAGTCTTATGCACTTATGTACCACGACTACTCTTCTCCTCTAAAAGGAAACAGAACAAATGTGTCTCTAGAGGGGACATTAACCGAATCTAGCCGCAGTAATAACGGTTGATTATTTAAATAAATAAACAAGTAAACAAATAAATAAATAAACGGATGAATAAATGCATCAATAAAGTGCAGGACCTTTTTGACACAATGGTAGTTAATGAAAAAAAAATTCTTAAAAATGAGTGTATTCGGAAATGATAAGCGAAACAAAGCAAAACGGATATTTAATCTCTTTCTCAAAATTCCTCCTCAATTTAAAATTTTGACTAAATTACCCTTTAAGTTACACAATTCATAGGTGATACGTAACCTTCATCTAAATCTCTTTCGATGGTATAAAATGTTCCTTTTTTTGGGTTTTTTTTTTGAAAACATATCCTAACCCATTTGAGAAAATTGACTGCAACGAACATTGATCTTTAATCATTCATTGTATCATTCATTGTGTTGCTATCGTCGTGGTTTGTGCGGCAGGTGAAACTTGCGTGGGCGTATGATTGAGACCGCAAGAAACGAGAGCATTACGTAGTGTTATGAAGATTGCAGTGTAGCACACAAACGTATGACATCATTCAGCGGTAGGCAGAGATACGTGTTGGACTGTTGTGTTCTTGTTTCTACGCTGAAAGATCCAGAGAATCATGAAATGCGCACTTTTGCACGGATTTGCACGATCCGAAACATTAAACCGCCGTAAAAACTTATGGAAACATAAAAAAATCCCCATATATATATGTATAAATATATATATCCCACGTTCCCACATATCCAACTATTGTTTGCGTCGTAATCACAGTGAAAAGAATCGCCAAGTTTGATTTTTTTTTATCATACATATTAAAAACATATAAAAACTGCAAAAACCCCTGGAATAAACAGCCGGAAATAGGCGTGCGTGCTCTTCTTTAAGATTTCTCGGTGCAGATGATTGAAAATAAATTTTTTTACATAATAGGACATAATTGAGACAAGGAAAAAGAAGTGAAGAGCGATTTCCTACAGGAATATCTAAGGAAGTTTAAATGAAAAGAATTTTACTGTAATTAAAATTAATCCTAGCTAAACGGCTGTTCACAAGAGCAATGGAATACGTATTTCAGCTAATTGTTTTATATTTTTCTTTATTACTTGTATGGATGGGTGTAGTGTAGCGGTTAGAGGTTCCGTTTCCTGCACAATCGATCGGAGGTTCGAAACCGCGCTAGTGCAAACCAACCCCTTCATTCCTCTGGAGTCGATAAGTTGGCACCGGACTTGTCTGGGAGGATAAAACACTGACTTGACCCATCGGCTATCCTTAATGATTACTTAACCTAATATTTATTTATTTAGTTAATTACTATTTATTTTTTTATTAATTTATTTGTGTTTATTATTATTATTTGGTTATTAGAAGGGAAGTAGAATAGAGATTTTTGTTGAATCTCTTTAAAAAATGCCTCTCTTATCAAACCACACGTTTTCGGAAATGTTAGTGAAGTTTATCGAGTTGTAAACTGGTCTCTCACATGATTACTCCGGAAAATACTGTCTGGATGAAGAAAGTCCAATCATGAGGTGGAATTAACATCCGCGTGGGTCCCCTGCTCATATGATCGCTCAGAGAACAAAATTTTCTCATTTACCACGTTAGTTCCTTCTAATAGTAGCATACAGACAACAGCATAACAACTACAAGTACACGATTACAATACAGTAATTACAAATAATAGCACAATATTTACTGCTCACATGTATCGTTCGATATCAACAAGATTGCGGTACAGAGTTAATTATAGTCGCCCACGCAAAACCTCTCCAGAGTGACTTTGAACACTTTTTATTCTGAATTCGCTAGGGATTCTTTACTTAAGCAATAATCTATAGGATTTTTTTCCTGAAACACACAGATGAATATAAATTCAAAAAAAAACAATGAAGGAAAAGCAGATGGAGTTAATCAATCCGCTTGCAATCGGCCAAATTTCAGCTCAAAAAGTAGCTCAAAAAGAGAATCCTAGAAATCTACTGGTAATATGTTGAAAGTCATAAGTCATGGAATACTCGTGCAATATTTGAACATCTATGATTTAAAGATTTGGAGTCTTCGGAACAAAACAGTAAACGTGGCGAAGAATGATCTTTAAAAAAATTCGCATCACAAAACCACGCTTTCATTAGCGAACGCTAAATTCCTCTACATTTATCCTAAAAGTCCTGGAATGGGTACAATTTAAACCCTAACCCGAATCTAGAACTCGATCAATTTCATGTACAATTTTTTTTTGTTTGGGAATTAAGCGCTCGGAATTCTAGATTAACTATGAAAATCCAGAATTTTAATTGGGATTCCGTTTTAGATTCTAGATGATGTTCTTTACTCTGCTTTTCTACTTTTTTTGGAAATTTGAAAATTTTTGAATTTTCCATAGATGACTCAGTTGTCGGCGCCTCCTCATACATATATAGCAAAGCAACATTTATTTTGACTTAGTCAGCGAAAAAATCAGACATGTAAGCTCGGTGGGGGTGGGATAAAATAAGCAAGCAGACATATAAGTAAGCAACACTTGATGTTTTATGGATTTCAATGGGATTAGAAGGAGCAAATCTGTTCCGTGTTGTGATGAATCGAACGACTAACGGATGCGTAAAATTCAGACCACCATGTCTGAAGTCTGCCTTATGCCATAGACAGATATAGCCAATATTTTAAATCCTCCATCAAACATCAAATAGAAATTTGTCTAGGATTTACTACATTAAGCTGTGATTTACATCAATTAAATTAAATTAAATGTCGACGAGTGTTCATTCGTAAGAATAAATAAAGTGAATCCGGTGAGAATGAAAATTTCTCTATATCGTTGTGATTTTTCACGTTCCTCGCGCTTATTTTATGTTAATGCGTAAATGTGCACAGTAAGTAGGAGTAATACTTTCATTTTCCTCGATTCACCCAAACCTGAAAACAAAAATTGGAGGAGTTCTTGTTTCTGTGAGAAAAAAATCTCTTTTTTTTGGAAATTTAACAGACAGGTTTGAATGGATTACGGTAAATGACATTTTTGAAAATCCTATTCTTACATACATAGCGGCGGGTGTGGCGCAGTCGGTTAGAGGTCCGTTGTGGTCACATGGTCGAGGGTTCGAAACCGTCCTAGTGCAAACCAAGCCTCTCATCTTTCTGGGTCGATAAATTGGTACCAGACTTGTCTGAGGGGAAAAAAACACTGACTTGACACATCGGCTGGCCCCCGCATGTCATTGTAGGGGTCAACACGCGTTCCAAAACCTCAACGATTATGAATTCCAGTAAAACGCGTTGGCGCATCCCAAGTGGATTGATACGCCAGTGACTTTATCCTTTATCCTTTTATTCTTACATATGTCTCCCATAGTTAGCACATAATTCCCTTAGATCCATAGTTGAATTCCAGAATTAATTAGTATATCAATAGATCCTAAAATAGGCGGCAATAAATAGCAGCAGCACGTCGAAACTTAAAAAAATTCTTTCTGATATCAGCAGAAAGAAATAGTTCTACTAAAATTGACAGGAATTCAATTATCAGTCAGCAGCTAAACCTTTTTCTATGCCAGACATCAAACACTTAGTTTTATTTACTTTTTAAATTTAGCTTAGTCACAAAAAAAAAACTACCTGTTAGGAACCTTTCTAATAGCACAAATATCGGAATTGTCCGGATAAATTGCTCGGAAAGTCAGAACACGAGCTATTTTGGCGCGTTTTTTCCCCTAGTTCCACACTTTCACCACCTCTAACATGTGTTCTGCATCATTTCTCGTCATTTATTCTTTGGTGTTTGGTCGGTAGCGGTTTTCCTCGAAATAAATCGTCCGCTGGATCCATTAGACACTGATAAAGTAGATCATGCACTACTTGTGATAGAATAAATCTTGCGGATAGCATGATTAGTGCTTTCATCGACGAGATTATACTAGATCGTGCATAGGTCAACGAACGTTAAATAACGTTAAGACCAGATCATCGTCCTCAAGCCGACTGCATATCCACAGAGATATATTAACTATTAAAAATGATGAGAACTCCCGTCACTGATACATTCTTCATCAACAAATCAATAAAGGAGCGATGGAAAAAAGGGATGAAAATGGTCATATTCGGACAATACAAATAATCGTGGATCGTTTCGCGACCAACACTCATTTTTAATTTTAAAACGAAAATTATAAAATTAAACATTTTTTCATTCTTAAATAGGTAAATGTTAAGCAATGAATAATTTTCCAAAATAAATGCTTTTTTTCTAATTACATTCTGCAGAGAGAGTTTTTTTTTCTAATAGCTGGAAAAGCTGGTAACTGATGAAATTGTGGAAAGATATCCTCGAATACAGTTTTCCAAAAATGATATTCTTCACGCAAAAAAGACTCAATTAGTGGTACAACGTCTCAAAAGTTTCGTTCCATAATCGTCAACATTTTAATTCACAACAACCTTCTCTCGTCCAAAAAAATAAAAATAAAAAATCTATCACATCAATGGACGAAGACTATTAACTGTTCTGCTGACTTTATTGTTGATTGGAGCAAATTTGTTGTTGAATAAAAAAATTTGAGAAAAAACAGGAAAGTAACGAGGGAACTTATAGGATAACCTCTGTTAATTACGCCTTTTGTTACACGGAAGTCACCATTTCTGGGTATGGGAACTGTATTAGACGTACCCCTTTCACTATCTAAATATGTAGTTAGGATTTGCCTTATCAAGAATTCTGTTTGCAGAATTTGATAAGAAGACGGGAAATTTATTTCAAAAAAATATTTAGCACTTCACATATCTCAATATTCAGCATTTTTCGAGATGATTTGACCTTTCCTTTCTTGCAATTAGTTTAGAAAACAGTCTGGGGTTAAGACAATGAAGAAATTCATTTCATTCGAATAAAAAAAAGTTTCTTTCTCGAAATCTTATTGGTCTTAAGTAGTTATTATATTTATATTATTATATTTATTTGTTTTCCAGGTCAACCCAAAAATATTAGCAATTTATCCAGAGATCAGCACAAGGAAAAATACCTCTTCAGCATCTTCAGCTAAATCCTCTCAGTGGGTTGACTCAAAACGCAAATCTTCATGACGTGCCAGCCCGGTAATACACCCAACTCCTTCGCTAATCCTTTAAAGTCGATCCAATGACAGCGTCATTGTCGACGCCTGACCGGTGGCGTCGGCCGGCAACGGCTTCGTCATAGCCGAGGAAGGACTTCCGTCTCGTCTGGACAATTTCAGTCTTTGAACCGTGTCGCTAATGCTGTATTGTCTGATAAGGAAGTAATCACGTCCTCTCCTACGCACTTCAAATAGTCGAGATTCCTCATGCGCACACATATTGAGTCACAGACACACCTGATACTCCAATGTCATGTAATCTGTGACTCCACAGCGAAGAAAAGAGAGCTCCGTGCGGGATCTGACGTTACAGACAGTCACGTGGGTGAGGAAAAAAAACTGATACGTTTCCTCTTACGCAAGAGGACCGACATTTCTTCGTTTAATTTCTAGTTTGACAGTTGCCTAGCTATCAACTGCATCACGTGGTAGATTTTCTACAAAAACAAATCACGTCACTTCAGTGCCATGTGACCTTTACTTACTTTTCTCATGATACATTCCGATAAATTCCGGTAAGATAAAACATGAACGAATGCATGAAAGGGGTTTTCTCCGGTTTTTCTAGTGAAAATAAAGTGTCTTTCCAAACAGAAATGTAAGCAACTTATAAGGGAGCACTTCCTCTCTAATTCACTGTTCAATTCACTTTATAAATTTTGCTCCATACAGTTACATCATCCGCTTTTTTTTCTGCGAGCGATAGGCTTGGGGATTTACAGAGGATAAATTTTCGACATTGACCAATTTCCTGGAGGTGCTGGAACGTCGTCGAATGTGGGGAAGAGGGTGATTCCGTTCATCTCTTCCTAATCGCCATAAAAAACGGCCCGGAAGATGAGACTTTGAGCGTTGCGGGGCGTTCCGGGGCGCTGTTGTCAACGAAGAGTTGTATTGGAGCGCGCCAGCCATGTGCACGCGCCGCATTTCTCAGCCCGTTTTTTTTGTGGTGATTAGAAAGAAATGGATGGAAACACCTTCCTCCCCACAATCTACGACCCAGTATTGGGATAACCCACCTGAAACCCGCACTATCCCGGATTCTATGTGGAATGATGCGTTTGATTTGCTATTTTTTTTTGTGGGGAAATTGAGGAAGGGGGCAGGAGAGGATGTATCCAAAAAATAACCTTGCTTATCACAAATGGGTGATGATGTTTAGACGATTTTTCACCTGTATCATAAAGAAACGGAATGGTGCATTTGAAATTCTACACAGTGTGACAGTGACAGCACACTTGAATGTATAGAATAGGAAATTAGTGAACTATCAGTAAACTAAGTTGACAATTAGAAAGGTAATTGCTGTGGAATCATTCCATCAAAGCATTCGTCTGGAATGTCTTGGGCCAGATGACCCAGCTCCACGTTTTGTCCGGCGTTGGTCTTTCAGCTCGGCTAATTTCTCTCCGCACTTCCACGCCCAACCTTTGCTGAACAACAGAGTACAATACTAATTAGAAACTGGTTAGAACGTTGTTGGACAAATTACATAGGATAATTTTTTTCTTGAAAATTTTCTAAGTGGTGGTTTGATGGATAGCCATGTCTTGTTTATTGAAAATACACCGTGTCCACTGGTGAACAGTACGTTGTCGGTGAAACTACCATCAGATGGCTGGTTTTCGTAAATCTTCCTGTCAAACCAAATTATTTGAAATTTGGTTTATTTGGTTTTGAAAATTGTTTAGTTCCCCAATAGAAAATTCTTGGAACTCCGAAACACATTTTCTTCCGTTACCTTTCTTTTATTTTTGAAGAAGAATCAGGTTCAAAAAAGCATTCAGCCGTGATAAACAGTGGGTGTGAGTTGTTAGTCATTAGAAAAAACAGTGGGCACATTTCATTTTTTTTTCCAATTTTTGGAAACCAAAAGAATGTGTCTGGGCGCACCTGCCAGAATCTCAAGGAATCCTGGTAGGTCTAAAGCAGACCGAGAGTTTTTTTTTCAGTTTGTTTGATCCCGTGCGAAGAGGAAATCTAATGGGATCAGAGGAGAAACGATTAGTATCTAGGAGATCCAGAAAGACTAGAGTGGAGTATGTGTAGTCGAGTAAAAACGACACAAAGCTCGATGCTGTTGCGCAAGCAGCAGCGCTCAAAGCAGCGAAGCTCTGGTTGAGTTCGTGGTGGGACCACCAAGAATTGCAGCGATGATTGGTGCTAGTAAGGGCCCCACCTCGATCCTAACCGCTACGCTCCACCACATCGCTTCGAACGCGGCCGCTTGCACCAAGTTTTAGGTCGTTTTGACCCGACTATACGGAGAGGACCGAAAGAGAATGTCAGGAGGATTCATTTTGCTTAGTTCGCTCTGTGACCTCGTTTTACCTCGCTTGTGCTCTCTTCTGTTTTCCTTAGGAATCTAAAAGGACAGGTGATTCAAATATTTCTGATATTTTAATATATCATATATTATATTATTTATTTTATTATTTTATTACATTATATATCAATATTTAATGATATATTTCTAATATTTCAAACAGACGAGCTCTCCTCTATTTGAAGATCATATCCTAAAATTATCCTATGTGTCCCCAAAAAAATGAGTTCAGCACTATCTACCAACACATCGAAGGTTTCAAACCGAAGTGACAATAACTATGTTCTCTGTTGTTTGTTTATACACCTGTGCTGAGAGGATAAGTCGAGAACAGTACAATTTATTTCGATCGTAAACATACGTGGAGCTCATACTGTACTCGTCTACGGCGGAGGAACATCAAGGATTCTTGCATGTAAGCAGGAAATCTCTTGATCTGGGCTTTATTTCACGTTTGGACGTCGTGTCGTCGATTATGCGGTAGATTTGCTTGCGTAACAAGCTGCAGAGATAAATCAGCGATCATACCGTCTTACAATGTATACGTATCTGCAACTTACCTAACGCTTAAAAATTACGTCTGCAAATCCGCTAAAATCGCTTACACCGTCACAGACTAGACCCCTATTAAATTTCTTAAGCTTCTGCATACTACGTCTACATGCGGACGATTACAACCACCCCGACGCGTATGACACAAATTTGCAGGAGCTGGGTTATCCTTGTTCTGCAGGAGCTGGGTTAGCTTTGAGTCTGAAACAGAGCTAACAGAATCCCGAGGCTAATAATCAGATTCTGCAGAGACTGCTGCTGAAATTCTTGGGAGGCTACGTCGAAACAGGCTGTCGAGTCGCAGATGTCCTTTCCAATGATAAAAACCCGGGGAAAAATGTAGTTACGGGTACTCAGTGGCGCCATTATTTCTTCATTTTGAAGCTCTAACTTACTTTTTCTCTTACCAACTTTAGCGTACATTTCGTAGATCCTCTAAGACTAGTGCTTAGTGCTTTAGGGACCCCAACTTATTCAATTATTTACCTCTAAAATCCATACAATTTTTATTATACAATCATAGCTACAAGTCATTCAACAGTATCCAATTGTTAACTGTTCCAGTTTTTTTTTCGGCAACACTTGAGATGCAAATTTAACTAATTAAGTGATCGACTTTACCATACTTGAATCTATTGCCATGCCGTGGGCCAAGGTCACATTTTTGGCGATGGGTCACACTATTACACTACACCACATTACTTGAGCCAGGAACCGGTTTGCTACTTCATTGAACACAGAGATCATGTCCAACATCTTGGACCAGGACACTGAGGTCATGAAGCGAAAAATCAAGTGTCTTGTATTTGGAAACTTGATGAACTTTAACGTACAGTAAATAATACCGTCCCCATAGGTCATAGAAGCGAGTGAATGGATGAATGACTGAAGAGACGCATGGATAAGTGAACGTAGGAACAAATCCACATTTGCAAGGCCCCGGTGGAGAAGCAATTTCGGAATTTGTCAAAAAAAAGAAAAGAAACTCTCATTGATGCAGAAACTATAAATGCTATATAAGGACGTAAAGAATATCTGCAAGAATAAGAATACACGGAAACTATACAATAGAGATAAACAAAGAATTCAGAGAAGAACGTTAACAGAAGACGATGTAGAGCGGATAAAGAGAGAATAAAAAAAGGAAAGTATGAACGAAAAAAAGGGAAATAAAAATGTAACGACACAATTTCAAACGAATTTCACTTACAAATAACTTCTAAAAAATAAATAAACAAATGCAAATTAATCAAGAGTTATGTGAAGCATTATTTGAGGAATTTAACAGAATAGAATGTGATAAGAGCAGCGTTAACAAATCCCAACGAAAAAATCTCTTCAATGCTTACAAACCTAAAGAAATCCCTGCAAACTCCATAACCGAGTTTCTTTTGTCGAGAAAAATTTCCTATCGAGTTCAGGTGCGTGTAACTAGTAGGGTTTTAACTAAAGGAATGCAAATAAAGTACGATTGAAAACTTATAACAGTATGCTATGGTTTTAAGTAAACTTCTATGGAATACTAGTACTATTATGGTTTGAATTTATGAAACAGTAGCACTAGTCGTTGAAAGGACATTTTTGAACAATGAACGACGAATGAGCCGCAAATCGACTTTTTCGTGGAATTTTCAGGTTCTCAATTTCCTGTGCACTCTCATTCGCTCATTTTGAACAAATTTTTCATGTTGTCAGAAAAAAAAGATCACTTTTCCTTCCTCTAAACTGTTCGCTGCTCTCGGTTGCAAATTCCATATGACTTTTCCTGAAACCAATATTCTTTGGTACATCTACGTTTTTTTTTCTGGTAGAAGTTGTTGCCTAGGCCTGGACGATGTTCACAACGATTTACATAAACTCGCAAAGAATTCCGCCTAATCGTTACCTACGATGCCATTTTGGGGTGGAATCAAAAGATTAGGGAAATAAAATTTAGAAAAAATAGGAAATACGTTTAAACAACTATTTAGGAAACAAACTATGCTTTCATTTCTATTTTTTAGAAGTGATAAAAAATATAATTATAGTATCCATCCTAATTTTTTCGAGACGACACTATCTATCGTTATTTCCATGTACTGTGGTTAAACGGATGCTTGTGGCAATTCTTCGAGTAGAGGGGCTAAATTTTGTTGTAGATAAAAACACCTCCTGTTTCATTGAAATTCTTTTTGCGTCTTTTATCAGCTATTTAAAATGTACTCCTTAAGTTAGGAAAAAGTTTCGAAAGTTCCTAACCTATCACTGTCCCCAACGAGTAGTCCGTAGCGTATCTCAGAAAGGAAATACTGAGGTAAGCCTGCTCTATTTTTACTTTTTTTTGTTTCCATCTGCGAATTCTAGCGCTCACGTCATCGTCACCAGTTTCACAGATGTTTGTGACGCGACCAGTGGTCACACGAATTTATTCTTGTGAATGAATAACAACATATGCTATAGATACGTCATCACAAATAGTGTATCCGAATTTAGCCATCCATGGATACCCTAAACAAATAACAAATATGGTTTCTTTCCAGACACATTCCTAATATTGTGAGTGGACAGAATTATTAATAGACCACATTGCCTTGCAGACTAGACGGGTTGCTAAATATAGTGCCGTAGATCTTGAGAAAATTCACATCATTATAATTTTGTTGCACCTTTTATAACCTCAAATCGAAGATTTATGCATTGGAAGTGAGTTTTTCTTTTAATTTTGCATTTTTAACCTTCAAACGCTCAACAAACTGATCAGAAATGAAGCGCATAAACAATGCTGAAGGTCTCAGAAGTCCAGTGAAGCAGAAAATTTGTCAAATAGATATCTTTTCCAAAGATATCAACTCCAACCGAGAGTTTTTTAGTTTGGAGTAATGAGCAACAACAATTTTTCAAGATGAAATTTGAAGAATTGTTTAAAATTCCATGGATGCGACACTGAGTAAATGCTCGGTCAGTTAACCCTGAGTATTCAAAAAAAATCGCAACAGCTAATCTCTGAATAAGAAATTTTTCAAAAAAAAAAAACAAAATCAGCAGTGGAAATATCTCGAAAATTTTTTTAGCGGATAAGTGAAGGTTGCTTTTGAGAGAGCACTGAATCCTGCTTCTCACTCATTTTGTGTATATACTATTCTATACTAAACTATACACTACTACTATACTATATATTTACTACATATTATTATATTATATTATAAATATATTGTAAATAAAATATTGTAACATAATACGTTGTATAAATATTAAATAGTATTGTATATTTATTACATTGTATTGTTTTTATTAGTTCTATGAAATAACTTATATGTTGCATATTATCGCATTATATCATTATTAGCTTTATAATATTATTTAAACATATTACACATTATTTTTTATACTACACATTATATTATTTTTGTTATATTTATCACACATTTTTGCAATTTATTCTCAATTTTTTTTCGATGTTAAAATCTGCATTCCGAAACATAATGTTTACATCAGCAGGAGGGATTCCGGGAAATATTTTGATTCTGCACGTCGTAGAGGATTACTTGTTGAGTGTCTGATCCGTAAAGAATTAATACCTACTAAGCGCGCGCCTAATTCAGTACGGATTAGAATTTTTGCGAACGTGACGGTTCCAGTCAACTTCTGTCGTCGTCAGCACTACGTCAAAATCTGCTACGTAAACATTTATCGCATTAATTCTGTAAAGAAATGAGATTGTCGTATTGAAAAGAATAAAGAAAGGCTTTGTTCAGCTTGGGATCAACAGCGACTGTGGATACTTTTCTTTGTTTCAAAGATCTATGCTCCAAACGTTGAGATCTTTAACCTTATGAGGAATAATCTGATTGTTGAAAAGCACTTTTCGAATAGAAAAGTCGATTTTCGCAGGAAGTTCAAACGTTTTCGTGTCTAGAAACCTCAGAATACCTCTGTCTATGTTTTCTACTACTGTGCAACTTGATGGAATAGGCGTGAGATTATTCCAGTCAAGCTCTATTTAGGCCTCTGAAGACGGCAAAAACCTGAAACGTCGGAATAATTAAGGTCCCATCAAAAAATTTCGTTGAGACACTAGTAGAAAACATTGGTTTAATCTAGTGTTTTTTTTCTCGGGAAAAAGGAAGAGTAACAGGGCTCATATGTGGCAGACCTATTTTTTCAACCGAACTCTAATCCATGTTCCACAATCTAACTCTGGAATGCTTGTAAAATTTAACGTTCGAAAGGTTACTGCAGTTCTCGCCTCATTGTCGCTTTATAAAAAAAAAAACAACGGCTACAGTCTAACCCAATCACACTTCATTTTCACACTTTTCCTTTTCTTCCTTTCAATGAGTTGGTGATGTCACAAATTCGATTAATGATACGGAATGAAGTGTTCATAAATCAGCGTATCTTTGATCAACGCCTGTCAAAAACGAAACCATGACATCGTTCCATTAATAATGTTGTTAGTTGTTCTGCAGCAATTTACCGAAGAAGCGAAGAAAATCCCCGTTTTCAAATCGAAATTTCCATCAAAACAAATTTTATTTTGGCTCACAAAACGGAGAATTTGATTTGTCGATCGACACTTTTTTCCTAAAATTTAATCCAGTGAAAAAATCTTTAGAGTACTTAGAGCTAAGACGATAGGAATTATGCGGTTATATGTGGGTTCTACTATAAATATTTAAAAACAATAAATTCTTCTACAATAAATACAATATACAATAATGAGACGCAACAGCTACCACAGAAAGATAATGAAAAAACTGTGCTTCTTTTGAAATTCGGGAAATTTCCCACAAATAACAAGAAAATAAATGAATAATAATAAAATAAAATAAGGTAACAAGTGATGGAGCCCAAACGATCTTAAGCATTTTCTATTTTTTTTTCTCTTAAGAGTGTTCTCTCTTCTTTTAGATGCTTTTTATGTAAATAAGTATTGCAGGAAGATAATTTTCGAGAAAAATTGAGGAGGAGAGGTAAATCAACAGCTTTTACACCACGAGGTAAGCCGCAAAAAAGTTGACGTCACCTGTGTAAATACTGGAAAGAAAATTTCACATACTGTTCTTTTGGTTCTGCAAAGTTATGCAGAAAGTTGGCTGATCTTTGGATTCCTTCAAAAGAATCTCCGGATACTTTCAAAACACGTCCAAAGGAATTTGAAAATAATAATTGAAAAACAGAAGGTGATTTCTGTCGTACATCAGAAATCACCATCGAAGACGATGTCCACGTGATTATCAGATCAAGTTGTCGCGCAGCTGTTTGATACCTTGCAACAATCGCGGCGAAACCGGGTGGTGTGCGATGGTGGTGAAGAAGGCGAAGATAAACTTTTTGCAGGGAGACAGGAGACGTCTCGAAATCGCGTCAAGTAAATTGTTGCGAATTTTCACAAATTTACTGTGCTAATTAATTAATTAATTACTTAGCCAATTAACTAATTTGCTCACTTATTCCAAGGCACACAAAGTCTGCCATGAATCGCGCAATTAAAAAGTGGACGAAATGCAATTTCGTGTAACTGTAAACGTAAGCGCGTAGCTGTCGTCTTGCTCATTAAACGTGATCGGGTCCTTTTCCTTCTACAGAAGGCGAAAACTTCCCAGTTATTACAGAAATTTATCCAAAGAAACGTTGGTGCTCCAAAAGATGTAGAAGTGGATGCTGAATTGAGGATACAAAAGGATTCTCCTTCCAAGATACAAAGCACAATTTTTTAAAGTCTTATAACAACTGAACTGTGCGCAGAGGACTTTCAGAAACTGAAAAAATGTCTGTAAAAAATGTCAGAAAAATCTGCTAACAAAAAGATAACAGGTAATTATGAAGCTATTCAAATGTTCTAGAGCAAAACTTTTTTTAAAATCTTCCTCGTCACTCATTCATGAATCTGATAATAGCCACCTCAATTTTGAGGACAAAACTCTAACACCAAGCTAAAGTCCGCTGAGACCAGCAAAGACCGAGACGGTTAATCAAAATATTTCATAAACTGGACAAGACAGTGATGAACAACATACTTCTGGATTTCAATCCGTGTTTACATACTTCTGAGAAGTACTTCACGAAAGTAAGCAAAAGCGAAGGGCGGAAGATAAATTTGTAAACAGGTGGTTTGTCATAATGTTCAGAAGTCAAAAATGCATGATATATTGGCCTGAATTTGAGGAAAGAGTCGTGAAAATGAATAGAAGTTATTAGTTTCCCAATACAAAGTTTGACTTCTTCTAAATATATAACCACACTTTGAACTCTCTTTGCTCAGTGAGATATAGTTTCAAATTATGTTATTACTGGCATGAAATGAAGATGAAATTGGAGACCCAATTTCTTTTAGAATTGACTTCAAGCTTTCCTCGAAAACCTTCACTTTCCCGAAGAAAATAGATTACAAAGTGGCAGAAAGGTGCATAAACGTGAGCAATAATTGGATAATTCACAGAAAAAAGTTTATGGATCCTTTCAAAGGATAAATGTCTTCCGAACAAATTCAGTGAGAGAATACTGGGGAAATCGATCACATTCTCATTTATAAAAATCACCGTTGAGGTAACTGTGAGCAGGTTTTTGAGAAGAAAAACATGAAAATATCTGGTGTTGGTACGGGTTCTGAAATGCAGAAGTTAATGTGATGAGACGGTTGGAAACGATTGTGTGAAAGGTGAAATTAAAAAAAAGGAGAATAACAATCGAAAGGTCTATGTCTCAACCTTCCTATATACTCCTATTTGCATAGCGGATGCGTCTTGTGCCTCGTTTACTCGGCACCTACAGTATCCATGAATTTTACTCTTTCTCATTCTCTCTCATTCCAGTGTGTTTTTAAAGATATATGTATATATAAGACATATAAATGTATGTTTAAAAATATACCGGAATGTCCTTTTTTGACCGAATACACGATTTTAAATGATTCTTTTTTTGCACGAGTTGTGGACGTTCTTTAATCTACTCGTTCTAATGAGGCACCGTTCCTGTTTCCTGTGAAACTTTGTAATCTGTAAACATCCAATTCCTCTTCTCAGGATTAGAGCTACATACGTAGGCGGTGACGAAATGCAGAGAGACACGTAGAACATGTGCAGCCTGTGGCAATCCGATCACAAATTCTTACCATGTTGCTCACGAAGTCTTATGACACTCGGGTACTTAGCACAGTAATGGGCTGTTATAGAGATATAAGTCTGCTATATAGATTTGTGACGCTCCTCATTCACAAACGAAACGAGTGACGGGTTACTTCCTCGCACATTATTTAATTTCGAGAAAACCAGAGAAGGGACGGAGAAACAGATAGCAGAAGTGAAGGTTGTTGAATAAATAGAGAAGCGAGCGAATTCCACCGAGAGCGCTGCTTTTGAAGTATTATTATTATTATTATTATTATTATTATTATTATTATTATTATTATTATTATTATTATTATTATTATTATTATTATTATTACTTATTAATTAATAAGTAATATTTCCAGTGGATTTTCTTATTATGCGAATGCTTACATAATCTCCCGAAAATGGAGAATCCATCTACAAAACTGCTGTGAACTATGGTACAGTACCCGTTGTTGTAGGTGTTCATAGTTGTACTACATATGTTCACAGTTACACCAGAACTGAACTTCATAAATTAGGATGTAATCTCATTTGTCCACTATTCTCCAAACAAATTTGTTTAGGAGATACCTATGTTTCGACGGAACACGTACGTTTTTCCGGAACGTTCCGAATATTCAAAATGTTCGAGTTTCAATGAACCTCGGCGTAGTATGATGTCGTGTTGATTTTTTATGAGCTGTACGCGAGATTGTTAATTGATTTCATTGACTAACAATTTGACAAATCACGTTGTTCGGAGCATTGGATGGGACTATCAGAAAAATTTCACGTACAGCTCATAAGAAAATCAATACGATGTTCAAAAATTGTTCAACAGTATGCGGAAAATTTGTGCTCTTCTGTCACAGTATACGTCATAGTCATAATACATGTCTTTTGTCATATTTTTAGGGAAAATTAGGGTTTCCAAGAAAAGCTTGACTTAAATCACATGTCAATTTGTGACAAAATCTATCTTCCATATATTAACAATCAAAAAAAAATTATAATAAAATTCACTAGACTAAAAAATTATATTTGTGAATGTATGCTTCACAGAGCAGAAAGAGTGCAAAGTGGAGTTCTCTTCCTAAAGAAGCTTCAACATTATTGTAGGTATTGACGAATTGGTAACTTCTAATGAATTCCTCGAATCATCTCCCATCATTCAAATATTTTGCACGAACGTGTTCCAATAATGCCACAGAAGTTTCCAGTGATTTCCATAAAGAAGACAATTTCATAGCTGGAGTTAATTCCCTGTTAGGATTACAGTATTTATTATCCTAGCACATTTATAACAACAAAAAAAAAACAAAGAAAATTAAATAAAAACAAAAAATAAGGATCGCACGTAGTCATCCCTCAAGGAGTTTTATAGAAGGGACTAGTTTGAAATAAAATAAAGTAAAAATTAAAATGAATAAAATGAAAGAGACTGCCAAGTATTCGGCGGGAAATTTTCCACTTATATAATGTGGCTTATGTCAACATAACAACCCAAAGACATAGCTAAGATCCACGAACGATGTTATGTCACAGGACTACTCATATCGTCAACAATTATCCGCTATTATTACGTCATAATTTCCGGTAGAATTCTGTGAGTTCACAGATCTCTCTCCGTTGCGATCTCTAAACAACTGCGATAAACGTGAAGGTCATCAATTGGGCAACACATCAAGGTAAACTTTCTGATCGGTGAACATGGTGGTTTCATTTTTCGCTGACGTAGTGATTGTAGGCGAGAAGAATTAGAAAAACACTTAAAGCATCATAAATAAGGAAACGTGATCACCATCGAAGATGTTGATGAGTAGCGATCAGTCCGAAATAGATCGCCGAAGACCTCGGTTGGCCTTAATGGGGGTCGTGTCGCTCGCTACACATGTGATATAGCCGGTTGCAGTCGTCCAGTCCGTTGATGTTAATAAGAGCCATCCGAAAAACCCGGTAAACATTCTTAAAATAAAACGAAACATGTCAATGTCATCTGACAAATGGCATTTCATGCGTATTTTTCGATCCATTTCCACCGTACCGCAACGATCAACACGCTATTTTCCATCGCTGAGGAAAAAAAAGGGGGTGTCTTGAAAATACGAAAATGCTCTTCCCTTTCCCTCTGATGGAGATGATAGAAATTCCACGGATGATGTTTACGATGTTGCATGTGTAAACATCATCATCGTGGACGAGATTCCACGCATAACCGCCGCTCATCGTAAGCAACTATAGCTGCGCACGATACTAGTTTTAGCGCTGACTATAAGCAACAATTCACAGAATGTCGCTTGAACTCGAATGGATCATTTCGAAAAAACGTCGAATGGGGGGACTTTTCTCATTTTAATTCGATTTTTTTTTCTCCAATGAAATAAAGCTGAAGCAGCTGTGAAAAGGTGTTATCTATCCGGTGTTTTCTAAGGTTTTTGTTTTTTTGCTTTCTGGCGCCTTGTACTGAGCCTACTTAGAAGTATTTTTTTAAATTCACAACATCAAATTGTAAGCCTTGAGAAATTCATTTATTCACAAAAGCAGTTCTCCACTTTACCTCTTCATTTATTAAGAAAAAGCGTGGAGATGAGGTATCCTCACAATTATCAAGGAAAAATTAGCCTGAATATCAGTTACAGGCTTAGATTCGGAAAAGATTTCTAATTTCTCAAGTGCAGGGAACAGTTGATAACTTTAAAGTTTAATAAAATTCTGCAAGCTACTCAGCATGTAAATAAATCTTAGACTTTTGGAGAAAAACATTCAAAAGGGATTTCACAAATGTTTGTGCGAGAGCAAACCCTTGACTTTTCGTGATACTTGCAAGGACTTCTTTCTTGTCATCTCGTGAGTAGAGAATATTGTAAATGAAGAGTTAAACTAGAGGAAATTAACATTACGATCACCTCTTTTTCCAAAAAAAAATCATTTTAAACATTTTGCTAAGCGTTAAAATGAGCAACTAACAGCAAATAATTTATAATGATGATATATTATATTGTTTTATAATTAGTTAGCATGATCAACCCATCAATAAATCATCGCATCCCTGATCTAGGGCACCCTAAACCACATTCTAAAGTACGGACGAGTAGTCAACGGACGAGTACTGGGGTCTCTTAACCCAGGAATAGAAATAAAACAAAAGACAAGCGTGTGTTGGACTTTCCGACCAAGACACATTTGGAAGAGCAGGTACCTTATTTTGAGTTATTCTAAACTCGAACAAAAACTCCTCTCAACTATTTTCAATTCCATTTTTTCTGAATTGCGCGTTGGATTCATCTAACTCCTGCTAAACTTATGTCCACTCCAAACCCATAGGGTCATCCAAGTTGAATGTCTTTACTGTCGTAGGTGTATTGCGAGCCTTAAAGTTTCATTTTTTTTTCAGCGATTACTTTTTTCAGAGATTTCAGAGCTACTTGTTTTTATCAGGGACCACAATAAGCATTGTTTTAATTTGTGTTCTTCAGTTCGGAGTTTTTCTTACCTTCTTTTGTCATTATACTTTCGTGACTCTACATATATAGCCGTCTGGAATTCGGCCATTTTTCCGTCTGATTTGTTTTCGAGACTTCCTCTCTGTAACTGGTCTTTATTCTTTCCCAGTAGTTGTTATCTGTTCAAGGATAGCAAAAGTTGAAAAAAAAAGCTGAGTCGCCCCACTTGAGGTTTTTTCGCCCTTTCCCATAGAACAACTAATTCGTTCTGGGTTACATTGGTTCTCACCTAAACCCAAGTAACCGTTGTTCTACCATCTATAGCCTTCTGGACTTGGGAAAAGGGCTCGAGCGGAAAAGCCTCCACTTTCGGTAGGGAGAAAATGGTCTGTTTACCTACCGCACAAATCTGGAAAAAGTCAAATTTGTAAAAATGTAGCCGAAATTCTAATGAGCTTTTTCCTTTTTTTCTAATTTATGACACACCTATGGGCGTTTACAAATAAGCATCTAAGCTATTAAGTTGCATCCCAATAGACATCCAATGTCGCTTTACATAACTAGGCACCTCTATGGATAATATTTAAGAGAAAATTTCCGAATTTCTTGTTTTCTAGGAACCAGGTCTTTGGATTTGAGTTGTGACCGGCGAATGCGATGAGTGTATGCTTCAGTACAACGCATAAAATTTTGAGTTCGGATTGCTACAAAGGTCCATGTGATGTTGATAGATGGTACGCAAACGCTGAATCACGATGTTATTTTTTTATTTCTAAAATTTTTCACCACCCTTTTTTATTAGTTCGCCAGTGATTTATTATCGCAGCAGTAAACAAAACTTTGGACTGCATTCACAACATCTGAAATCATTTCTTAAGTTGATCTTCATTCACGTTCCGTCACTTTTGATGAAAAATGACTTAACGAATAGAACGTCATTTCTGTCTAGACTTTTTACAGCAATTGACAATGCTCCCTGATTGACAATGAAAAACAATTAATTTAGTGCTAAAAATACTCTAATTCGTCCTGACATCCCATCCATGCAACAACTCTTTCAAAGTCAACAACAAAGGTTGAAAAAAATCACAGCAACGAAAATCAACATCCATGGAGGAGCTAGCTGAAGTGACGGAGACAGAAAAGAGCTCATTTACTGGAATCTTAGATATTTTCGGGTGACCTTGTCAGGAGAGAAGGAAATATGTCATACAGTATGAACATGTTTTATCTCACAAATGCTAAGTAGTAGAATATGTTATGACATAAAAAAATACCGTACACCGTTACACCGTATACTGTTATAGGATAAAAAGTATAAAATAGTAAAAGTTATAAAATAGTAAAGCTATGTTATGAGGGGAAATATGTTATGAGATGAGGTTTAAACAGAAAATACAACCCATTATACCCTTACTTCATCAAAAGGGTGAAGTGCCTGGTCTTGACCAATCCGCCTGGGATCCACCACGTTCATTACAACTCAGAATCGTTTGAGGTTCACCAAAGCGAGTCTGGCCTATATATACAATAACTAGCAGGGACCAACCGTTGAATCGGCTCAGTGTTTTTACCCCACCAGACCACTCTGCTATCAATTTATCGATCCCGAAGGGATAGAAAGCTTGGTCGGCACTGGGACGGAATCGAACCTCTGATGGATCATGCTGTGCCCACAGCGGAACGACTTACCGACTACGCCACAGTACCCCTTCACTATATTTCTATTTTTTTTTCTCCACTATCCCTCCACTTATGACAAATAATGGCGACTATTGTATTCGAGGACGCTGGTTTGAAAAAAATTTCATATCATTCAAAGTTTTATCATAGGTTTTGTCGGTCTCTACAGAATACTATTTTATTCCAGACCCTTCCATCTCACATCTTGGTCCAAGGTGGAGCTATTGCTGTGGTACCGTGTTGATTAGTTCATTTGCACAGAAACGAGTAAATGTGGAGTGAAATATAGTGATTACTGAGCACCGTTTTGTGAGATTATCAACTCTTTTTCCTGAAAATTGATATCCAGATACTTGAAATGAAAGGTGCAGATAATGAACGTAGGATTTTTACCACATATATTCTTAGCGATCCTTGGCTACATTCCAATTTTTCTGAACCTCTATAGCCATGAAGAGTGGTACTCTAAACCGCGTAAACAATAGAAGATGGTTTTTACCAGGATAGAAGTGGATCCAAAAACAAGAATGGTCACATTCAGTATATTTTGATGCCCGTTGTTTGTATGACTGTTCGCAGATTACAGGAGGAAATTTTGCTATCCCGACCATAAAAAAATCAATTGGGAAATCGGAAATCGAAAAAATCGAAATCGATCTTAAAAGGCGTGATTTTTATTGTATTATTTAGCATATGTCATGTGGATTTATATGGATTTTGATCAACTCCCAAGGAAGAGAGTATAAATAGTTTTCCAGCTGGCACGTTCACCTCTGCTTTTTTCCCTCTCTCTTTTTAAAAGATCACAATTTTTAAGCTCATAAGATTTAGCACCAATAGATAAAAATGATACGCCTACATTTTCCGATCCGAACTTCCCACATTGCAGAAGATGAAGTGGTTCGTCATCCTGCTCTGCATCGCTATGTTTTGCGTTGAAAGACTTCAGTAAATAGCCTATTATTCCACTTATTGTACTGCTATTATTTATTTCTTCATTTATTTCATTTTATTTTTACTTATTTAGTTTTCTTAACATGAATACACGAATATAATGATAATTCCACATGAACGTATCGATTTCTCTCATGAAAACGACAGGACTATGATGAATCACAAAATTTGTACTTGGACGTAATTTGGAGTGTTGTTGATTGGACTTTGGATGCTGCGCCACCGTAAGAAATTGCTACCACTATGTACGCGCTTTAATCGTAGACGTGCAACGAAACGGAGCTGGTAATAAAAATTAAGGGGATCCACAAAAATAAACGATTCCCATTTGGTGATTCGACCTCGACCTAAGACAGGATTTCAAAGCAAGTTGATTCCGTACATTGTGGAAATAATTCGAAGATGAGACGAAAGAAGAAGAGCTGAGCTCGATAATGATTGTTGTTGGTAATTTTCCAATAAATTTTCGTAACGTACACGAATCACATCACAATCCATAGGAACGACATATCGATCCTATGGATAACCTGGACAACATTCTGAAAGCACAATGCTATAATAGAGAACCGCTATGCTGGCAGGGATTTTTTTTTTGTGGAATGCACCATTAGGTAATTGCTTCTAATATGATCAGTACTAAAGTAATTAAATAATAAATAAACAATAATTAAATAATAAACAACTAAAATTATTACCCGATTTACTCTATCGTATAAATAACAACTACCGAAACTTCTCTTTTCACTTATTGTTGTTGCCTGTAAATTTTTTTATCCCATATGTTATTTATTGATCCTAAACGAGTAAAAGCAGTTTGGTTGGTCCATTGCTCGTAAAAGAAAGCATCCGTTTGAACGTCATTCCTATTCATGAACAGAAATTATTGCAATCAATTTCCAATTGTTTGTGATACTTTTACTGATTTGCGACCAGCCGTCAGATCTACCTTCTTGTTTACGGTTTGCTTCCATGAACAAAAATAACAAACGTAAATCTAGAGTAACTGGAGACAAAAAAAAAGAAACAAAATAAAACCTACAACTAAACAAGAATTGGGTTCAATCTAGAACTTCGCAACTGTGTTTTATTGGTTTTTCTTTTTTTACGTGTTTTATTTGCCTATCTTCCGCGAGATTACACAGAGTGCGTCAAAATTGCCGAAATATAGCGTGGGGAGGGCCGGATTCATATTCAGATTGGGAACTGATGACTCCATATTTTTTGCGTTTTTCTTGTTTTTTGTCATCGGATTCAATTGAGTTTCACAAAGTATTCGCTTATTTTGGGCATGAATAAGTCCTAAAGTCATCGTTGTCCCATCATTAAACTTCACAGGGAGGGCACTCCGGCAAGCTCGATTCCGCAACGTCTGGAGGTGGTGATACTGCTTACTATATTACTATATCGAACCATTCAACGCTACAAAGACTCGGAAAACGAAGGTGTTCGTCCTTAACGAGGTAGACATCAATCCGTAGTCACTTCAAGTGCTATCAAAGAAATCAAGAAACTCGGAACGTTCTGTCCGCCAAATATCGCGTGAAATGAGAGTTTCTCAGCCATCAATGCATCACATCGCCAAGAAAAAATTGGTGATGAAAGTTAACGGGCCTAAGTAGTGGTCGCTTGTTCTCCTGAAATAAATCCGCTAGATTACGCAGTCTGGAGTGTGATGGATTCAAAAGTCTGTGGAAAACCCCATGGCAACATCGAAGCGTTGAGGAATTCGTTCCAAAAGGTTTAGCAGGAGCTGGATGTGCTCCACCTGAAAATTTTAATGGAACAGAATTTCCCAATGCTATATGATTGAATCATAAATTACTTCCATCCAGCAACATGGTACTTGTTGTTATTGTTTACGCATGCAATGGGTTACCCCAACCAGGGATTTTTGCTATCGCTACTCAGACAGAACTTCGGTTAGTCTTTCGACGGCAGTCTGGTGACGCGCGCGTTCCGTTTAATTTTTTTAATCACTTGAAAATGGAGAACCAAAAAATACGTCGTCGCCATGTGATGCTCTGGGAGTTTGAACATGGTAGTAGTGGTGCTGCGGGTACAGCTCAAAAAATTTGTATGGCGAAGGAATAATAGAGCCGACCGGACGGTTAGAAATTGGTTCGAGTTCAAATTCCGACCTGAAGATGTGATCCTGAAAGACGAGCTAAAGAGGAGCAAGCATGGTCGCCCCTCAAACTTCGATGACGATATTTTGAAATCAGAAAATCCTTGTCAAACAACGAGAGAGTTAAGAGAAAGGCAAAATATATTACGACAGAGCCAATTTTTTTTTATTTTTTATGTTGTTGACAAATAAATGTACAAAAAACAAAACAAAAGTTACTCATAACTCAGTCTAATAGCATCTTTCAAGAGTTTTTTTCATACTGAAAAAAGACAATCTATTTTATATTGCAAAAATTCTTCGATAAATCTCAGCAAAATAAATAAATCTAGAAAAAAATAAATAGTTGAAATAGATAAGTCTTTGCAAACGTGTATAGAAAGTTTGGATCTTTATACGTTCAAAACTGACCTTAGTTGGGACACATTATGAAAAAAATTAAGCAGATTACAGGTCATGTTCTGCTCGATGAAACGCTGCATTGTCAGAAAACAAACATCAATCATTAATAGTTCATAAGATTTCAAAAATCACATTAACTAACGAGAAACAGCGAAAATTGTTGCCTCGGCCGCAGAAAACTGAAAAATTTGTTCAGCAAGAAAAGTTATAAACAGAAGGATTCCACTGCGAACAGTTTTTTTTGTAGATTTTATAAAAAAATAATTGTTGTAGCCACCAAAGTCATTTGCTTCTGACGTCCGAACATGATACTTTAGCTCAGTTTTTAATATCTCGAATTATCTCGATTTTTTAATATCTCGAATGGGATTCGGAACTGTGACTTCGAGAGGTTTTGAAATGTTTGCAATTGCTAGTATTTCAAAATATTCAACTATCGTTTTAATCTTGAAAGAATCCTTTTACTTTAAAAATCACTAGGGTTTAATTGTCTATGATTCAACATTGCTAATAGCTACAACATTTTTTTTTTCAAAACATGGTTTAGCCCCATATTTTAGGAGTTCTAATTGAAATCAAACGATAGCGCTCACAAATCGATTAATTTGCTTCCGTAGTAGTCACAAGTTCTTATGTCCAGAAATGCGTGAAGCACCGGCTGGTCACTAATTTCTTTCGTGTTGAAAATGAAAAGGCTAAGAAAGTAATTAATTAGTATGAAAGTAAATAATTAAAGCCAAATACTGCGATTCAAATCCTTTCTAGATAAAATTAAATAAATAAATGAATAAATAAAATTAATTAATTAAATAAACCAATAATTTAATTCGAAATATTTTTGATACAAAGTGGACTATCCGGAAAGTGAATAGTCCAAAGAAGAATTCTTCGATGATATCTGGTGAATTATTAGGAAAATATTCCAAGAATTCCAAACTAATCTCTTTTTTGGATCATACCTAATCAATTACTTTATGGTCGGAAGTATTAGTTATGCGACTGGGTATCTGCTTGTTTTTTGCTTTGTTTTTATTTATTTCTCATTTTTTTATTAGACATTTACTCTCATGTCACATTCTTTGCAGCGCGACATCTTTTTTTGTCGAAATGCAAAAATGTTTGCAACGATTGCATTTTTTTTCAGATGACTCAGTCGTTGACAGTAAATTTGACACACAAAAGAAAACTCATAAAATCTACTCACACACTCCACCACACCCACATAACACATATAAACCGGTCCACGATGCGTAGTACGTAGATCGCCCCCGCACTTCCGGATGACTCATCCAACATCTCAAAAATGCAGAACTTTCGAGAACCGCAAGCGATTACGTGGTTGTTTTTGACACAGTGTAAACAAGTAAACAACATTCGAGAACTAACCACAACCACAGCTACCAATAGAGCGATGAAATTTGTCACAGGATTTTCAGGATCAGATCAGATTTCCCAGGATGAGAGGATATTGAAGGTGGACGAAAATAGTTTTCCAAACAAACTACATACAGTAAGTAGACGTTAGCGGATAAGCAAGTGATTAGTATGACTACTATGACGCAGATTTATGTGTACACATATATGATTCAATAGAGATTTTCTAATATTTTTTCTCGAACACGGAACATAATCTCCATAACACAGCAGATATAGTTGAGTTGAGAGAATTGTTTGCACTAACAAATTTTATGGGGTTAAGGGACCAAGAACTATTTGGGAATTGATACAGCAGAGAGCAGTACGTCAATTCGCAAACAATAGATTTCTTCTCCTGAAAAAATATTCTATTTAAATAAGCTAAAGAATTCCGCTCTACCACTTGGTCAACACCCAACACCCAACTGGCTTGGTCGGTGCAAATCTCAAGGAAACCATCAGAATGATCCAAACGTAATGGGAATATTTGGTCATATTAGTCTATATCTCGTTCTATATCATTTAAAATAATAAAAGGATTCCGCTCAGAGAATTTCTTAGACAAAATTTTTTTTAACATAATTGCAGAGATGTTTACTTCTAGCAACTTGTTTTTCGATCACTTAAAAGGTTTTTTAAAGAGAAAAAAAGAGTGCTTTTAAAGTGTTGTGAATCGAAATGACCCATAAATCTTAGCTTATCAAGTAGAAATATTAAGAAAACAATTTTGAAAAATTTGGGTTTGCCCTCGCTGTTTATATTATGAAAGGTCAAAGCAGTTTTTAAAATTAAATTTAAAATTTAAAATTGTTTGTTCCAGCGAACTGTTGACAGCTACGAACACGGCTTAGTGATGAAATTCAGGGAAAATATCGCTGTGACGATTTCTTCGCTTGCTAAAGTTTTATGGAGGGATGTATGGATTTTTTGAAAAAAGGTCTGTCATCATTTCAAACTTAATCTAGTGTTGACAAGACTGTAAAGAAATACCTATCCTATTTTGCTATTAATTTATTAATTTGTTCCAGCAACAATTACTCAAAAATTACCTCAAAATAAAATTGAAAATTATTTTTATTCCTCGGCACCTTCCTCTTTTTTCTGCGGATTGACATTGATTGTTGAAGGCCTAATTGCCTATCACTTTGAGTTGTTCTCTTTGAAGTTTTAAGGAATAATTTAAATAATTTAACTTCTTCGAATAAATCCTGTACCTTAAAGGCATCACCCCACGAATCTGAGGTGGTGCAGATTTCGGGTGGAGTATTCGTATACGGGATGGGAGACTACGGAGAGGGGGGTGATTCCGTCCATTTCTTCCTAATTGCCTTAAAAAACTGACCGGAAGATGCGGCATTGCACAAGGCTGGCGCGCTCCAATCGAACCCCTTGGAGAAAATTAGAAAATAGCCAAAACGCCGAAACGAAGCCGTATCTTCCGGGCAGTTTTTTACGGCAATTAGGAAGAAATGGAAGGAATCACCACCTCAGATTCGTGGGGTGATACCTTTAAAGAAACTTCCACTGATAAGTAAGTGAAAAATTGCTTTGTAGCTGAAGGCTTAGCGATTGATCCCCTTCCATGATCAACTTGCGCTCGAATGATCCGGTATGATCCGTTACATCGCTGTCCTCAACACCCAAAGATGAGCAACTGTTTTGACAGCTAATCCTACGTTTCAGGATGTCCAGACGACATAACAATTTACAGTTTCTCCTATAAATTTAGACATATTGACTCACGCTTATAGCCGATAAATAAGCACATGTGTACATCTTTTGCAACTCGAGCAAAACAAAAGGTTCCGGATTTTGTCCACTTCAAACATAGTCGTTGACAAATTCTTGCTGTTTTCTAATGTAGTCCATGTTTCTAGATAGAAAACTAATTTATTAAGTTACGAGTATTTATGAATAGCAACCCGTAAAATTCCCCATGACAACGAGCAACAACGAGAATCTCAATGACAACAAACGTCGCTCATCAGCACAGACCCAGCAGAATCGAGTGTTCTTCTGAATTGTTGCCTTTGAAACAGTTTGTCGTGACGGTTTGCCGGAGGTGAGCGGTGAGCTGACGTTCGATGAGAGCTAGAGGGCAGCTATAATCGGGTCAAAACTACCTGGAACTTGATGCAGTTGCCTATGCAACGGCTCCGGTTCTAGCGTAGTCGTGTACAGGACTGGACCGAGCTTCAGGTCGTTCTGACCCGGCTATGGCATATGATGGGATACTTTTGGGCAATAGAAGACGACAAACTAGCTAAAACATTAGATTATTGTGGTTATTGCAGCCTACGAGGCTAATGAAGTAAAAAAAATCGTGATGCGAATATACTACACATGAGAATTCCATTCACCACGAAACTTTGGTGTTCTAACGGTCACGATCGTCTCATCAACGAGTTAACGAGCACTTCCTCAAAGTTGCTTAATCAGTTCATTATAGGTATTCAGTGCCAGTAACACGAAATAGTAAGAGACGCAGCAATAATGGAAATAATGTGCTCATCATATGTACATATGTAGCTGGCAAAAACGTGGGTAAAATGTCAGCACATCGTGGAATTAAGCTCAAAATTTTTATAACAATTCAATTTTCGGATTCAAAAGCGCATAAATGTGAGTACAGTGTGAATGTGAACCTAAAACTTTTATAAGTTGCTCTTATAAGTTGCGTTGCTTTTTTGCAATAGACAAAGAAAAAACCGATCTTTATCCCTCTACAAAGTACTTTTCGCTGATGAGACCTCATGAACTTTAGTAATTTGTAACTTTCAGTAAGAATGGAGAATGCACAGGAAATGTAATGTTGTCGATTTGAACACTTCTGTAGGAGTTATCTCGTGGTGCATCCATGGAAAAAGGCTTTAAAAAAGGTCAGAGAACTCGTCATCTAAGCTTTTGCACGACAGTACTCCTCCAGTTTGGTTCTGGCGCTGCGCTTCTCCATAGTTTCTTTTTCTCACCCTATTTTAAACGGATCTTTTTTATTATATTAGCGGGGCGATTTTATCACGCGGAGGTCCGCTAATATCATGGCAACGCGACTACCTAGGTAAGCACAACGTTTTGGACTCTTTTGGTTTCGATTTTTTCATCTTAGAGAATGATGACTTATTCTGGATGAGGCATTTGAGAGGATATATCACAAAAGATCTGACTTTCCAGGTTCTGACGAAGGCGACGACGCCGAAACGTTAGCCGTAATAAAGTTTGTTAACAATCTTGGCTGTTGCTAAACTGGACTATCGACAAGAACCCAGATTGTTATTTTGGTTTAATCAGTGATTTGTTAAGCTGTTAAAACAGCTGCGCATCTTTGTCCTTGTCACAATTCGCTCAGCTTGGTCGATTCGCTCAATTGCTGTTTTGTTTCACTTTGCCCGTTATTCACACGACCATATAATTGTAGGTAATACCTCTTTTTTGTTTGAATAACTTGATTTTGTTTAATTACCCAAGTTTGAAGCAATAAACGATCGGTCGCTGTTCGTGGTCCAGCAACCACATGGCACGAAATGAACGCTGAATACCGAACAAGAGTGATACTTCTCAACAGTTTGCACTTTTTCAAAGATATGAAGTTCATTCACTCAAAGTCCCTTCCTCTTTTCCTCCTTTTTTTCCTCCTTTTCTTCCTCATTTAGACTAGAAAAGTGTTCCGATGGAATCCCGGATCGGGGCTACGATCATTTACTCATTCAAGTAAAGCATTCTTCAAGCATAAACATCAGGTGATGTGTGGTAACAACAAATGTCTTCGTTACTCTCTGCAGTGGATCTCGAACCACAGCACCATTTCACGAAATGATTCGCTGAGCAAATTCATTTCACTGCTATTTTCTTTCAGCTGTTGCTCATCGTGTTTTGCTTAGTGACTTCATGAAGCAAATTCCTGGTATGGCTGACGAAACATTCTTCACTTCCTTTAAATAAGCTTTGCTGACGCTCAAACTAAGATGATGACAGCTAATTGAGTGATGATAGTCTTTCAAATCTGATTTCAATCCTTGAAATTCTGTTTACAACTTGCAGAAGGATAACACGGGAAAACACTCGAACGTATGCAATCTCAAAGATCTCCAGAGAAAGTTCTGCAAAATAACAATAAGCAACTACCAAATGAGTTCATCGGCTGTTCTATGTTAACCTAAACGAAAGAAAATAAATTATTTGTGATTTGATGAAATTTCTTGTTTATTTCAAGACACCCATAGAAGCAGAGGGCATAATTTGTAATTTTACAGTGTCATTCTTATAAATATTAAAATAAAGGATAATGACAAAGGACAAGGTGTCCAGCGTTAATCAATCCGCTTGGGATGCGCCACCACGTTCACTTCAATTCAGAATCGTCTGGGACTTATTAACGTGTAACTGGGCTATACAGTGGCTCGTGTAGGCTGGCCGATGAATCAAGTCAATATTTTAATCCCCACAGAAAGGTCCAGTGCCAATTTATCGACCCCTAAGCGATGAAAGGATTGGCTATCACTGGGCCAGTTTCGAACCATCGATCGATCGTGTAGTCATAGCAGAACCGCTTACCTACTGCGCTACACGCGCCCAGCGTTGGTAGCTGCGTGATATTCTTCTTAGTGGACCACAAGTGACTTCCTCTGTCACCATCGGTGAGGTTTTTGGACCACTATATGTGGGCACAACATCCTCAGCGACCAATAACATTGACAATGGCAATTTTATCCTCGATGCGCACTGTGGACTCCAAGGAAGATGGATGTCGAATTGGCACCACAAGCATTAGAAATAAAACTTTAATTGCTAGAGTTTATCATTGCTAACAAAAACGAAGTACAGCGACGGTGTTCCACGTGTTGCCATCCCCAGACGGTCGGAATTAATGATATATTCGTAATTTATGAAGTTCCTCAGGAAATTCTCGAATTCTTCGCTTTTTAAGAGAAAATAAAATACATTTGTTTAAAAAATAGCAGTACATTAGTTAAATAAATCCCAGCGAAATAGGAGACAGACAAAAAAGCCACAAACTTTTTAAATAAATTATTTGAAGTCTCTAAGACGTATAAAAGCGGAACTAGCGCAAGAAGATCAGCTGACAATAATCTCAGGAACTGAAAGTGTGCATTCTGGAAGAAATACTGCAGAAAATCAAATATTGATCCTTCTCCTTTTTTTGGAAATTAGAGTTTGAGATTCATAGTAATATGAAATTGAAATGAAATAGCACCACCACACTGATTACTTCACAATTTTAGCCAACATATGAAAAAAAATAAACGCATCTGTTTTCTTTTAGCTTTACTCATCCTAACAAAAGTTACGGTTAGTCACTAATCATTGAATTACTAAATTAATTCGGAAAATATGTGTAATGGCGCGGCTGCTTGAATTTTCCAACGAAAAAAAAACTTCCTTAATAAAACCTCAAATTTCTACCGTCCGGTAAAATGTATCTTCCCTCTTTAGGTCTTTCCCACATTTTATGCATTTCCATACCTTTTCTAAATCAAATGCGAACAACTCAATCTGTGTTATGTCCGTAATTGCAGAAAACATAGCCACAGTAAACTTATACTTAGTTCTCTATTTGTTTATCTTGTTTACTACTTCGATTTCGAGTTTATCCTTCAGAATTGCTCGCCACAGCACTTGTTGGTAATCGAAAACATGCGTAAACGGCTATTTGGGCTCGATGATTGCCTAAGCTCGTTCCTCTTCCGACACTGAATCCTCGGTCGAAGTGCAATTCTGCAAGTGACAGATGCTGGTGGAGATGCATATGTTGCTGATTTTTTATTTTTTCTCTTCGTTGGCTGAGAACGACGTTGTTTGCCCTCATGAAAGGTTCGTCTGGGAACGGCAATTATTCTCTACTTTTTTTCCTTTGAGAAGTTGTTCCGCTCAATTTCGGTTTCCTTCTCAAACTGCTCGGATAATTAACGGTTTATTCTATGCTCGGCGACGAGCTGTTCAAAATCTTGACTTTACTAATAAATACTTAGTAAATTTGTTGACTTGCCTAGTACTTTGACTGATTAATCTATGAGTATTAGGGTGTATAGCTAGCTATTTCTCATCTAGCTATGCAATCTTTTGCTTACACGACAAGAAGTGAAAAGAGAATTTTCCAGATTCTTTGTCTACATTGTACATTCTTTCAAATAGCTCTATAACTACACATGGAAGAACGTATAGTATGTATAAAATTATACAAAATGATTTCTAAATCTTATTGACATGGAAATCAATCGATTCGAACTAAAGAGATCTATCTATCTCGGATATTTTGAACTCTGAAAGTCAAGATAAAAGTTGTATGATCTTTTAAATACGTTTCCAACTCCTTATTAACTGTCTTAAGTATAGGAGAGTTAAAGGATATAGGTATGGTGTTTGGCGATACCTCATCAATCAATAATCTATCCACATGGGACCCGGCCTCGCTTTCACATCAATTTAAAATCGTTTGAGTTTCATGGATGCGTAACTGACCTGTACAAGGAATTGCAGGGGTTAGCCGAGGTGTCAAGTCAGCGTTTTTATTCTCACAGACAAGTCTGACACCAATCTATCGACTCTGGAGGGATGAAAGGCTTGGTTAGCTGTAGGGCGGTTTCAAACCATCGATCGATCGTGCAATCACAGCGAAACCTCATACCGACTACGCTATACCATACTCGCCCATCGATTAATTAATAACTAACTAGTTAATAATAGTAATACTAACAACTAGTCAACTATAAATTATTTGCAGATGGCTGAGAAACTTGCGACGATTTCTAATGGCTTCTCTCTAACGTTTAATTTCCTTCAAGGATCCGTAATTTTTTGAAAAAATATTAATACTGGAACTTTTATGGAACTCCCAGCAAATTCTAGAAGATTGTTTTTTTTTTTTGAAAAAGACTGAATTTTGATGACAAAAGAAAAATGAAGTGACACAGAAAGGAATTGAAAATTTGTTTAGTTTAATTTGAATTATCTAATAAAATCTGACATATGCCCTAATAACTCGTTGTTAACTGAGAATCTCTGTTTAGTGGTACACTGGAGAAGTTGCTGGTCGTCCTCCACACAGTTAAAGCCTACCTTAAATGCGAGGAAATAGTCGCGCTGACGAGAAAATCTCCGCTATGGTTAAACTTAGGGACCTCGGAATAAACCCAAATGCATTTAAGAACCTTTGTAATGAAAAAAAAACAAGATATTACTTACCTAAACAAAGATTCGTGTTGAGAGAAATATGCAAGTCGTGCAAGTTTGCGGGAAATTTCAAAACGACTCCGGAGAAAAAATCTTTTTGCTCCGAAAATTTTGAGATTTCCTGCTTACTACAGACAACAAAATATGCTTAACTTGGTGCTTGAATCTCATTACCTCTTAGGCGAATATCCTAGGGACCTCGTTCAGTTTCCCGCACTTTTCTGACATTGAAGCGATGTCCTTGTCGATTCTCTTTCATTAGAAAGTCCTGATCGATTTTCGTTTGCAAAACAATCTTCGTCCGTGAATTAAGGAGGTTTTTACGAAACTTCTGTAATTGATGGCATCAAATGGGGTCTCATTTGCAAGGGGCATAACACAAAAACCATCCATAGCTATAAAATCCTCCAATCTTCTCCTGTTTCCTTTCGTAACGATTTTTTGAACAAGCGAGGAAAATTTTCCATGGCAAAATTTCCATAAGTTGCTTATTTTACATGTACGCATCGCCTTCAAGAGGGAAAACATTATTATTATTATTATTATTATTATTATTATTATTATTATTATTATTATTATTATTATTATTATTATTATTATTATTATTATTATTATTATTATTATTATTATTATTATTATTATTATTATTATTATTATTATTATTATTATTATTATTATTATTATTATTATTATTATTATTATTATTATTATTATTATTATTATTATTATTATTATTATTATTATTACTATTATTATTATTATTATTATTATTATTATTATTATTATTATTATTATTATTATTATTATTATTATTATTACTATTATTATTATTACTATTATTGTTATTCGAGAACTTATTTTCTTTGCAACAACTCAGTCTTTTAATGAGTCTGTTTTCGAATAAGATATATATTTGTTTGCTTATTTCATTTATACACATTTACTAACTTCTTAAGTTTTTCTGCAGAAAAAAGGTATAGGGAGGAGTTTTGGTGAGCTAGAGGTAGTCAGAAAAGACGAAAAATACAAAGAAAGAAAAATACAAACAGAAAAAAACAAAAATTGGACTGAAGCATTGTGTATTTAATTTCACGAAGCCACAAAAACAATGAAAAGGTTTTTTCTTGGGGTCTATACAGTTTTACCTTTGAAAGAGAAATCCAAAAAAAAGCGCAGATACATAGTTTTGAAATTTTCTTAAAACTAATATGCTGGAGACATTGAAATCACCGCCTCATGTATTTGATTAAAACAATTTTTCTAATCTTTGTAGATCAATAATCAATTCCTTTAGGATTTTGTTTCCTCCTCATCTGAGGAAAAATACAGAGATTACCAACCCGGATATCCGAGCTCTTTTTTAAATTTATAATACTGTGCTCGTCTACGTAACGAAGGCAGGTGTTTCAGCAATAGCGTTTTCCTCGTAGTAAGCCGGATCATAGACGTAAGCAGAATCATCATCTTCTGATTATCTGATAAGCTGACCCTATCATTACTGTTAAGGCGATCACTTGTCTCTAATACTTTCCCGGTAAACAGCGGATTAGATAGATCAGTCAGCTGATTCACGAGAAACCTCGAAGTTATTTCGCAGATTTTCTTTGAGGTCAGCCGGGGAAATATTTTTTCTCGGGGGAGTAAACCTGAATAAGGGAAATTTTGTGAAATTAGTTATTTTGTTTCTAAGATAATGGCTTCTGTACCTTAAATCTTTCCTGTTAAGGTCGTTGATCGTCGAGACGGCACTTGTTTTCACTTCCGATCACTACCGAGGGTTACCGTTGTCATCTCCACCTTGTACGTTTACTATTCGGAGTTCTACTGGAACAGATCTCTTGGGTATGGTCTACATTATTCAAAGAAACTTATTTTTCACTTTA